>NC_059382.1:27447500-27776071 GCF_019703515.2 Myxocyprinus asiaticus | reverse complement strand
CAAATTTGATCACGCAGTAGAGGGATGTATTCAGGGAACTCTGTGGGTTTTGCAATTGGGTTCACAGCCAAAACAACTCTGCAGCTTTTATACCACATTGGATAAGAGAACGTACATAAGAATTCATGAAATGTTGCAATCACCCGCAGTCGCGCTCTGAGGCCACCCCCCTCCCCATCTCTCTTTCACCTGCTACCTCTATTATAATTAACGCCTGGCTTGCAGGCGAATTTCCTTGGTCATTAATAATGGCTTCTGCCAGGTGCCAGTGTCACCCACAGAGCACTGAATCTGTGTCCTTGTCTGATGGCGAAGTCTCGAATCATTGAGTCCAGTGATAGACTGCATCTCTTTCTTCCTTTCTGCAAAATTATTTTCTTAATCAGTATTTTCATCTTACTTTCCAGAAAAAAAAAAAAAAAAAAACTTTAAAATAAGATACATTTACATGAAAAGCAAAACGCAAAATAAATAGATAATCTATTTATTTTGCGTTTTGCTTGTCATGTAAATGTATCTTATTTTAACGATTTTTTTTAAATAATTTTTTTCGTTTTTATTCTGGAAAGTAAGATGAAAATACTGATTAAGAAAATAATTTTGCAGAAAGGAAGAAAGAAAGAGATGCAGTCTATCTATCTATCTATCTATCTATCTATATATATATATATATATATAAAGAATGTATCTTTTTTATATTTTTTTAAATATACGAAAGAAAAGAAACAGTAGATTATGCATTCTGAGATGATATTCTTCTCACCATAATTGTACAGAGTGGTTATCTGAGTTACCATAGACTTTGTCAGTTTGAACCAGTCTGGCCATTCTCTGTTGACCTCTCTCATCAACAAGGTATTACCATCCACAGAACTGCCGCTCACTTGATGTTTTTTTTGTTTTGTTTTTTTGTTAATCCCACAATTCAGAGTAAATTCTAGAGACTGTTGTGCGTGAAAATCCCAGGAGATCAGCAGAGAATGGCCAGACTGGTTCAAACTGACAAAGTCTATGGTAACTCAGATAACCGCTCTGTACAATTGTGGTGAGAAGAATATCATCTCAGAATGCTATTCTGAGATGTGGGTTGGCCCTGTTTTGGCGGCACGAGGGGGAACCTACACAATATTAGGCAGGTGGTTTTAATGTTGTAGCTGATCGGTGTGTGTGTGTGTGTGTGTGTGTGTGTGTGTATATATATATATATATATATATATATACACTGTAAAAAAAAATCATTTTAACAGTAAAAGACTATAAAAATGCTACAGAAATAAAACGTTAATTGATTAACGAATATTAACTGTCAAACATACAGTAACATTTTTCAATATATTTTAAAAGACAATACAGTAGTTTTTACAATATGAATACAATAACAAAATGTTGTAAAAATTATATTTTTTTAGATGTAATAAGTATGATTTTCCTGTAAAATGAATGGTAAAAATTTACATTATGTTTAATAAGAGAGTACATGTACTTTTTAAAGTAAATTATTGTTAAAATTACAGTAAAAAAAAACAATAATCAGGCGTTCCCACAATTCCCTGCATGACCCATCATATTTCATTATATTTTATGGGAATAGTTATGTGTCTTCTTATTTTTAAAATCAGTTACGTACATTGGGGTGTTCTGTTTTATATTTAATGTAGTTTCGTTAATGTTTACTGCATTATTAAAATTTCACATGTGTTACCCTGATGGTGCTTAGTGTTTGTGTGAGTGACACTGAGCACTATCTCTACATGTTTATTGGTCATTGCTCCTGGAAGAGCCACTATTGATGAACTTCATGTTATCATGTTCTCTTCTTTTATTTTTATGGTGATTAACAATACATTATAAAGAAAAAAGCAGATTTTTACAGTTTTAGAAAGTTAATATCAAGTTTATGATGTTTTTTTACTGTAAATTTAACAGATTTTTTTACAGTGTGTGTATAAACTATATATATATATATATATATATATATATATATATATATATATATATATATATATATACACACACACTTTATCGGTTCGTATGAATATATGTAAATGAAAGACATCCAAGTAAGTTCAAACTGGCTGTGTATATTTGGCCTGTGTTAACTAACCACCTTCTTAATTATGCAGATGAGATTTGAATCAACAGAACAAATCAATAGAACTCCCTATTACACTCAGGACTCCATAGTCTACAAATAATCATTATAATCATTTATTCAGTCATTGATTGACTGTGAGTCCTGGGCCTTATTGAATTTCTAAAGATAAACTAACTCAAACTGGCCCTATTAGCTAGTTTTATTTTCACCTCAAATGCAACCTGGATGGAAACCACTATGCTGCAACTGGCAGTGGAATGCTGTTTTACAGTCGTCAAAAAGGCATAAACAAGACAAAATATCTTCAAGAAAAGGCTTCAATAATGCATGCATAAAATTCACAGACACATTTGCCGACAACAATAGCAGATAGCATTTTTATGGGTAAATGACTCTCTATCTTCATGTGTGGCATCATTAGAATGTTACTGATGCTAATATATACTACACTCATCCGTTGCTTAGAAACGGACTGAAACATGGGCTGGCGCTCTCTCTCTGCTTTCTCACGCACCAGGAGGACTGAGTCCTGTATCACTATCTTTTAAATAATTAACTCGAGAGAAACCAAATACTGCATTTACTTATTCATGATGTAAGACGTATAAAAAGGGAAAGAAGAAATGAATAGAATAAGAATGAGCCAGTGAATAGTGCTTGTTAATATAATGGTGAAAAAAAATGAACATGACCTATAAGGAGGCAGGATCCTTGAGAAATATAGGGCTGAGAAAGAAAGAAAGTGTGAGTGAATGCAACAGCGCACCTGTCACGCTCACAGCACAAGGTCTGTGTTTAACCCTCAAGCTGACCTTAAATAAACTCAAGCAACTTTATAGAACAGACTGTATTACTCTGAGACACAATACCAAGAGCAAGTTAAAAAGCAAACCTTTTTATGTAAGTGTTTTATTAAATCCTGTCATAATTTACTCACCTTCATGTCATCCCAAACCTGTTTGACTTGCTTTCTTATGCAGAACAAAAAAGGAGATATTTCAATTAATAACAATAATAGTTGATAGTGACTCACATTAAAGCTTAAAAAAGGATCCAGATGTTTTATAAAAGTAGTCTATGCAACTCATGCGTTATATTCCAAGTCTTCTGAAGACATCTGATAGATTTGAATGAGAAACAGACCAAACTTGAAGTATTTTTCAGTGAAAATCTTGATGTCCGAGAAGCATGTTCACAGCGGCTCATGAGTTTATGCAAGAACGGCAGGAGGTCGAGAATTCTGACAGAATTTTCATTTTGGAGTGAACTATTCCTTTAATATAATGAAATCTTTACATGAGCAAGAATTTAATTTAAAGGGGTCATATTTGTTTTGTTTTTTTATTATTATTTAAAAAAACATTGACTAATGTTTTTTTGTGTGTGTGTCCACAAATGTAATATTTATTGATTGATTGATTTATTTTTTTACCTTTTTCCTCTCTCTGACTCTTTTCTGTTGCTGTACCTTTAAGACTTCTATGTAAATGCTCTCTTTGCATATAAAATGAGCAACCACGCTTTTCTACTCTAAGACATGGGCTGCAGGTTTGCCGTAGGACGCTAAATGGTTTGTGCTGCAAGACAATCCCCGAAATCTGCTGTACAAACTGTTAAGGTCAGCCTAAAATGATCAGGGACCTTGTTAAAAATAAACTTTAGCCACTTTTTTGTATTGTTGGGATCCTTTGGTAGAATATGCAGAGCTGTTGATGCTACACACAGCCAGGAACAGTACAAAGATTCCCACATTTTACTCTTAGCATAAATTATTCTAGTGTTAAGGAGGAATAGTTTTATTCTACTTCTTCCTTATTACCTCACTGTGACAAGTTTCTGAAGACAGAATAGGCATCATTGGGCGAAAACGTGGATGATCATATATTGACCTCCCTGATGTCAGAAAGTTGCAAAAATGAAGAATAAGCTGTTCCCCTTCTGTTACTCACTCAACATTGTGTCGATGTTGTGACACTAGGGGTCGCTCTTGGGAGCCCCAAACACCTCTAATCTTTGAGAAAAGACAAATGAGAATTGGCGAGTGGAATTTGCATGCCACTCCCCCAGACATACGGGTATAAAAGGAGCTGGCTCGCAACCATTCATTCTGATTTTTTCTTTGGAGCAGACGGTTGTGTGTGAGCGAGCTGAATTCCACTGCCAGTCCTTTCACCTCGAAAGAACCGTATGCTTTTGGATATATGGCGCATTCCAGCGACTTTCTCTCCTTCTGCACGCTTAGTGCAGACTACGCCCCTGGGCGCTTTGACAGCGCTACTAAGAGAGTATATATCTCTGCAAAGAGTATGTTTTCCTTTATTAGATCAGCACATTGACATGAACGTCTTTTTAAAGATGTCTCTTTGTAATGATGCCGTTCCGTCTTTGTGTAATTCCTGGATGCGGTCGTTATATCTCCAACGGCCACGGGCGGCTGAGGTCGCTGTGGGCCACTCATATCCCGGGCAGCCTCAACGCCACAGCGGACGTGCTGTCGCAGCAGGCGATGCTCAGCGGAGAGTGGAGACTCCACCCCCAGGTGGTCCAGCTGATTTGGAGTCGATTCGGCAAAGCACAGGTAGATATGTTCGCTTCCTGGAAATCCTCCAACTGCCCGCTCTGGTATTCCCTGACGGGAACCCCCCTCAGGACAGATGCGCTGGCACACTGCTGGCCCCGTGGGCTGTGCAAATACGCATTCCTCCAGTGAGCCTACTTGCACAGACTCTGTGAAAGGTCAGGGAGGACGAGGAACAAGTCACTCTCGTGGCACCGTACTGGCCCACTCTGACTTGGTTCTCGGATCTCACGCTCCTCGCAACAGCCCCTCCCTGGCAGATTCCCCTGAGGAAGGACCTCCTCAGGGACGGGGCACCATCTGGCACCTGCGCCAGACCTCTGGAACCTCCACGTCTGGCCCTTGGATGGGACGCAGAAGACCTAAGTGGCCTATGACCAGCTGTGGTAGACACGATCACTCAGTCCAGGGCTCCCTCTACGAGGCAGCTTTGTGCCCTGAAGTGGTGTTTGTTTGCGAGTTGGTGTTCTTCCCGAGGTGAAGATCCCCAGAGATGCGCAGTCGGGTCAGTGCTTTCCTTCCTGCAGGAGAGGCTGTAGGGGCGGCTGTCCCCCTCCACCCTGAAGGTGTATGTGGCTGCCATAGTGGTGGATGGTAAGTCCTTAGGGAAGCACGACCTGATCATCTGGTTCCTGAGAGGCGCCCGGAGGCTGAACCCTCCTAGGCCATGCCTCTTTCCCTCATGGGATCTCTCTGTGGTCCTCCTGGGCCTTCGGAGAGCCCCGTTTGAGCCGCTAGAGTCAGTCGAGCTGAAAGCCCTCTCTTTCCTCAATCAAGAGGGTTGGGGACATGCAGGAATTCTCTGTCAGCGATACCTGCCTGGAGTTCGGTCCGGTAGACTCTCATGTGGTCCTGAGACCCTGGCTGGGCTATGTGCCCAAGTTTCCCATGACACCCTTCAGGGATCAGGTGGTGAACCTGCAAGCGCTGCCCTGGGAGGAGGCAGACCCAGCCCTGTCATTGCTGTGTCCGGTGCATGCTTTGCGCATCTACTTGGATCGCACGCAGAGCTTTAGACGCTCTGAGCAGCTCTTTGTCTGCTTCGGCGGACAGCGGAAAGGAAATGCTGTCTCCAAACAGAGGCTTGCCCACTGGATCGTGGATGCCATCGCTCTGGCATACCAAGCCCAGGCCGTGCCCGCCCCTTTGGGAATACGAGCATACTCTACAAGGAGTCTGGAGTCCTCGTGGGCACTGGCCAATGGCGCCTCTCTAGAAGACATCTGCAGAGCAGCAGGCTGGGCAACACCCAATACCTTTGCGAGATTTTACGATCTCCGGATTGAGCCGGTTTCGTCCCATGTTTTGTTAGGTACGAACAGGTAAGTTTGGTAATACGGAACAGCTGGCCGGGTGTATCGATTTGTATAGTGCCTTTCCCCTCCGTGAGGCGAAGAAGTGCTCTTCTTCTCCCATGCGAGTTCACGAACCTGTGAACCCTGGATGTCCTTCCTCCCTAGCCCTGTGGCTCGTGAATTCAGCGGAGGAATTCACAGCCAGAACCAGTACGTGTGCTAATATGCCCTGTACTGGGGTAGGTGCTCCACAGGTACCAGTTACTCCGGTAACCCCTTGTGAGGTATTTTCCACGGTATGGTCTACCTGTTGGCAGACCCGCGTCTCCTTTGGGCAGAGCCCTCTCTGCCCCCGGTTGCTGTGTTGTAGAGCTCCTCCCCTTCAAGGTAGCACCTTCCACCGTGCCTCTTCCATGTGTGGCTTGTGAGCCCACATGACATATTGCCACATATTACCTCCCCTTCGGGCAGGATGTGGTCTCCGCAGGGTCTTTTCCCCCTGAAAGAATAGGAAAGGAAAAGAACACCTTCCCCGATGCGTATAATAGCATTAGATGGCCCCAGCCGAATCTAATACTCTGCAGAGTGAAACATAGCGAGAAAAGGGCACGGCTGGCGTGGCCTGCTCCCATGCTAGTTATGTCGCTTCCCCCCCTCTGGGATGTGGGGAACTACATGATGTCTTGTGGGGCATTGGGGGAGGTTACGTGCGGACTGATGCACCTGCTATTACGCACGCAGCAGCTTGCTTGCACCTGCATCGGCAGTTCACATAACACGGTCCAGCTGTCCCTAGTGTCACTACATCAACACAATGTCGAGTGAGTGACAGAAGGGAAATGTCTCGGTTACTGTTGTAACCACCGTTCCCTGATGGAGGGAATGAGACGTTGTGTCCCTCTTGCCACAACGCGGTACTATCCGCTGAAATGGCCGGGACCTTTTCTCGGCTCCTCAGCACAAAACCTGAATGAGTGGTTGCGAGCCAACTCCTTTTATACCCGTATGTCCTGGGGAGTGGCATGCAAATTCCACTCGCCAATTCTCATTGACCTTTTCTCAAAGATTAGAGGTGTTTGGGGCTCCCAAGGGCAACCCATAGTGTCACTACATCGACACAACTTCTCGTTCCCTCCATCAGGGAACAGAGGTTACAACAGTAGCCCAGATGATTTTGTAGCTTAGTTGAATAAATGATCTTTGCTTTACAAAGTTATTTCTATTCTGAGATATGTGTATTATATTATAAGTCACATTAGTGAGAAAACATCTGTTCAGAACATAAATAACACTATTGGCAAAAGGAGGGGAATGACTAATAGTATATTTTAGTCTGATTATTGTGGCTTGGAAAGCAGCACGACTATAACGTACTGTACACACTGGTGTCTAAGGATATGGGAATATAGGTATACAAAAAATTGCCATGCTAAGAGTTGACCATGTAAAATGGCAAATGAAAAATGAACAGTGAATGCAAGGTGGAACACACACACACATATGAAGTCCACATAGGGAGATTTTCATAAATGTAGAGCTATCCACACAGGTGCCCGTGCTATTATTGGCACAGGATCAGCATGCAGGAGAGTGGGTGAGAAAAGCGGAGGAGGGAGATGGAGAGATTGAGAGAGAGAGAGAGAGAGAGAGAGAGAGAGAGAGAGAGAGAGAGAGAGAGAGAGAGAGAGGCATGGGGTGGTGGGGGGTTGGGGGGTTGGGGGTCATACAGTGAGCTGTCTGCGGTCATCATTCTCCAATTCCACCTGAGACACTTGGCACCACACCCTGTCCTGTACCCATGGTAACCCCTCAGTGTCAGGAGGTTATTGGCTCTTGATGCAGCCCTAGTGTTGGGTTCCTCAGGGCTCTGTGTGGGTTGCTAGGTCCACCAGCAGTTTTGCGGCATCTCAGCACTTAACTGATTAATTAGTGTAATTATTTGAAGTGAAAGTCACCCTCGTCTTGTCACTGGTTGGTAGGTAATTCATTCCATCCTCTGAGACTTTAATGTTAATGCGGGTAAGGTGGAAAAAGTAGCATGGATTCTACTTGCCTTGTTTCATTAGAAGAATCATCAAAGGGATTTTTTACTCATCCCTCATTTATTTAAAAAAAAAAAAAAGCAAAAATCATGTTTCAGTGAGGTAGTGTTGTGTTGGGTGTAATCGGATTACTACGTAATTACTAAATGTAATGTAATTTTAAGTACAAAAATAGTGCACACATTACATTTTAAATTCTTGTAATCAGATTACAGTTACTGACTTTCAATTAATTTTATTACTTTCAAGTACATTACTGCACTGTAAAAAAAAAAAATTGTTGATTCAACTCATATTTAGTGCCTTTTTTGCATGGACTTTTTTGAGTTTGAGTTTGCATGGACTTAATCGGATACATTTCTCATAAATTAAAAAGTAATCTGAACTGATTGAATGTAGTTGTGAAAACTTCAGTGTATTTAGCTGAGCTTAAAAAGGATGTAGTAGTTAGAACAACTTCACTTAAGCTTATGGAACTTTAAGGCCTGCCACTGTAAAGTTAGTGAACCTGACTTTAATTGTCAAGTCAACCCTGCAAGTTTTGCACTGCTGGATGGATTATTCTTGAAAGACACAGGCTACAGGCATAATAACTTGATTAGAAGGCACATTGATGTTCAATGCTTGACACAAAGACCTCAGTAATGGTGATACTCAACAAACATCATTCAGTAAAAGATGAGCTGTTAAAATCACCAACCAACTATAAATCAACAGTAATGAAAAAAAAACAAAAAACAAAAAAAAACAACAACAACAGTGGCACAAATAAAGTCTGCAAACAGCAATAAAATAAGCCTATAAAAGTAACCTAATTATTCATTCATGCTGCAATGCATACTGGAAGCTGGCAAGTCTTTGTTTGTCTAGACAACTAGATGTAAAAAAAAAAAAAAAATACAGTGTGGGTTACACATCTGTCTAAAATATTATTCCTGTAGAATACATTTAAAACATTAATTATGTTCATATGTACAGTATGTCCATTGCATTTCTGTGACAGCCAAAGAGTCACTAATAAGTAATTATAAAGGAGAAACGTGCAGTGTTGGGTGTATGACTATATTGCTACATTTAACAAAGAGGAAATACAGACATTATTTTGAATTGGCTGTGCAAAAAGTGTTTTAGAAAGTAACTTAAAATTAAAGTAATTAGTTATGTGATTACTTTTAAATGAAGTAATTGGATTACTATTTTAGAGAAATAATTATTAACTTGTAGTGGGTTACTTTTTGAGTAATTTACTCAACACTGCAGTGAGGCACTTTTAACAGAAGTGTATGGGGCCAGTGAATAAACATTAAAATACACACAGTTTCAAAATTTTTGCCACAAAGATTAACATTATATATGTTAACATGATTTTAGTGTGATGAAATCACTTACTAATCTTATATATGTAGATAACTACAATATTACAATATTACAATATGCAATATTACAAATTCTTTATCATGATGACGTAATGGCGGTAAACCCTGTAATCTAGTAAATGCCGCAATGACAATAAATCCCTGATTTTATCATACCACTGAAATCATGTTAAAACATATAATGTTTTATGGCTATTTTTTTTAAATAGTGTATTTTAATATTTATAGAATGTCCCCATTCACTTTTACTAGAAGTGCCTTACTGTAACTGCAATTTTTGCTTGATGTTAAATAAACAAGGGACGAGGAGAAATTATTTTTTGTGGTAATCAACATTATGCCACAAATGCTGTCAATTGAGCCTGACTTGTACTGAACCAGGAATATTCCTTTAAGTGAGTTTTCACAATGGAAACTAACTATTCCTTTAAAGGGGCACTCTGTAAATGTTGTCTTGGACTTACAGTGACACCTAAGGGTGTGGATGCAGAATCATTCAAACACAATAGATTTTTCAGTTATCAAATTCACTATTCACAGTCAGCCATGAATAATTTACTCCAAGAGTGAAAGTGTCCAATAACAGGGCAGTTACTCAGATTAAGTGAGTTGTATTCGGCTGGTCGTGTGATTTTTTATTTTATTTTTTTTAATGAGAAAAAATACTGACCTGCACCTTTCAAGCTGATGTTATTTATAAAGGTGTGAGAGCTACAGAGTTCTTGATGGGGTAATTTCTGGGAAATTTTGAGTAGGTGAATGTGTGTGTGTGTGTGTGTGTGTGTGTAAGATGGAAACTCTAGCTTAGAGGACAGATGGAGAATGGGAGACAGGAGGGACACTGGCACAGGGACTGCACAGGCTGGCATAAGTGTGTGTGTGTGTGTGTGTGTGTGTGTGTGTGTGTGTGTGTGTGTGTGTGTGTGTGTGTGTGTGTGTGAACGGAGGTGTATGGATATCCCTCGCTGTTGCTGGGCGGCCAGCCCCGTTCATGAGCAGAGACCTTGGCACAGAGTGGGAGGGTCAGTCAGCCAACTGTCTGTAGCGCCATGCGCCCGTCTGTGCACTGCTTTTTAAAGCACCAGGTCAACAGGCCGGCCACTGGGACATCCATTTGGCACTTACATTCTTATTTAGGTTAGCAATATGGTGAGTGCTACTTCTGCTGTTACTGCAGATGTTAAACTCAGAATGCACGTTTCACCTGTACTGTCATGTGCCTCCCCTCTGCCACTGTGTCTGCATTGACTCTGCCCTTTTCTCTAAACAACATGGTGCAGCACACAGTTCTGATGGAAAGCAATGCCATTGGAGTCTTGAATAAAAGTGTGTACATAAGGATATGGGTAGATAATTAATTATTTGTCCAAAGTGATTTACAATGCACTTATTATACAGACAAACCACTCTGGAACAACTAGGAGTTCAATGCATAGTTCACCCCAAAGGTAAAATTCTGTCATTATTTACTTACCCTCATGTTGTTCCAAACCCCAGTTGGAGTTTCAGTTTTCAGTGGAACAGAAAATGAATGGCTGTGACTACTAGATCACTGAGGCAGTGAATTGAACTTGAAAACAGTTCTTTAAATGAACCATTTGATCTGGTTCACAAATTGGACTAAATTATTTATTCACAATTTGGACTGATCCGTTTCTCTAGTTTAACCCACGGACAGCAGTTCTTGAGTTAAAGGGGTCATGTAATGAGGAATCAAATTTCCCTTGATCTTTTGAGATATAAGAGGTCATTGTAATATAAAAACATACTGTAAGTTTCAGAACTCAAAACCTCCTTCTTTCTGCAAAAAGAGCATTTGTTGAAACAAAGCTGCCAAAAAGACTCGTTCTCTACTTCCTCCACATTGTGATGTCACACTGTGGTAGACATTTGCATCTGATCGCCTCCACAACAACACATCAGTGCCTACTTTAACTTATCACTTAAGCAGCCCCCCATAGCAGTAAGCAATGAGATGGCAAGAAAAGAGAGCAGGTCAGTCAAGAGCAGAGAGCCTATCATAACAGTGGGCGTTTACTGTCAAGTCTTAAAGGAGAAGCAGCACCAAAACCGAGAGTTTCTGACAGAGGGTCAGAACGAGGGTGGAAAATGATCATGTTTTACAAATATATGACTGTTTTTTGTGCAACAACTTTACTAATATTATAAGTGAACCTCAAGGAAGATTTAAAAAAAAAAATAAATAAAATAAAATTAAGGCATGTCATGAGCCCTATAATAGCTCACTGGAGGGGAAGGTTTTCAGTGAATAACAACTTAAAATTTAGTCTGTTTCTCACACAAAACTATTTATTGGCTTCAGAAGACTCTGAATATACCACATATATATTATTTTTTCTGCAGAAGAAAGAAAGCCATTTGGTTCATTGTCATTCAACATGAGGGTGAGTAAATAATAACAGAACTTTCACTTTTGGGATTCATTTTTGAACTGTATATTTAAGTGCCTTAAGTTGCCTTCAAGGGCACAAATAGGGGCAAAATAGCTTGTAGCTCGCTCCTTACAGGGCTTGAAACAAAAGCCTTATAGTTGCCATTTCTATGAAGTTACAGTGCCTAGATGGATGGATAGATGGATGGATGGATAGAAAGAAAGAAAGACAGACAGACAGACTCACCTGCTTTGACACGGATGCTAGGGCTGCGGATCTTGCCGGCCTGGTTCTCGGCAGTGCAGAAGTAGTCATTATCATGAATGAAGCTGTTGAAGGCAGAGGGGGAGAAGGGGTAGAGCTGCAGCGTGCCATTGGCGTGAACGTGGCGGATGTGTGGCACGTCGTAGATGTCGTCACCCGTGGCAAGGTACCAGCGGAGGACGGCATGGGGGGCGCCACCCGCAGGACAGGGCAGGGACACCCCCACTGAGCTGGAGAAGGTCACTCTCTGCAGGGAAGCATTCACAAAGTACAGCCGCGTTGAGACCACATCCTCGCTGTGCACTGGAAGAGAGACAAGACGGTCAGTCACAAAATCTTATTCTATTCCCAACATCAACACCTGTACTAGTAAGGGAAAACCTATGTGATGACAAGTATAAGATACAAGGGTCAATGACAAATTGCTTTCATGCAGGTTACATTTATGAAATTTTCAGTAAAAGTTTTGAGTAACATTTTATAATAATGGTCCATCATTAATAGGTAACTATGCAGGAATTAATGCAGGATTAATGAGTAGTACTACATTAACATTTTAGTTACTACTATTAACTAATATGGAAACATGATTTACTAATCATTAAGTAATAGCGAATTGATGACTGAGGTAGTTCAATGTTAGGTAATCAATAATGACTGAATTTGATTTTCCTCATTGAGAACTATCAACTAACTTCATATGGCTAATTTAAAATAACTACAAATTAATTACTAATCAAAACATTAACATGTGTCTAAAATGTGAATGATTATGTTTTTATTGTGAGCATGATCATGAAATGTTCCTTCAGAGAAACAAGCGCCTCATATGTGTTCTTTGCTGGAATTAATTGATGAACATAACAGCTCTCTAAATCATGGCTACAGTGTCTGGTAGAGTATCATAGTCAGCTTACAGATGTATGAGCCCAACATGTGTATTCCTTGGGATATCTCTTCTGTTCATTACAAATTATTAACTTTGGCAGGTTTGATATTGTTGGAGGTCTTTTTAAAATAATTTTGGTAACCCATCAGTAATGAGTCAAGTGTTACCACATAAACATGAAGGAATTACTAATTATTTTAAAGTGAGGGTCATGGTAACGCATTAATAATTAATAAATGCACACTTGAATATACACAACATTTTCTTTTTTTTTTTTTTTTTTTTTTTTTTTTACAAAACATTTTTAAAATGAGTTTCTGGTCCATCAAGCTTCTAATCCAATCAGGGTTCACCATATTCAATGCTCGCGTTGAAACTGAAAGAAGAGTGAGTGCAATTTTGCTCCGCCCTCCCGTCGATCCGCCTGCACATGGTAAACTTTAACATACGTTCTGTTCTGTTCAGACCGAACATAGGCAAAGGAGGAAATATGTCAAATTAATTTGATCAAAACTGTATGTATTTACAGAGTGGGCTGTCTAGGGCAGAAGTACACATGTGAAATCGGCCTCATGCTGCACGCCGGTTTTCTCTCCATTTTCTGTTGAAGACTTGTGGAGATCAACACACTTGTCCTTTAGACACATAATGTTATTATTTGACTTTATGTTAAAAGATAAGACTTTTAAAACATGTAGTAACCATGAGCACCAGCAATTAAAAGCATTATCCTGCTAAAGGTTTGTAGCCTATGCTATTATGTTCAATTATTTCAATGATTCATAATTCAATGCCAGAAAAAAATGTTTTGAATGTCTGTGAATGTTTGTTAACTATCTGTTTGATTAAATGAATAAAATGTATGAACAAACACTCGAGTATTCATAACTAACTGGCAAGTAACACCACAGATACTATTAATGGTTTATAATGTGTTTTCACTTTAGAATAATGGTCCAGATAACCTTTAACTACCAAGGAAGGAAACAGTAAGATCTCATTAATTAATAATGCGTTACCATGACCCTCACTTTAGAATAATGGTCCAGATCATTAGTAATTCCTCCATACTTATGTGGTAACAATTGACTCATTACTATTTAATTATTGGTCAACTGATATGGGCTTTTTTCATAGTTAATTATTACATTATTAAATTTGGTCCCCATCAATCCTGAATATGTGGTTACATCATCGACTATGATAATCTACCAGACACTGTAGCCTTGATTTAGCAACCTTTTACATTCATAAATTAATTCCCACAAAGAACCCATGCATGATCATGTTCACAATAAAACATAATCATTCACATTTTAGACACATGTTAATGTTTTGATTAGTAATTAATTAGTGGTTATTTTAAATTAGCCATAGTTAGTTAATAGTTCTCAATGAGGCAGATCAAATTCAGTAATTACTGAACAGTGAACTACGTCAGTCATCAGTTCGCTATTACTTACTGATTGGTTAATCATGTTTCCATATTAGTAAATAATAGTAACTAAAGTGTTAATGTAGTACTACTCATTTGTCCTACATTAATTCCTGCATAGTTACCTATTAATGACGGACCATTATTATAAAGTGTTACCAAGTTTTAATTCAATGTCAGGTGGTACAACCATCAAGGAAAAAAGTATCAGCATATTTTCATAAGTGTGTACAGGACTTATTTTCAAAAATGTTTTAAAATATGAATTAAATATATTTTTATGAATAAATATCATAAGATTCTGGATGGTTATGGTTGTGCTATTTGACATTGAACAACCTGAAGTAAATTTGCTATGTCATGAAAGGGTCAAATTATGTAATATTTTAAGAGACCTATTGATCTTGACACAGTTCACTAATCGAGCTACTTTTTTTTTTTTTTTTTTTTTTTTTTTAGATTGTAGTCAAGCTACAGTCTTTATCTGTTTGTCCAAGTATATATGGCACAATGTGTAATCGAGTCTTTTAAGGAATGACAATAAATATGGTAGTATAATACATAACTCGCACTGCATCTGTCTTTTGTAGCGCAAAACGCAGAGGTCAGCTGTGGTCCGATTAACATGTATAATGTACATGCTGGATGAAGCAAAGCTACAATCGCATTATGTAGGTCTGTTGGTCTGACAATGTGACAGTCAGTCTAAAGATTTTACATTACATTTTAAAAGATGAATTACTGTTTTCGTCTGACTGAAATCAAACTTTTAATGTAATGTAAATATACTGACAGTCATGATATATGTGATATCATTTCCTGTTTTATGGTTTTCCTGTTGGTTGCCCTGCCATTATTTTGGACTCTTATTTTCCATTGACCTACAAACAAAAAAATAAACAAAAAAATGTATGTTCCTTTGGGAAACTGTCCTTTGACTGGCATACTTTGAAAACCACATCATAAAAGAATCATTGTGTATCACTGTGGCAAACCTCCAAAACACGCTCATGTGGAGGGCCTGCCCTGCCTCTCCTCTGATTGGATTATCCCCAAGACGTTCCCATTGGGTCAGCACAACACAATTCAAATTTAGAAATCAATCACAGTGTTGGCGAAATGATGTAACCGAGAATTTTCCTTTATCAGATTATTTATTAAATTATTTGTTTGCCATTTTCCAAGTGCAGCCCTCACAATCTACAGTATATGTGGAAGCTAAGGTAAGTTAACCCAATGCTAAACAGTTTGTTGATTTGTTTCGAATGGTGTTTGATTTTAAATTAGTCTAAAAAACATTCTTTGTAAAACTGAAAATGCTGCAATTTTACACCCACATGCTATTTAATTGAGCAATAACACAGAAGTAAACGAACAGAACAAGATGCAGACAACAGCAAGGCTGCCAAACAAAAGCCAGCACAGCTAGGTCTACAGCAAGAGTGGATCTTAAAGGGATAGTTCACCCAAAAAGGCAAAATCTTTCACAATTTACTCACACTCATGTGGTTTAAAACTTATATGACTTTCTTTCTTATGTTATACACAAAACGAGATGTTTTATTGAACATCTCAGGCTGCATTCACAAGAGATCTTGCATTGTTTTTAGCATTAAAAATTTCATAGCGCTCATGAATGCACAACAGATGTTAAGATTTTCACTGAAAAATGACTTAAATTTTGGGTTGTTTCTCACCAAAACCACATCATAGGCCTTGAGAAGACTTGGAATATGACCCATTAGTCACAAGGCAATGCTTTTGTGAAACTTTGTCCTTTTTTAAGTGAAGCACTATACACTGCCATTGTATTGAAAAGACAGATCAAGATATTCATTCAAACATCTCCTTTTGTCTTCTGCTTAAATCATACGGGTTTGGAACAACATGAGGGAATTATGACAGAATTTTCATTTTTGGGTGAACTATTCCTTTAACTATTCATCGTCCATATGTATGTTCTTGCCAGATGCTTATTCAAACTTAACCAAAATGACAATGGTAACAGCACACTTGTAGAGCAGGCATTAAAGAATAGCACTAATCTAAAATGTGTGCGGTGTGAGCCATGCTGAATGCTGCCATCTGATAGGAGAATAAATAGGTAACTGAACCCCGGCTATGTATCTACAAACCTCTCTGACAGCTAAAGTGGATCAGACATTCATCCGTTCTTGGTATATTACCAAACTTGTACTGAAAAAAAAAAAAAAAGTGACTGTTGCGTAAATTATCATGCATGCTAATTTAGCAGCGTTGCTAATGATGTCCTTCAAAGGCAGCATTTTAGCGATTTAGCATTCTGGCGTCTCTATTATCTGCCAGCTCTATTATGGATTACATGGTTCTGGTGGGATGGCTCTGTATCTTTTTGTATTCTGAGAATTGCTTAGTTCAGCTCTGGCTCCGAGCCAAGGGAGACACAAACCCAAAGCAAGAGAATTTTCTTCTAAGGCAATTACATTTAATTAATGCCCTCACTAGATTTGTGTCAACAATGCCTGGATTAACCCCCATTCTTCTGATTCTCATTGTGTTCCAAATAATAATGGGACACGCTACCTTTGCATTAAAGCCAAGGGGGTGCTATAGACAGATAAATTATACTGCCATACAAAGCCAAAGCACAGTAACTACGCCATCACTGAAACAAGAAAAATGGCTTAAAATTGTTTTGATTGCCCACACAAATGTGAATTATCAAATTTACACACTCTGTTTTCTCCAACCCGGTCTCATGATAAGTCATAATGGTAGTACGAGATGGCAAAATCGAAAGAAACTGTATGTTGAAATAAGGTTGGCTCATACATAAGCATACAATTTTTACTCCCATAGAGAAAAATAAATAAACAAACGAACAATGTATTTATTTATTTATTTTTTTAAGTTTAACCCCTAACCCAAACCTAAATCTAACCATTAAGTCTAATTTCAACCAAAACCTTACACCTAACCATAATTTTAATTGGAAAATAACTTCAGTGCACCAGGGAAGACAGACAACATTGGGAGTTTGGAACAGGACATACATCAGTCATTTGTATTGCATAAATAAATATGGAACAAGTAATCAAATTTGTTCTCTGATGACTCCTTTCTTAAAATTAAGTGTTGGATAGGAGGCTAGCTAAAACTTGATGGCTGTATTGTGTCAGTTTGAATACTGTTTGTTGATTGGTTGGTCTCTAAGGGAATAAAAGTCAAACAAGATTTTATGATTTCACCATTTCATAAGAATTATTACAGCTTGTCATAAGACTATGTTGGTCTTAGCATAGTTGAGCCAAACCCACCTGTCATAGGACAAATCATAAGAGACCCAATATATATATATACACTACCGGTCAAAAGTTTTGAAACACTTGACTGAAATGTTTCACATGATCTTAAAAATCTTTTGATCTGAAGGCATATGTTTAAATGTTTGAAATTAGTTTTGTAGACAAAAATATATTAATTTATTTCATTATAAAACTAAAATTATATTTAAAAAAAAAGTTTTTGAAATTGATGACTTGGACCAAATAATAAAGAAAAACAGCCAATAAGTGCCCAACATAGATGGGAAGTCCTTCAGTACTGTTTAAAAAGCATCCCAGAGTGATACCTCAAGAAGTTGGTTGAGAAAATGACAAGAGTACATGTCTGCAAATTCTAGGCAAAGGGTGACTACTTTGAAGATGCTAAAATATAACACAGTTTTTATTTATTTTGGATTTTGTTTAGTCACAACATAATTCCCATAGTTCCATTTATGTTATTCCATAGTTTTGATGACTTTACTATTATTCTAAAATGTAAAAAAAAACATAATAAAGAATGTTTCAAAACTTTTGACTGGTAGTGTATACTGTATATATATATATATATATATATATATATATATATATATATATATATATATATATATATATATATATATATACATACACACAGTTGAATTCAGACGTTTACATACACCTTAGCCAAATACATTTAAACTCAGTTTTTCACAATTCCTGACATTTAATTGTAGAAAACATTCCCTGTCTTAGGTCAGTTAGGATCACAACGTTATTTTAAGAATGTGTAATGTCAGAATAATATTAGAGAAAATTATTTATTTCAGCTTTCATCACATTCCCAGTGGGTCAGAAGTTTATATACACTTTGTTAGAATTTGGTAGCATTGCCTTTAATTTGTTTAACTTGGGGCAAACGTTTTGGGTAGCCTTCCACAAGCTTCTCACAATAAGTTGCTGGAATTTTGGCCCATTCCTCCAGACAGAACTGGTGTAACTGAGTCAGGTTTGTAGGCCTCCTTGCTCGCACACGCTTTTTCAGTTCTGCCCACAAATTTTCTATCGGACTGAGGTCAGGGCTTTGTGATGGCCACTCCAAAACCTTGACTTTGTTGTCCTTAAGCCATTTTGCCACAACTTTGGAGGTATGCTTGGGGTCATTGTCCATTCGGAAGACCCATTTGCGACCGAGCTTTAACTTCCTGGCTGATGTCTTGAGATGTTGCTTCAGTATATCCACATAATATTCCTTTCTCATGATGCCATCTATTTTATGAAGTTCAGTGCAGTCCCTCCTGCAGCAAAGCACCTCTACAACATGATGCTGCCACCCCTCTTCTTCACGGCTGGGATGGTGTTCTTCGGCTTGCAAGCCTCACCCTTTTTCCTCCAAACCTAACAATGGTCATTATGGCCAAACAGTTCAATTTGTTTTTAACTCATGTCATGCACAAAATAGATGTCCTAAATGACTCGCCAAAACTATAGTTTGCTAATATGAAATCTGTGGGGTGGTTAAAAATGTTGTATTATTGACTTGTGAGTGTATGTGAAGTGTATGTAAATATATACAGTATATTATTTAAATTTTTAAGTATTTATACATCATAGTTGTAATATCTTGGTACTGCTTTTCATATTTGCTGATTATAATAAACAAAATCATTTTACAACAGCATATTTTTACTGTACAGTAAAAAGGGCTCATCAATGAAAACAATGCAAATAGCAAAAGTAAAACGTATTAACGCATTATGGAAATAGGAATTGGGTGGTTAAATGTGCTTATATGTAGCAATATAATAGGTGTGGGTGAGAAACAGAACAATATTTAAGTAATGTTTTACTCTAAATCTCCACTTTAACTTTCACTTTCAGATGTGAAATTGAAACTAAACAGGCAACACATGTGACTTTCATATGTAAAAGTGAAAGTGGAGTTTTCGAGTAAAAAAGGAGTTAAATTTTGATCTGTTTCTCACCCATACCTATTATATCGCTTCTGAAGATATGGATTTAACCACTGAAGTCTTATGGATTACTTCTATGTTTCCTTTTTGTGATTTTTGTAGCTACAAATGTCTGATCACAATTCACTTGTGAAGACCTACAGAGCTGAGATATTCTTCTAAAAATCTTTGTTTGTGTTCTGCTGAAGAAAGAAAGTCATACACATCTGGGAGACATGAGATTGAGTAAATGATGAGAGAATTTTTATTTTTGGGTGAACTATACCTTTAAGTGTCCTGAAAATAATTTCACAATGCTTTCATGCAAAATAGATTTTTTTATTTATTTATTATTATTATTTTTATTTTTTTTTATTGATTTGGGGTTAAATATGACCAGGACATTTTCTTGACAGGTTTCGTGAGAATCACTCACTCACTTCCATGGCCTACTAGTGAAACAAAGCACAATAATAATATTTATTTGCTATAAAAAATAAAAAATACAATAAAAAAACATGCAAAACATAAATAGAATGGAAAAACATGAAAAAAAATGATGATAGAGAATTGAAAGGCTGAGATTAGAGATAAAGCCTTTACTGGGTAAGGTGGGGGTTTGGATTTCCTCTTTCCTTCTCTCACTCCATCCATCACTCTCTCATTCTCTCTCTCTCTCTCTCTCTCTCTCTCTCTCTCTTTCTCTCTCTCTCTCTTTATATTCACATAAAACATGAAGGGATATGTTATGTGATTGGAATTTGTACGCCAGACGCAGAGAGTTAAATCCATATAATCTCCTTTCACATTTAACACACACAGAGCCTTCCTGGTCTAATAATCGCAGCACAGTGGATGGCCTCTATTGGTTCCCATCTCACTCTGGCCTGTGGGGAGGGCAGATTATGGAGGTAGGTGCAAGCCAGGGGGCATGAGACTAGACAAGACCAAGTCTAGAGTCAGGAGAGGTGGGGAGTGAGTGGGGGACAGAGCGAGTGGTGAGGTGGCACCAGGACTAAGGTCACAGGTTCTAGATAAATGAAGAAAATGCTGGTATTCATTGTTCACACTTTGGGTGAACTTGAATATGAACTCGCTAGATTACATTATTATAATGTATAGACTGAGCTGTGCAGAGGGGTCTGATCCCAATGTGCTGCAAGAGGTGCACTGACAAAGCTGAGGGTTTCGAGCCAGAAAAGCACCTCTGGGATCCAGCTTTAGAGCTGAACAGCAGAGATCCCTGACATGCATAAAATGGAGCGGTCCCTGGCTGCCGTCAGATTTAAGTGCTATCTGGGACGAGTACAATCTATCCTGGTGTCAAATATAATTCCAAGGGACCTTTTCAGAACCACGGACAGTGACCGAGAGTGGTTCCAAAACACATTTCAGCACTGTAGACAGTTCCAATCCCCTTTCAGTGGAAACACAACTTAAAACTGAGCGTAAACAAACATTTGTTAAACTTTAATAGCTCCTTTAAAATTTAAAAATGTCTATCTCATTACTGGATAAATAACAACAACAAACACCCTCTGTGCGATGCCACCAAATATAGACAACTTTAGAAAGCCTGCATGACAACACTTCAATTTGAGATCTGTTGTAGACCTTTTGTAGATCTGAACAAAACACACAGAGACCGGGAAATATGGTCATGATCATATTTGAATAGGATAGAAAACAGGTCAGCTGGTTGGTCCCCCTGCCCCCACCCTTTTGCCTTTACAGATTATAGCCTAAAGCATATCCCCCTATAATAAAGACTGCAATATCTATAATCTCACAGTGGGGTTCTGGGTAAGGGGTTATGATTCCAGGAGGGTGATGATGGTGGGGGTAGTCTGAAGTAAGGGAGGGGGAAAGAGGAAAGGTTGTAGACAGACTGCACAGTTATGCAGTTAGTCCTTAACACCAGTTGGTGTTGCTATTGGGGGTGCTACAGGTGTGCAAAGATCTACATCTTAGTCCAGGTAAACTAGTGACACCTCAGACTGCAAGAAAGCTTTAAAGGGGGCATGACATGCCTTTTTTTATCATTATTTTAATATGTTCCTTGAGGTTCACTTATAGTATCAGTAAAGATTTTCGCACAAAAAAAAAAAAAAAAAAAACAGTTAAATATTTGTAAAACCTGATTATTTTCCACCCTAATTCTGATGCCCACTGTTATGATTGTCTCTCTGCTCTTGACCAACATGCTCTCTACTTGCCATCTCACAGCTCACCGCTACTGGGCAGGGCTACGGAAGTGATAAGGTACAGTAGGCGTTGATGTGTTGTTGTGGAGGCGGTCAGATGCAAATGTCTACCACAATGTGGAGGAAGTAGAGAACAAGTCATTTGGCAGCTTGGTTTTAAAAAAAAAAATGCTCTTTTTGCAGTGAGGAGGAAGTTTTGAGTTCTGAAACTTACAGTATTATTTTATAGTACAATGACCTCTTACATGTTAAAAGGTCAAGGAAAATTGTTTTCGCCTTTAATCTGATTGGCTAGCTTTATGCAACTTCCAGAAGTAAGGGCATGCTTTTTTTTTTTTTATCAGGACACCAAGAAAACAAAGTTGTGTTTACAAGGTACTGGAGTGATACAATGAAGAAGAACTAATCACTGAATTTGAAAACGTTTGTCAAGTTAGTGATATAAAAATTTTAAAAAGAGTTACTGTATGCTTGTGGCATTTAGTAGCAAATTAACTAGATTTCTATGAGCAGTACTATGTATTAAGATTGGATTTCTGATTTATACCTAATATAATTTGTTTTTATTACTTTTGGATTGACAGAAATTCTGCACACAAAGTCTACACACATTTCCCGCTATATTTTTGCAGCCTTCACATGCAATCGGAATTATCATAAATACGGGTTTTCTACTCAGAAGTTGCACATGAATGGCTCTCAAATCGTAATTACGTCTGGGAAACTCTGAGATCATTTTAATACCTAAGTTTCCATGTTAGGAGGAGACATAAACTTTCAACATGGTGGAGTAGAGTACAGTTTCCATTGGGAATGAAAGGTTTTATTCTTCTTCTTTTTAAATGCAGCTACCTTGTTATCCCTTGCCATTTTGGTCACATACATTTTAATCAGTAACCAATTGATGTAGAAAATTGCATTTATTTGACCAAAATTCCATTATCTTCAGCAAGCTGATTAACATGTATTACAGCATCAAAATAAGAGTTCCCCAAGAAATGTGAAAGAATGAGCCTGGCCAAGGTCTTTTTAGCAAGTCAGGTCACTCGGCGGCCATATTTGGAATGCTCGTGGGCAGCTATGTTCTATGTAAACAAGTGGCAAGTGCAGCTCCTATCTACTTGAATGGGGAAAGAACCAAATCTCCAAAACGGCTGGTCAACAGCCTACCCTAAGAGTCTGTTTACACCAAACACATTTTTCCACCTGTCTGAGCTATTTCTCAATTGTTTTTCTATGTAAACATGCGCTTGATGGATGTCTTTAACTGTTGTTGCATGAATCGCTGATTTTTTAGCTTTATTTTCCAGACACCATTGTCAAGTTAAAAAGAAGTTAAGCTATTAAAAATGCATCTCGACACACGTTTAGCTCTATTCATGACAAAGCATGTAGCTTTTTTAAGCGCAAGTACGCATTCGTTGTGAACAGCCCCTAAAAGTACAATATGCAACATGCGCTTACACCACTCACTTTTTTAAGAAGGTGCTTTGGATAGATGTTAATGCATAAGAGATTCGTTGTTCATGAATAGGAATGCTTAACCCTTGTGCGTCATTTAAAAAAGTTTCTCAGAGGTCCTTAATAGACAAAAATGTCCACGTCAAAAAACTGCAATAATAATATTATATATTAATATTATTTTCTACTTTCAATGAGATAATTTTTTTAACCAACATCAGTCCTGATCATAATTACCAAATATTCATTATTTTCAGGATTTTAACTCTTTAAATGCCAGTTTGTTTACATAATGCCACTGTTGTTTTTTACACACACACACACAATTTTCTCAATACACACATACAAAACACACTCTGACATCCATACCAATACACCCACACAATTTTAGCTGCATCATTTATTCAATTGTCCTGCAGTGCTCTATAATACAGCAAACAGAAAATAGGAAAAAAGCATGTATTTGCTCCATAGGCTAAACATGAGAAGAACTGCGCCATCTGGTGGAAAATATACATTTTTAAAATGTTGAAGCCAGGGCTACGGAATGAAAGCATAATATCATAGAATTCATGATTTTATGCTTTACTGGCACTGGGATCAAATATTGCAGTTTTAATGGGTTTCAATGGGGACATTTTTGTCCTTAAATTCCTGAGTGTAACTATTTTGTGTACACAGTGTATTATAGATTTATTATAGGCCCTGAGGTTGAAATATCAAAATTCTCCCAAAAATACACACCTTTGGCAAAATTTATGCTGTTGGCATTAACACAATTATCAAAAAAACAAAAATGAGAAAGACAAAAATGTCCTGAAGGTCGCACAAGTGTTAAAAAATAAACACACATGCAGGACACACACAAAGCATGCAACTGTCCTAGATGGGGGCTTGTATGTCTGGGGACTGTTTTGAGGGGTTTAGGTCATTTTAGTGAGTCTTAAGAAGAGGGGAAAGATAGGGCAATGGCAATGATAATCCAGTTTCATCTCCCTTTGTTCTGAGATGACTTCCATGCAAGGGCTAACATAGCCCTGCAGCTCTTTGCCATTCTCACTAGTCGCTACCATATGCCAAACAAGGAGAAAGTCTTGGAATGCCAAATTGCTCCATTAATGACACCTGTTTTGTCTTGATCTATCGGCCTGACTCTTAAGATGGAAGCAGAATTCTCCACCCACTTCCTCAAAACAAACAAGCAAAAAAACTAATCCTGCTTAAAAATGTTTTTGCTCATCATTTCTTGTCGTTTCTCCATTCTTTTTGCCATTTTTCCTCATTAATCTTTCCATTTTCCTCCATCTCATCTTCTCCTTTATGTAGTCCCTCATACTTGTGTGAATTCAAACACATTTGCACAACATATACATACATATATACATATTTTTTTAGTGTGCAGTCAGTATAAAAATTTTGTATGAATGTGTATTGCAGATAAGCTAGGCTATTGCCAATGGTGAATCGCTAGGCATAATGCAGCTCTCTTAGACTCTCATCTGCATTTGCTTAGACACACACTCTCTCTCACACACATGCACACACATGGATCCTAAAGATACCCACAAAGAAGCAAAGGAAATGTGCTCTCTCTCTTTCTATCACTCTCTCTCACCTACATAAATATTTCTAAAAATATATTTTTGGGATGCACAACTGTTTTAGAACAACAACAACAACAGCACAACTCAACCTTCCATTTGCCTCCGAGCCTCCCAATTAATTTATTCGCAGATTGTTCAAGGGCCATTTCTGCTGTCAAACCTGTCTGAATCACGCTATAACGCTGCATTTTTTTTTAATAGCTTCCAGTGTCATAATGTTTTCTACCACCTTTTAAAATGACCCCTGAGATTAGCAAGTCAGAGAGACAGAGCAGAGCTTTCTCAGAAAGATCCACTGTTCTGCATTTCTTTCTTAGACCACCCACTTAACAAACCAAGAATCATTTATGCACAGCTCCATCAAGGAAAAATCAATACTACAGGTGCTGAGTAACTTCCAGTTGAATCAAAAAGTCAGCCGTACACCGCATCCAGTTATAATTTGGTTTACAATAGCTAGAATAAGAGCTGTGCGTGTATGTGTCAAGCATTTCTCCATATGCTGAGAAGGACACATGTACACTTGTGTTTAGATAGATTACATTTGTTCTGGTATATTAGAGTAAATCTAGGCTGCCGCTGTTGTCCCAGTATTTGTTCAGTGCTTTGGGTGAGTGAGCTCAAGTGGATTGGAAACCAGTCACATGTAACCCCACATTTGTATGGCAATCTCTTTGAGGGAAGGGAGACTGAGAAAGAGAGACTAAAATTAGGTATACGTATTTCTGCATGCTATATAACAAGCATTTTGCATATATGAATCTGCTGTGCATAATATTAACGATGTCTATTGCAGCTATATGTTTAAGTGTTTAAAATCTTAGTTGATAAACTGTTGATAAAGTCTCTTGCTTTCTAAATGGGGGCTTTTGAAAAGGGTAAAGGTCCTTTTACATCTCTTACATTTGTTTTGTTACTACAAGAATCATTTTCAGTATTTGCTCAAGATTCTAGCTCAGACTTCAAAGCAAAGATTTTTGAGGTTGAGTGTCAGTCCTTGGTATGCATTTTAAAACATTCAATAAAGGGTAAAAGTAAAGGAAACACATTATTAACTCTAAATGGCCACAAGTGAGGTCTGCAACAGCACCTGCTGTACAAGAACCAGAATTTTTGTTCAAAAATTCATGTCATTAAAAGCAATTGTTTTGATTTCAGTATTCAGTTACATGGAATATTACTCGCGAGCTCCGCGTCAACAGTCCGCTCTGCAACACTAGATCGATATCTGGATTTAACTATCAGAGACAGACCACCTCTGTGCGTTCAGAAACAGCTTGACGGAGTGCAAAGTATTGGAACAGAACACATGTGTCTCGAGACGCGTTAACACTTGAAGTTCTTTTTAACTTGACACGGCGTCTAAAAAACGCAGCGCTCCTGCACGAGACACTGATTAAATACAGTGAGACGCAACGCAACGGTAAAAGACGTCAGTCTAGCGCATCTTTACATAGAAAAACAACTGGAAAAACAGCGCGGACAACTGCAAATAACACGTTTGGTGTGAACGGTTCCTAACAGGGGGAAAAAACATGGGTCTCGAGACACCTTTGAACAGCTCTTTAAACGGTATAGGCGTTTAAAAACGTGGCACTCCTGCACGAGATGCTGACAAAAAAAAAAAAAAAAATTAAAAAAAATAAAAAGAAAGAAAGAAAGGAAAAGAAAACAGCGAGACGCGGAGTGCAAATACGTCAGTCTATAGCGCGTGTTCACGTGGGAAAATAACTGAAAACAGCGCGAACGGACGGAAAAACGCGTTTGGTATGAACAGTCCCCAATGGAACAAAAACACAGGTGTCAAAAGACGCGTTTTGAACAGTTAAAAGTTATTTTTAACTTCACGTGGCGTCTAAAAAACGCGGCGCTCCTGCACGAGACACTGATTAAAAACAGTAAGACGCAACGGTAAAAAGACGTCCGTCTAGCGCATCTTTACATAGAAAAAAAAAATTGATAAAACAGCGCGGACAATTGCAAATAACGCGTTTTGTGTGAACGGTTCCTAATGGGGGGGGGGGGGGATGGGTCTCGAGACACGTTTTGAACAGACAGAGCGAACGGATGCAAAGACGCGTTTGGTGTGAACTGTCCCTGATTAAACAAAACGTTGAAAGTTGAACTGGTGTTAACTTGACACGCCGTCTTAAAGCGCAACGCTAATAGAGACGCGACGCGACGCAACGGTCAATTATCAACATACTCAACCCTATTCCTGGAGGCCCCCCAACACTGCACATTTTGTATATCTCCCTTTTCTGACACAACCAATTCAGGTCTTGTAGTCTCCAGTAACAAGCTGATGAGTTGAATCAGGTGTGTTTGATTATGGAGATATCCAATCAGTGTAGTGTTGGTGGGCCTCCAGGAACAGGATTGAGAACCAACATAATATCGCAGACGAAGCTATTCCCGTAGTTATGGCATAATATAATAATAGGTACATTATCCTGTCTCTTATAGAACTTTGCGCTTGGTGTCCGATATGGACAAGTGGCTCCGAGGCGTCGCGTTCAGGCGCTCCAGAAGCGAGGAGTGTTTAAGGAGAACAGCGGTCGCCTGAACGCGCAGAGAGAGTGACAGGTAGATTTGTATTTTGACCGCACTAATGGCAGGTGGAGCGGCGGGGTGTTATTTTAGGTAGAAGGGGGAAAAAACGCTTAAGCGGAGTGGTAATAGCCATTCAATTAAGGGTATTTATAAATAGGCAACTGATCACGAACAGTGTGTTTTAACACTTTTCATACATATAAAACCTACATATTACTACTACACAGTTTGAGTAATCTGTCGGCAGCAATGACTCATGGTGCTGTCACCATGTCTATATATTTATAGAGGAAGAGTCTTGATAAAATGCACAAACAGTGTGTCTACGACTATAACGAAATAAAGAGAGAGAGAGAGAGAGAGAGAGAGAGAGAGAGAGAGAGAGAGAGAGAGAGAGAGAGAGAAATAAATAAATGGAGTCCTTATGGCCAATGACCTGATTTACTTTTTGAGTGGGGGATGCGCCAGATCTCCTACTAATTGCGCAGCTGGGAAGAACAGGGGATTTAATGGGGGTAAAAAAAGAGAAAGGAATCCAATTTTGCATATTTCTATGAGGGGGAGACCGGATGGGATGGAGGTGTCCTGATGTGAGGAGCAGGTTTGACATTGCACGCAGTTTGGAGGTGAAATCGTCTGAAAGTAGGCAAATAATATTTTCGAAATGTGTCTCATGTTTAAACAATTCTGTTCTGGTTAAAATAAGACATATAAGTACACATCCCATAATAATAATAATACTAATAATAATAATAATAATAATAGGCTTATAATAATAATAATAATATTCCCAACTCTAAAAGGGTTTGATGGGTTGGACGTGGTAAATGTTCAGAAAATCGTATCACCACACAAATTTGACGACCTGACGACTGATGATCCTTAAAATAAATATTAGACAGACACAGATACACACACACGCGAACACACACAGCCGGCTCTGTATTCACTATTCAGTATTGAAGCAAATCTGCTCTTAAATTACATAAACGAAATCAAATTAAAAGATTATTTCCACACAAATTGGTAAATTGTCATAATTATGTTATGTGTGCTCTAAAGTTTATTAAAGCCACGAAAGATATAGAGATACACAAATAATCGTTATAATTTGATCATTTTAAAAACAGATTTGAGGCCTTTCAGAGTCTGAACAATAACATAGATTAGCCTAATTATACAATTATATATTCAAAGCCCATAACTAATTTTTTTAAATACCAATAATAATTGATTATGTTAGTAGGCTAATGTTCATAATAATTTATATGATTGTTTTTACAATAACGATATAATAATAGTAATAATAATAATAATAATAATAATAACAACAACAACAATAATAAAAGGCCTTGTCTAATCATTCAAACAATTCGACGATATCAATATAGATCTCACATGCAAATAACAATGACAATTTCCACATATAACATTTGCAGCATCCCTCGGTGCGTTTTTCATTTCGTTTCATTTCCATAAAAAGACAAGCTGACTCTCGAGACTTTACACTGGATCTGTTTCCCCAGCCCGGGGTTCAGGTGTGAAGGCAGGGGGGTAATATGCTACAACTTGCCCGGGTCACGATAACGCATAATAATGTGTTTTAAATGGCTGATCATTACTAAAACAAAAGACTAAAATGTGCTCTAATGACAACACTTATATTTCGTGAAATGTGAAAAAAAAAAAAAAAAAAAAAAAAAAACATGTTTTTGCCAGAGGATGCTTCTATATTCCTTGAAAGTGGAAAAGATGGAGGCGCGGCCCACTCGGAAAAAATACGCAGTCCTAATGCATATGCATATATGATAATTGATGTGCGTTTTACATCTCCTATCGGCCGTGTCATCAGAGCTCAAGGTACATGATAGGAAATATCATGTTAAATTGACAGAAAAAAAAAAAAAAAAAAAAAAAAAAACAATTTAACTCATGAGTGCCAGAAATTAAAATAAAAACAGGGCAAACATAAGTTTCTTTGAGACCTCCGTATCCCGTTTTACGCACTTTACGCCCTACTGCACCCTTCCTCCCCCACACACAAGCACGTATTAATACACACCACATTTATCTCACAGAAAGAGAGAGAGAGAGAGAGAGAGAGAGAGAGAGAGAGAGAGAGAGAGAGAGAGAGAGAGAGAATAAATCTGACCTTACATCCCCATTCAAATGACATTGTAAATGAATTTTAAAAATAAACTGAAGCATGGACTCTAGGCTACTTATCAAAATCTAAACCTTACAAAACTCAAGCCCTTGTAAAACCAGGAGCAGTATTTCAATTTGAACTGTTGGTGGGTAAATAAAAAGCAGTACTTGACAAAGCAATCTCAGATGAAGAACAAACACTTGAAAATAGGGACACTGAGGGCGGGAAAGTGGTTTCATCCAGACATATTTTGCAAAATAATGTCAGGAAAAAAAAAAAAAAATGAGCAAAAACTGAAAGCAAATCTCCAAGGCTGACGGGGGAAGTATGGGAGGGCATGCTATGATGGGAGGGGGGGGGGGGGGTCAAAAACAAATTTGTTGAGCAAACATTGTCAGGAATTGATGGGTAAAAATAACTAAATGAGTAAATAACCTTAATCGTGGATAACAAAAACCGCATTTTCATTTTGCATTTACACAAATGCAGATTTGCCATATCAAGCCCACCATCAGCACAGTCAAACCAGGAATCTGTTGGCATAGAAAATGGAGGACCACTAATTGCACCAGCGCTAATTGGAAATGAGGCTGCATATGCCATTATATTTTCAAATGATCCATGCAGATAATCTGTGCTCTGAAAACATATTTTTTTTGAATGGCAAAATACGTATGATTCCTTTTCCTAAATGCACGCAAACAGATCCAATGGGATATAAACAATAAACAGACGTATTACAATCTCAACAGACAGACGGGAAGAAAATTGCATCCCTTTTTCGAGCACAGCGATACTTCGGACAGTTAAAGTACACCGGGACCCAACAAATGCACACCTCACCAACCATCTTTACTTTTTCCACCTTACAGAAGACCAAAAGTGTATCCTAAATGCACACGATCGATGCAAAAATCTGCTCCCTGCCTTCTCTCCCGTTCTGCATATTCATAACTCCACATCATATTCATATCTTGCATACAAATCATGCTATCTCCCCCCATCTTTGCGCACGGGAACGGGACCCAAAACAGGTGCCCAAGCTGCTATTCGTCATTAACCACCAACTAAAGAAACGATTTTAAACGACTAAATCACATTTGGAACGAAGTTTCATTAGTTCACAACAGAAAGAAACTTCGAAACGTACAGATGAAATGCGAGAGCGCAATAAAATAACGCATGATGCCTCTCCATTAAACTTGTAACAGTGCTATTTTTAATTTTTTTTTTCCCTAAAGGCAACGCAATTGGAAATAATTTCCACATACAAGTCAACTTAAATCAAATGAATAAAGTGCATTTTCTTGTTTTTTTTTTTTTTTTTTTTTTTTTTTTTCAACATTATAAGACAATAAAAGCAGCTATAAATCAACTGAGCACATACCTTCTTGAAAAGAATACAGGAGGAGTAAAGTTACCAGCCACATGCCATAAATAGCAGGTATATTTCTCAGGAATGTTTTGCAATCCCGACGTGTGCACTGTGCAGTATTCGGCCAGGCGAGGCTCCGTGCAGGAGTGGTGACGATGCTCCCCGGCGATCTCTCCAGCCCTAGTCCCGGACTCGCCAGCGCCGAGAAGCGGGGAAGACTTTGGTCCCGCCTCTCGAATCCTCCCATCCGCGGAACCGTCATCCGAGCGGCCCCTCCTTCGGTAGTCTAATGATGAGACGCGATGGAGAGGTGCTGCACAGCAGCGCGGTGCGGGGCCAGAGAGGGACGCGGCGAGGACGGCGCACGGAGTTTTGTTGGTGGGGGGTGGGTTGAGTGCATCAGAGAGGACAGGACTTAACATGATGTTGTTGTTGTGAGCGGTCCACGTGGTTGGAGACAGCTGGGGCATTCTGTGGCACTCAATGTTACCGTGGCGCACTGGGAACTCAGGGGCTACTTTTTACGCAAAGTGGATCACCTATCGCGAAGTCAAGAGGCTTACCTTTCACTGATACACATCTGTTTCGCTCTTCATCTTTGTCCGTGCTGATGTGCCTGCGCGTAATTTCAATATAAAGTGCGTAAGTTCTTTGTGTCACTGCTCGTTGAGTGACACATGCGTGCGTCCTTAGAGACAGGTGCACAAGACCCTGTCACCCTCTCTCTATACATTAACGTCGCCTGTGTGTGAGAGGGAGAACGCGTGCTGCGCGCTTCAGAGGCGCGCTGAGAAATGCCCGAATCCCCGGCATTGTTCCGCGCTCAGAATGAGAGGACTGACATGCGGGGGGCGTATCATGTATCGCTATTGTCTCGAGTGGCGGATAATACTCACAGACCACCCCGGCTTTATCGGTCTGCCTGGTGACTGTAGTGTCTTGCAAGTTTATAAAACGAAACCTTTACATGAATAGATGTTCAGTCTTGATTGTAAATTGACCATTATAAAAACCCTGTATAAGAGAGTTTCAGCAACAACAACAAAAAATCAGTAGGCAATGACATTTGAATTTTTTATGTCAACCCCTTAATATACAGCGCATGTCAGCTTCAAAAGAACAAAGCAGGATTTCTGCAGATTATTTTGACAACAATATGCAGCAATGCCAAAGTATGAGTCTGGGTGTAAAATTACAGTATGGCACATTACCCCCTGGGGCAACTTAAAAATCCACAACAATGTGTAGACTAAAGGAAAGTCTGTTACCAATGGTTGCAGTGTTTTGCTCGATGGTTTCTGCTCCAGTGATTTCACCTCACTCCCACATCCTCTTTAGGTAATTATTGAACTGTAACACGTGCTGTATGGATTATAGACTATGTGCAGCCCTGTCAGAGAAACAACCAATTCAGATATCCATCAAACTGACATGTGATTCCACACACATTCTAATAGCCATGTAGCCTTACCCAGTCCTATACCGGTTCATCTCATGTGAATACATACAGTGGGGTCAGATAATTTAAAGGGAATAATCATTAGTGAAAAACTTCTATAGGCCTGCAGTTATGAGATTGAGAAGACAAGGCAAATGAACATAGAATGTGAACAGTGAACAGTCACTATAGTGAATAGTGAGATTAGATTTGTGGATAACTTATATGTCCTACATAAAATGTGCAGCTGTAGAGTTTCACATACTGTACAATATATCTCTGCAAATTTTGACAAAATTGGAAAACCCAAGTTGTATAAATCTGTCCCTTGTGTGCTTGTTTATTAAATAATACATACATAATACATAATAATATGCATGCAGAACTCATTCATACAAGTTATTTGCATTTCCCACCATTTGCATGTTTGTTTATGAAAAACAACAAACAAAAAAAACAAAAACGTGGCAAATTTCATGATGATTGCAGCTACTAAAAAGAGTCAGAATGCATTTTAACATGTTTAAATACATTTTGCACAATTCCGGACATCCCCCCATTTCCATACCCAAAACTGAAAATTCTCATCATTTACTCACCCTCAGGCCATCCCAGATGTGTATGACTTTCTTTCTTCTGCAGAACACAAATGAAGATTTTTAGAAGAATATCTCAGCTCTGGTGGTCCATTCAATGCAAGTGAATGGTGACCAAAACTTTGAAGCTCCAAAAGCACATAAAGGCAGTATAAAACTAATCCATAGGACTCCAGTGGTTAAATCCGTGTCATCAGAAGTGATATGATAGGTGTGGGTGAAAAACAGACCAATATTTAAGTCTTTTTTATTTTTTATTTTTACAATAAATCTCCACTTTCATTTTCACATTTTTCATCTTTTGTTTCTTGGCGATTCACATTCTTCTTGCATATCACCACCTACTGGTTGGGGTTGGTCAAAGGTGGAGATTTATATTTAAAAAAAAGGATTGAAAATTTATCTGTTTCTTACCCACACCTATCATATTGCTTTAGAAGACATTAATTTAACCACTGGAGTCGTATGGATTACTTTTATGCTGCCTTGGAGCTTCAAAGTTCTGGCCACCATTCACTTGCATTGCCTGGACCTGCAGAGCTGAGATATTCTTCTAAAAATCTTCATTTGTGTTCTGCAGAAGAAAGAAAGTCATCCGCATCTGGTATGTCATGCGTGTGAGTAAATGATAAGAACATTTTTGGGTGAACTAGTCCTTTAAAAACTTACCGTGAGCTCAGAGTTTGTTAATTGATGTTTCTGTCGAAGCCATCAGTCCACGGTATTTTAACGTACATTTTTTTTACAGAAATTGTGTTAATAGCGGAATTCCTGTTGTAGAACTACACTACCCATGATCCTGAATAGAAAGATCCACCAATCAAAGAATTGTATCAAACAAAGCACACCAAAAGAGCTCTGCAGTGACCGCCCACCGCCCTGAATACACTGTGAATGATGCAATCAAATCTGTCTCCCTATACTCTCAAACTACATGCATATTTGCAGATAATGGAATATTTTGCAATAAAATTAAAATATTTTGTTTCTATACTTCTAATCAACAGCTTTAAATAAATAGTTTTATATGTTTCTATCATTTTAAATTTGATTACACCAATCACAATGCGTCAATGGATTGTAGTTCATTCTGGCATTAAAGACGTTAAGTACACAGTCTTGTACCTTTGTCTTGTCCTATTTTAAAAAACGTTTTTGCTACATTTGTTTGTAATGTTGTGATTCACCTTGGAGCTGGTTCATTTGGTTCATGGCTTAGAATGCTTTTAAGAAGGATTTTATGAAATCCCTATGTAAAAACGTGACTGAAAACAATTCTCCCAAAACAAAGATGGCTTAAAAAGTGGGCTTGTACTGTTGTGCTCTGTTTGGTTAAGGATGAATTTGTCTTTGGGAGAGTACAAAAAGCAATGGTATGGCTGGTTTTTTTATGGGGGAAAGGAGAGAAGAGAGCATTTGTGTAGATCTACTGGATTCCTCACATAGAAACCTCTCTCTACCTCTCCTCTCCACACAGTTATGTAACAAGTGGAAATATAGAAGATGTAACACTGTGCTTACCCACCCACACACTTACAAAGATAACACACACTCTTTATTTGTACTCAAATACTCAATAAAAACTTAATCATGTGAGTATAAGCCTTGCTGGCTGAAACACATCTAGATGGGTATTTATCTTAGATTTCTGATAAATAAATATCCATAAATATCATCAGAAATGACACACACAATGTGCATTGGAGAGGAAGTGACCACTGACTCCCAGGCAGGCAGGCACTGTTGAAATCATTGCTAATACAAATCATCTGCATCGCTCTCTCCTCATCTCTTGCCTGGAGAAAGACACAGGCTGAGAGAGCAAGAGAGAACGCAGATGAGGAGAAGGAGGGAGAGAGAACGGAGAAAGCTGAAGCGGGTGGGCTAATGAGAATGGTAATGCTAATACGCAGACAATCAGAGTCCCCCTCAGGCCACAGCTACATGGTAGAATCATATTAACGCTAATGTATCTGGTATTAATACAGAGAGCCCCCCACCCCACCCAAAGCCCTGCAAGGTCACTGGGGGTAGAGGGTGGTTGCAAAGTGGAGGGGGTAAGTCCTGGTGCCTGCCCACCTCAGCTCCACACAGGTAAGGGGGAGGGCGCTGAATGCTAGCCCATAATGGTAGCTGTCGCGCCTTGTATTTCTCAGCCCAACTCTGCAGTATGGCTGCCTAGTAGAGTGCTTTATGCAAACTAACGACATGCAGATCCAAAATGGCGCCTGAAAAAGAGGCCCAGATGGTGAGTTGCTTTGGTTAGGCATGGCAGTGCAGTGGCGCACGGCTTGTCCAGTTTTGCTTGAGCTGCACTGAACTGTACGCCATGTTACGCTCGCCAGCATTAGTCAAATGAATCAGTAAGCTGCACCAAGTCAGTCAGCTGAGGGAGGGACCCGTGCATCTGCACCTGTGTTTTGGTACGTTCCCGTTTGTCTGTACAACAAAAACAAGACTGAGCATTTTTATTTAATAATTTATGATTTTCTTGGGGGGTGTTTGTTGTTGTGGTAGTGGAGGCGAGACAGACTGTTGAACCCGAGCTTTCGGGATGAATCTGGTTTATTAGAGGATGGGTGTGACTGTGTATGTGCATGAGGGAGTAAGTGAATGAGTGTGTGGAAACAGGAGGATATTTCTGGAGCTCTCTCTCTCTCTCCCTGCAGCCTGTTGAGGGGGGAGAAATCTGGGGGAAGAGGAAGGTGGCAAAGCGAGACATCAGGGGGGTGTTAATTTATTCAAATGAGCAGGGGAGGATAATGAGAGAGAGAGGGATGGAAACAGGGAAAGAGAGAGAGAGAGAGAGAAAGAAAGAGAGAGAGAGATGGGGGTTGGTTGTTTCGCTTAGCAAATCTTTCATCTCCTGATCTTCCTCCTTTTTTGTGTGTTTATCCTTACGAGAATCTTTCACCATTATAGATGGCAGAAACAGGGAGTAGAAACGGAAGAGAGGAGAAAAGTCAGGAAAAGGGTGAAATGGAGAAATGAGGAGAGTGAGTTTGGGTTTGAGGAAATGTGGTTGAGAAACATTTGGTCGAAAACATCACAGAGTAAAATGAAGCATTTTCTTCTGTTGATTTATAAATTTGAAAGAAACAAGCCTATTCAAATGAAAATTTCCAATAGATTCAATCAAAAATAAATTGTGACTGTTTTAGCACTCTGAAGCATGAATTATTAAATGGCATAGGAAAAAAGAATCTAACTCAGTGCTTGTTTTTTTTTTTTTTTACTTTGAAACAAGAATAGAATCATTCCCAATCCCAATATGTTTTACCGCGTTACACATCTGTCCACTCTGTTACAGAAAGTAAATATAATAATAATATAATATTATAAATAAAAAAAAACTATAACAATTTATGACAATTGTGTCATAAATAAATAAATCTTTTTATAATATATAAAGATTCAGTCATGTAGAATCATGGGTTAACATCACACCCAGAATGGTTAAAAATAGCTTTTTAGCATTAGAGGGATAAAATATCAGTAAAACTATTACTTTTATGATTCAATTAAATGACCCAAAAAAAAAAAAAAAAAAAAAAAAAAAAAAGAAAAAAATCAGCATGAAAAAATGGCATGGTTATGGCACGAATACTCATAATTTGAAAGGAATGACAATGTTCGTATTCACTTCCCTGCCCACTGAGGACCTAGTGTATGATCTTTTGTAAATCAATTGAATGCAAGTATTCTATCTCAAAAGAGAATCTTTCTTTTGATTGTCTATGCTGATGAAGTCAAAATGGCATGTCTTGGGTGTGTACAGTATGTGAGAGGCACTGTGTGACAACAATCTGCGTTGCATTTGAATGAATTACAATACTTACTGACATCTAGTGGGAGGATTTTACAAGGCAGACAATTGTTAACACATTTAAAAAAATAATTCACCCACAAATGAAAATTCTGTCAGTATTTACTCAACCTGATGCCATTCCAGATGATTTCTGATGATTTCATTTTTCTGCTGAACACAAATGAAGATTTTTTAGCAGATTTCTCAGCTCTGTAGGTCCTCACAATTCAAGACAATGGGTACCAAATTTTAAAGCAACAAAAATCATGTAAAGGAAACATAAAAGTATTCCAATCAACTGCATGTCTTCAGAAGCGATATAATAGGTGTGGGTGAGAAGCAGATCAATATTTAAGTCTTTTTTTGTTCTTTTTTTTTTTTTTTTTACTATTCATCTTCATTTTCTCTCCAAAGAGTTCTTTTGTTTTTGGCGATTTTTATACTTCGTGCATATCGCCCCCTACTGGACAAGGAGAATAATTATTATTAATTACTTTAATATTGATCTGTGTTTCCCCCACACCTATAATATCACTTCAGAAGAAATGGATTTAAACACTGGAGTCGAATGGATTACTTTTATGCTGCCTCCATGTCCTTTTTTGGAGTTTTGCACCCTGTTGACTTGCATTTGACCAACAGAACCAAGATATTCTTCTAAAAATCTTTGTTTGTGTTCAGCAGAAGAAAGAAAGTCATACACATCTGGGATGACATGAGGGTGAGTAAATGATGAGAGAATTTTCATTTTTGGGTTAATATAAAGGGATAATTCAACCACAAATTAAAATTATGTCATCATTTACTCACCCTTGTGTAATTCCAAACCTGTATGACCTTTTTCCTTCAGTGGAACACAAAAGAAAATGTTCACACAACTCTCATCCTCTTTTCCATACAAGTGAATGTGGCTGTCAAGCTCCAAAAAGCACCATAAAAGTCACAAAAGTCCATATGACTCATGCACTATATTCCTAGTCTTCTGAAGCCATCTGAATAGGATTTGAGGAGTGCAGTGCAGGGGAAGATTTTCATGAATAACAACTTCAATTTGTGTCTTTTCATCACACAAAGCTTTTTGAAGATTTATATCATAGCAGGTAATTTTCACAAAACCTTTAAAGAAAATGCCCTGGACCTATTATATTCCAAAATCAAATGAAATTTTGCATATAGAAAATGAAGCCTATTTTTTGTCATAACGATTTTTTGCATGACATTATTTTATTGACAGTTTTGCACATTTTAACAATGTGACAATTGTTTCACAAATAGCATGCCGAAGCAGCGCGTGAGTCTGAGCTCCACCCCCTCAGGCCTTCAGAATTTCTGCAGAATCCCACAACAATGCAAATGAATGAGCAACTAAAGTCAGATTGTCAGATTCATCAGCTTCATCAGATTTATTTGTTCTTGATGGGTGTGATCTTTAGGATATGTCCCGGTCGAGGCCTTTTAGCTGGCCTTGAGTGATGCAATCACGCTTTAAGTGACGTAATTTGAAAGCGAAGAGCGCGAGATCGTCATCACTGCGCTATTGCCATTGAGAAAGAGATCCTTATGGATTTAAAAACACGAGATGTTCTGCATGACTGTGTGATTGCTTAATTTATTAAAAAGGAAGTGAAGTGACTGATTTTCACTTCAAGTAAATTGGTAAGTGCGTAAATATTATTAGATAGATTTTTCCAGGTATTATAGACCTCCTTGGTAGATTCATATGAAAAATTATGATTTTGAATGTCTGTTCGGGAGATGTTCATTTCACGAAACAGTCATGCTGCAGTTAAAATTAGGCTTGCTTGAGCATTAAGTGTCATTTCAAGTTCTGGCTTTCGTGCGTGGACGTGTTTTTAAAATGTCAATTGGTATTATTAGTTAGCTGAGATATAATGTATGATGGGCATAAGGTGTCTTATTCATTGTGAAACTGTGTTTTCTTAATGGCATGAATCACACTGAAGTCCTAGACTTTAAATGCATGTCCCGCCACTGGTTAAAATACTTACTGTTTCAAAAGTATAGCCATAAGACATAAACAATAGATGTGTTAACATGATTTTAGTGACAATATTGCTTACTAACCTTTTCTGTGTAAAGTTATAGCCAATTTTACAACTTCGTTGCCATGACGATGTAATGTCAACAAATCCTATAACCCAATGTGACTGGAAAAATTATGATTTAAACAACTTTACAGCTCAAATAATTCATGGCTTTTAACATAAAAATGAATGTAAGTGCTTTTATGAAATTATAAGCTTCACATTTCTACCTTTAAACCCTCCAAAAATTGGCTCCATTCACTTTCAATGTAAGTGCCTCACAGTAACCTCGATTTTTGCTTTTATTTGAAAGAAAAGGCTGGAGGAGTCAAAATAAATGTTTGTGGTAATCAACATTATGCCACAAACGCTGTTGATTGAGCTTAACTTGTATTGAACCCAGAATATTCCTTTAATTTTTCTGTTTTATTTGAGCAGCAAAGTTGTTTAAATTGTAATTTTTACAGTCATTTTAGGGTTTTATGCTTAGTTGACATTACATTGTCATGGCAACAAAGTTGTAAAATTGGATATAACTTTACACAGAAAAGGTTAGTAAGCAATATTGTCACACTAAAATCATGTTAACACATATATTGTTTATGTCTTGTGGCTATACATTTGAAACAGTGAGTATTTTAACATTCAAAAATTGGCCCCATTCACTTCTGTGGTAAGTACCTCATTGGAACCCAGATTTTCACTTTTTTTTTTAAGAAAATGAGGAACGAGTCTAAAAGAAATATTTGTTTAGTAATCAATATTATGCCTCAAATACTGTCAATAGAGCTTAATTGAACCCAGAATATTCCTTTAAGGGATAAGTTTCAATAGCTTTCATATTCATTAGTCATGTGGGCTTCAGTAATCAAGTACTCTTTACCTTGGTGTTTTTGGACTGTTCCGAGAGAAGTTTCCATGCAGGCCTGTGTGTCTAGATTGTATCTCTATTCCCATGCCACAATCAGCCCCCTGCAGTTTAACAATGCCAAACAAGTGGATTTATGTTCGTGACAAGTTAAACCAGTATATCCTTTAGCTCCAAGTAGAGGTATTAAAATGCTGACCAACGGCAACAGACCCAGTGCAATTATGTATACACTACAGGCCCAAACACTTCCCCATGTGTGGGAATGCAGAGATATTGACCCTCTCACCATTAAGTGCACCTGTTTGCAGGTCCGTGTTAGCCTCTGTTTACACTTTTTTTCTGTGAGCTCATTGTGATATTATCACACATGTCAGCACACCAGCACTTCTTAAGGGTTTATATATATATAAACACTGGCGGCCAAAAGTTTGGAATAATGTACAGATTTTGCTCTTTTGGAAGGAAATTGGTACTTTAATTCACCAAAGTGGCATTCAGCTGATCACTCCAACACCTTATCCTTGACTAATCATGCTAAATTGATAATTTGGTATTAGAAAATCACTTGTCATTATATCAAACACAGTTGAAAGCTATTTGGTTCATTAAATTAAGCTTAACATTGTCTTTGTGTTTGTTTTTGAGTTGCCACAGTATGCAATAGACTGGCATGTCTTAAGGTCAGTATTAGATCAAAAATGGCAAAAAAGAAACAGCTTTCTCTAGAAACTCGTCAGTCAATCACTGTTTTGAGGAATGAAGGCTATACAATGCTTAAAATTACCAAAGGTGTACACTACAGTCTTCAAAGACAAAGGACAACTGGCTCTAACAAGGACAGAAAGAGATGTGGAAGGCCAGATGTACAACTAAACAAGAGGATAAGTACATCAGAGTCTCTAGTTTGAGAAATAGACACCTCACATGTCCTCAGCTGACAGCTTCATTGAATTCTACCCGCTCAACATCAGTTTCATGTACAACAGTAAAGAGAAGACTCAGGGGTGCAGGCCTTATGGGAAGAATTGCAAAGAAAAAACACTTTTGAAACAGAAAAACAAAAAGAAAAGGTTAGAGTGGGCAAAGAAACACACACATTGGACAACAGATAATTGGAAAAGAGTGTTATGGATCTTAACCCCATTGAGCTTTTGTGGGATCAGCTAGAATATAAGGAGCGTGAGAAGTGCCCGACAAGACAGCCACATCTATGGCAAGTGCTACAGGAAGCGTGGGGTGAAATGAGTATCTGGACAAACTGACAGCTAGAATGCCACGGATCTGCACTTGGAGGATTTTTTGATGAGAACTCTTTGAAGTAGTTTACGAAGTTCTGAATTTTTTTTTCATATTGTAATAGTAATTTTTCATGTTATTAATGTCCTGACTATACATTGTGATCAGTTGAATGAATAAAAGTACCAATTCCTTTCCATAAGGGCAAAATCTATGGCCGCCTGTGTCTAATATATATATATATATATATATATATATATATATATTTGTAAATGCAAAATATATTAAAATATAAAAAAATATGTTCAATTTATTTTTAACATTTAATAATCAACTGTTAATATATAAACAAAATTAGAAGTATTTCTATAAAATAACTTTCTAAACTAACAGAAAGTCACTGAACAACCTGACCGACATCCAGGCAAGTAATGTTATTTTAATAAAAATAATGTTATGTTAATAATAATGTTAAAGTGTGTTAATGCAATATGAAGAGAAAAAGAGAATGAGAAAGGAAAGATTAAGGTGTCACTGGCAGAGCGTTTCAGCTCACCAGCACTGCTGACAGGCACTGTCTCTGCCTTTAATGACTTATTTATTCAAGCATAATTAAGCTCTGGCCTGGAGCAGTGATTAATGCTCTTTGTCAGCTTGCAGAACAATACCTCAAACGTCCTGAGTCCTGGCTCATCTCCAGTTCTTAGTTTCTTTCTATGCATCTAACCGTGCAGTTGTTCTCTAGAGGCAATGACCAAGAAATGAAAGTTACCTAAGTAAAATGGTAAGATGTGCCAGTGTAACATTTATGTGTGTTTTGTTCATGTTTTGGATTCTATGTCTTTTATTTTGAAGTTAATTTTACTTTTTCTTCTTCTTTTGTTTTTTTTGGCAATTCACAGTCTATGTGCATATCTCCACCTACTGAACTGTACTGCAATCATGATTCATTTAGTTCATCTTTTCCTTTAACCTTCCATTCTTTCATTTTCCTTCTCTCCCTGATTTCGTACCCAACTCCCTTAAAAATACAGATGCTTTGTCCCCATTCTAGTTCAATCAAGACCCCATGATTCAGATGGCTCTGCATGTTCAGCTCCTCCATCCTCCACACAGAACCCCTCATGATCCTAAAAGTGTGGAATAGCATCATTAATCTAATGTATATTCAATTATTTTATTCAAACATGTTCTATTTAAGTACTGCATCAAAATCCTGTACCTTACATGATTCTTCTTCTTCTTCTTCTTCTCATGTTTTATTGTGGTTGGCAAACCAGCTTAAGAAGCATTTCTGCCACCTACTGGGATGGTGTGTTGAGCATTGATGTTTAGGGAGACAAAAAAAAAAAAAAAAAAAAAAAACTAAATTCTTAAATCCTGCTCCTCAAGTCTGTATCCTTCAGATATACTAGCAGAACTTGATATACTCTTGAATCCTTATTTTGTAGACTCTGTAGTGAAAGCTGAGAAATTCGTTTAGTGCATCTATAATCTGTAATCTTTCATTCTCATACCCTATACACTTTATCAGGACATGTTCAACTGTTTCAAGAAGGCCACATCTAGCAAACCCAACTAATCTTTGGATATTATATAAATGTCACCCCTTTGTCTCACTGCCACATTTTCCTTGCTACATCCCATTTACAGACCCTTTAATTACTCCTTTTACTTCCATTTTACTCACTGGAACACTAAACACTATAACAGAGTGTCTTAGAGCCTGTTTAGCTATATGATTCACCTCCTCATTTCCTTCTACCCCTACATGAGCAGGTACTCATAAAAAGGAAATAACATTTCTTAATTGATATATCCTGAACAGACTTTGAAATATATATAATAAAATGCCCTGCCTAGATGAAGATTTTCCACTCTTTAAACTTGATAATGCTGGGTAGGTGTCAGAACATATCACCACTTCAAATGGATGGACCTCTTCAACCCACTGAAGAGCCAATATGATAGCAAGCATTTCCGTGGTGTACACTGAAAGATGATTTGATGTCCTTTTTGATATTCTGTATCTGAAGTATGGTATGTACACTGCTGCAGCTGTATGACCTGTATCAGGATCTTTAGATCCATCCGTATATATTTGAATTACTGACAAATATTTCTGAATGCATTATTGCATCTTTTGAATCTTTTTTATTGTTTATACTCTCTAACAGCTGGAGGTCAATTGCAGGCATTGGGAAAAGCCATGGAGGTGTTACTGGCATAACTACAGTAGGGCAAACATTGATGTTACTTATTCCTATTTTTTGAGCATCCTTATTTGCATTCCACTCAAAGCTATTCAAATTTGCATACTCATATTCCCAATAATCCTCCAATACTCTTTTGACAGGATGGGATTCTAAATGGCCTCTTATAGAAGTCCAATATGCCAATTTCAGCTTGAGTCTGCAAATTTCCAAAGGCATCTCACCCATTTCAACTCGTAGTGCTGACACTGGGGATGTTCTAAATGCACCACAGCATATTCTCAACGCTTAAGATTGTATGGCATTTACCTTATTAAGCAATGAGGCCGATGCTGAGCCATATACCATACTCCTATAATCTATTGTGGACCTTAAGATTGCACAATATATTATTTTAAGAGACTGCCGATCAGCACCCCTGTCTATCCCTGCCAGACACCTTAAAACATTTATGCCTCTCTTGCTTTTGTCTACGGTCCTTTGGATATGCGCTGCAACTGTTAATTTAGAATCTAACTCTAGACCATACAACTTTAACTTGACAGGGAGTTTTCTTTTTCTTTTCTTTTTTTTTTTTTTTGAAAAACGTATTACTTGGGTTTTATCCACTGACAATCGAAATCCCCAACGATTAGCCCAATTTTCTACTTTAATTGCAGTCTGCATACTTTTCTCCACATATGATACTTTTCGTCCTCTCTTCCACAAGGCACCATCATAGGCATATAATGATTTTCCTATTCCTGGACCAACTTTGGTAAATATGTCATTTATCATAATATTGTATAAAATGGGGCAACACACGCTACCTTGAGGAGTACCACTGTCAACAGAGTATACCTTTGAATAGGAAGATCCCACCCTTACTTGGATAGTTCGACCTATTAAGAAATTACTTATCTAATTATACATTCTTCCATTGATATTCATATGGTCCAGTCTGATTGAAAGTCCTTCCTTCCACATCATATCATATACTTTTTCTACATCTAAAAACACTCCCACCAGTACTTTTTTATTGATCTTGGCCTTTCTGACATCAGCTTCTAAACTCAAAATTGTGTCCATTGTGCTTCTTGCTCTTCTAAAACCACACTGATGCGGACATAACAGATCCCTCGTCTCAAGAATATACATCAGTCTTGACATTACCATTCGCTCCATTAATTTACAATGGTTGGATGTCAATGCAATTGATCTGTAACTTGTTACTTGTGAATAATCCTTCCCTGGCTTTGAGATTTGAACAATAACACCATGCTTCCAAGAGGAATGGAGCTTTCCTAGTTTCCACACTTTATTAAAAAGCTATAGTATAATCCTCATTGATGGGTCTGATAGATGTTTAAACATTTCATAGCACACTTCATATTTACCTGAAGAAGTATTCCTCACCCCTGCAAGGACCTACTTCAATTCATATAGTGAGAAATCTTCATCTAGTGTGCTTCCAGTTGGACCTCTTTGAAGCAGAATATTGGGATTTTCTCTCATAAAAGTTTCTCTACATAATCTCATATCTTCTGATATATTACAGTTGCTATGAACCTTAACAAATGTTTCAGCCAATATTTCTGTTTTTTTGGAATTTGTTATAATTTGTCTTTCTCCATTAATTAGAGCAGGTATATTTCTTCTGGTCTGGATCCCACCCATCTTTCTTATCATACCCCACATTCCATTAATGTCTACTTCCTTTCCAATATCATCACAGAATTTTATCCAATGATTCCTTTAGCTCTTCTGAATATTTTCCATGCAAATGCCTGTGCTGTCTTATACTCAATAAAATCATCAAATGAATATGATTTCCTTATTTTCCTAAGTGCTCTATTACTTAATGGGATAGCTTCACTGCATTCCTCTGTCCACCATTGTACAGCTTTCTTCCTCACCCCTTTACTCTTCCCAGTGATCTCATTTGCTGTACCACGAATTGCTCTGCTTATCCAATTATTTAACTCCTCAACGTCCTCTATAGAGATATTTATTCCTAACATTTTTATCTCACTCATTTATTGAAAATGTTCCCAATCAGCAGATCTGAGATTCCATCTAGGGATTTCCTCTATTTCAACTTGTGTTAATTCTATCCCAGTTTTTCAACTTATGGGAAAATGGTCACTACCTACCGTGCTCTCATCCATAACATTCCATACACATTTCCTCACCAAACTTTAGGATTTAACTGTCAGATCAATTGCTGAATTATGTACTTGAGCTACATCAACCCTTGTAATTCTGCCATCATTTAGGCATACTAAGTCTTTCCAATCCAACATTTCTTCTACAACATTTCCATTCTAATCAGTGTGCATACAACCCCATAGTGTACTATGAGCATTAAAATCGCCATACCACACCATTTTGTCATGTCCCATTCCCACAAATGTTTCTAGTGATTCTCTACATAAAGAGCATCTATTATGGTTTTTAAACGTGCCTAATTTTGTTTTAAAGGTCTCATACAATAGATTTACATGCATCTGAGGTCAAAAAACACTTTAATTTGCTCATAATTTAAATTGCAGCATTACCTTTTTTTTTCCCAGTGTCAAAAACTACTCGTTCAATAATCCATTCTAAAGGATTCATTCTAAACTCCTCCTTTCAGAGTGCCTACTCTGCTCTGATTGGTTAGCTGTCCCAGTCTGTTGTGATTGGTCTACCGCTTAATGTAGTGTTTGAGGGCAGGTCAAAGCTGTTCGCGAGCAGCCAATGAAGACCAGAGGTGGGTTTTTTGTTACCAAATTAGGTAGGTTAGTACAGGAAGTAAGTCTGAAATTACTAACGACTCATTTTAGGTGTTCAGAATCGGTTCTTTCTTTTGGGAGTCAATAACTCCATTTGTCGTGCACTTTGATTTTTTACATTCACAAACAGCTATATAACACACTACATGAAAGGTATTATTTGAAAAACCATAATAGGTGCTCTTTAATCTTTCACATGGGTTAGAAAATGTACTTCTCTTATACTCTTTGTTCCAGCCCATACTTCCACCACTAATGAATCATACCCCACCACCATTACCAACACTCCTGTCCCTTCGTATTGCTGTATATCCCTGTTTTACAAAATTTAAATGTGGTTTAAGCCATGTTTCCTGTAAACACATAACTTGAGGTTTATTTTCAAAATTACACATTTCTTAAACTCCTGTCCATTCGTCCATTCGTCCTGTCCACTTCTTGCATTCCATTGCAGGATTATAAAAACCATTATGATCCCCCACATACTGCCTGGGAATTTATATTCTGCATCGTGATTTTCTAATTTATTTGTTCCACAGTTGTTACCTCTATTTCCAGGTGTCTTTCAGCTGCCCTAATTATGATTTTTGTCCTTTCTGTTTGAGTGGAGCAATTTACCACTTCCACCATAAAAGCGATGAATGATACTTTGTCAACTATCATTGTATTTTCATTCACTTTACTGAGATTCTGACACTCGTTTTTTTTAGATGGGGCACTTTGCACATTTTCTTGCTGATCTGCATTCTTAACCCAGTCCTATTGCTTCTGCGTATGTCAACCCCTCCAACACTTTGATGTTTTGAATTTTCACTGCTACTTTCCTCACCTGACATCCACCATAACCAGCACTATGCTCCCCTCTGCAGCTACAACATTTTGGTTTCACTCCATGTCCACATTTCCCGTATTCATGATTTTCACCTCTCACGGCTCCGCCTTCCACCGCTCAGTCCCTCGAGCCTCTCACAGCTCCGCCTTCCACAGCTTTGCCCCTCGAGCCTCTCACGGCTCCGCCTTCCACCGCTCAGTCCCTCGAGCCTCTCACGGCTCCGCCTTTTACGGCTCCGCCCCCAGAGTCTTCCACGCCTCCGCCTTTTATGGCTCCGCCCCCATAGTCTTCCACGGCTCCGCCTTTTACGGCTCTGCCCCCAGAATCTTCCACGGCTCCGCCCTCAGACTCTTCCACGGCTTTGCCCTCAGAGTCTTCCACGGCTCCGCCCGCTTCCCCAGAGTGTTGTCCTCCAGCGGTTCCACCTTCTGACCCAGTCCTTGCCCTGTGGCCGCCTCCCAGGCCTCCTAACCCAGTACCTGCCTTGTGGCCACCTCCCAGGCCTCCTGACCCAGTCCCCGCCCTGTGGCCATCTCCCAGGCCTCCTGACTCAGTCCATGCCCTGTGGCCGCCTCCCAGACTTCCTGACCCAGTCCCTGCCCTGTGGCCGCCTCCCAGGCCTCCGGATACTTTCCCAGCCCTGAAGCTGCCCCCTAGGCCTCCTGATCATCATCCTTGGATCGTTCTGCATCATCATACCCTCCTCATCCGTCCTTGGGCAACAGGAGTCGCCCTTTATGGGGGGGTGTAATGTCACAGTCTGTCTCTCTCATTCTCTTCAAGGACTCTTATTTTGAAGTGTTTCGTTATGAGGTGTTATGTTAAGCTTAGTTTGAATGTTAAGATTTAGTGTTTGTTCCAGCATTTGTTCCACTCCAGCGATTACTATTGTTGAGCCATTCTTCTGTTTCCACTCCAGCGATAGTTCTACTCCAACGTTTATAATTAAAAGACTAAAAGAATCTACTCCTGCATCTCCTCTCTTCCTCTCCGAGACACCCACGTTACAATAATGCTGTATAAATATGAGTATTTTTTGTGAATTCTGTCCTCCACACAGACATTCCAATAGGCCTATAATCATATTTTTGATGCTGTTGGGCAAACAAATGAACACCATAAAACTACAATGGCATGATTTTGAACTGTGCTTTTTTTTTTTAATTTTTTTTTTTTTTAGGAGAAGGTATTTTTAAGTTTTTTATTTTATGTCAGGTCAGGCATGTTGTCACATTTTCAGTGGGGCAAGTTGTCAAACATAAATAACGTATTAGTTAAAATATTTCTAGGCCAAAACAATGTTGCTGTTGATTTTTCCCATTATATTTCATTAATTGTTTCATAATTGTTTTATTGTTTACATTTTGTTTAACGGCAGTCTCCATTGTGACAACTTACACCATAGTGTGAAACGTGCCCACAAAAAATGTCAGCATGTGTTGAGTGTACTTTTGTCCTCCTGGGCAACAATGGTGGAAATGTTCGATAGCTTTTTTTTGTTGCCAAGACTTTAATGTATGTGTCTATACATAAATTGTACACTGACAAATAGTCACAGAAAAAAAATGTGGTACAACTAGACCCATTCTCCCCTATATATTGTTTGTATACAGTATGTGGATATTGTGTAATATGTATATATTGTGCATAGCAGGAATACTGTGTTTTTTTTGTTGTTTTTTTTTTTTTTACATTTTGTAGATTGTGTTACACAGTCACTACATAACGGCAATGTTAGTGGACCACACACCTGGAATTTTCACCCTCTGTTACACTTGTGTATATGGTGTAGTGACAATAAAGTGATTTGTATACGATAAGCATTGTACAAAACCTATCAACCCACGAAACAATAAAACACTTCAAAAGAACCAAAAAGCTCTTCAGAGTATGAGAGCTCTGAGGAAGAAAAATTATCCAGAAAACACAAACATGTCAGTGACTTGTCTAACTTTGCATGCAAATGCAGGAAATAACATGATTGAGAAACTTGACAGAAACAAAGTGGGGCCAGATTTATTCGAAAGCAGCACTAACCAAAAAAAAAAAAAAAATAGGAATCAGGGAATAGGAATGATTGAGGGTTGTTGTTTTTTTTTTCCCCCACCTCATACTCACAAATAATAGCAGTAATACCGTTAGTAGTACTAAAGTCAAATTTTATAAATAAAATAAAACACCAAATGGCCCTGTGTTATAGATGCTTATATTTCATTTGATAGTAGACATCCTAAAATATAGTTATTAGGTCTATTCATTTTACAAATGTTTCATTTGTCCTTGCCTTGAGGACAACTGAATTTACTGACTCAACTTACCCCTATGCAAAAATTAGGCGGTAACCTGAGGAAAGCAGAATTCATGCAGATTTGCAAAAAAAAAAAATCAGCCATCGAAGAAGACAGTTTAGTTTATCAGTGATCTACAGTATGTACAGGATACAGGTTTTAATTTGGAGAAAGGATCGTTCAGCATTAGTGAATTTGCACAGAACTGCATAAATCTGTGTTTGCCTGCGTCAAACATACCTCAGGATGTTTCCTGGAACTCTGCAGTAGCAAAACATCATGTTCAGAGATGATGAGTGGAAACTTATAGCTCCTCCAGATAGTCTTCTTCTTCTTCTTCTTCTTCTTCTTCTTCTTCTTCTTCTTCTTCTTCTTATTATTATTATTATTATTACTATTATATAATTTGTTTAAATACCTCAATATTCTTTTTATTGCTGTTATTTAAATAATTGTATTAAGTCTTATTAATTACTTGTTTTTATTGATTTATTGAACAATATAAATTTACTCACACTGTGATCTAAATGTGCCAGATTTAGATTTCATATCATAACATTTTCCTCCTTTATTTGTTGTAGTAGCCACACATTCAGGCATGTAATTAAACAAATAATTAAATCCAGATTTTAAAATCAATACTAGACACTCATTAAATCATGTATCTTAACAGAAAATAGAGAATACAGTTTAAATGTTCAACTATTAAAAAGGTTATTTTCCTTGGCTGTGCTTTGCTGCCCTCTAGTGTGAAATATTTGAAATAATATAAATACAAAAATGTGCCAATGTTCATATTGATTTAAAATAGAACAAGTTTTATGGCCAATATTTGGTCCATGCATAATTTTAAGTTAAGTGCAATAATGACAGAGCATATACATTTTCAGCACAAAGGCCGTTCACATCCCCAAAACATCCAGTACAGACTTGTGCTTTTTTAAGCGTCTTCACCCCCTTTCTTTCCCTGATAAACAAAGACACACATACACACACATATAAAGATTATCAACTCAGAGAATGAGAAGTCAACCACTTATAACACTATATATATAAAATAACATATATATATATATATATATATATATATATATATATATATATATATATATATATATATATATATATATATATATGTTATTTTCATCATGTGTTAATATGCTGAAAAATAAATATGGGAGACCAGGTAGTTGTCACACAGGAAAGCTGTCACAAGGTCAATACTTAAGGTTTTGAGTCAAAAGTTCAATTGACTAGCAGTGGTTTTGTATGTTGGTTACAAACACCTAGTTTTTTTTTTTTGTGTGTGAATTCTGTCCTAAAATTCCAATTAACATCACATTTATGTAATAGCTCTTGGGCAAACAAGGGAACAACACACACCCATATTGCTATACTTTAAAGCAAGGTTAAAGTAATGGATGACTACAGATTTTAACTGAAAGTTTGATTTTGTTCCCAGGAGAGGGTATTTTTCCATTAATGTTTTATGGGTAGTTGTTGTTGACAAATAATGTTGTATGAGATGATAAACGTTTTCAAACTTTAAAGCTTTTCATAAAATTGTCAAAATGTCTAAAAAAAAAGAAACTCACACACAGTTATGAGGGTCTAAATGGTCCCCTCGTTTTTATTTATTTAGTTTGTCAAATGACAACATGACAAACTAAATGGCTACCTGTATATCAGTTAGGACACCTGATTTTGATTTGATATACAGTATATATATATATATATATATATATATATATATACACACACACACTGGCGGCCAAAAGTTTGGAATAATGTAAAAATGTTGCTGTTTCGGAAGGAAATTGGTACTTTAATTCACCAAAGTGGCATTCAACTGATCACAAAGTATAGTCAGGACATTACTGATGTAAAAAACAGCACCATCACTATTTGAAAAAAGGCATTTTTGATCAAATCTAGACAGGCTCCATTTTCAGCAGCCATCACTGCAACACCTTATCCTTGACTAATCATGCTAAATTGATAATTTGTTACTAGAAAATCATTTGTCATTATATCAAACACAGTTGAAAGCTATTTGGTTCATTAAAAGAAGCTTCACATTGTCTTTGTGTTTGTTTTTGAGTTGCCACAGTATGCAATAGACTGGCATGTCTTAAGGTCAATATTAGATCAAAAATGGCAAAAAAGAAACAGCTTTCTCTAGAAACTCGTCAGTCAATCACTGTTTTGAGGAATGAAGGCTATACAATGCTTAAAATTACCAAAGGTGTACACTACAGTCTTCAAAGACAAAGGACAACTGGTTCTAACAAGGACAGAAAGAGATGTGGAAGGCCAGATGAACAACTAAACAAGAGGATAAGTACATCAGAGTCTCTAGTTTGAGAAATAGACACCTCACATGTCCTCAGCTGACAGCTTCATTGAATTCTACCCGCTCAACATCAGTTTCATGTACAACAGTAAAGAGAAGACTCAGGGGTGCAGGCCTTATGGGAAGAATTGCAAAGAAAAAGACACTTTTGGAACTGAAAAACCAAAAGAAAAGGTTAGAGTGGGCAAAGAAACACAGACATTGGACAACAGATAATTGAGCTTTTGTGGGATCAGCTAGACTGTAAGGTACGTGAGAAGTGCCCGACAAGACAGCCATATCTATGGCAAGTGCTACAGGAAGCATGGGGTGAAATGTCACCTGAGTATCTGGACAAACTGACAGCTAGAATGCCACGGATCTGCAAAGCTGTCATAGTTGCACATTTTTGATGAGAACTCTTTGAAGTAGTCTAATTTTTCATGTTATTAATGTCCTGACTATACATTATGATCAGTTGAATGCCATTTTGGTGAATAAAAGTACCAATTTCTTTCCATAAGAGCAAAATCTGTACATTATTCCAAACTTTTGGCGGCCAGTGTATACAGTATATATTTGCATTTATTGTAAAGAAAGATTAGAAAAGATTATATTTCTGGGTCTGCCTGTGCACTTTCTGTTCTCATACATAACTTTTTTTTTTGGAATATGTCCAGTTGTGGAGGATGAAAAAATTAGTTTTTTGTTTGTCTGATGAGAGAACCTATGAAAAAAAGTTCAGATCGTCGATGTTCTAGTGTGGATGAACTGAAAGCTTTCACCACAACTTTTACAGAAACTTGTTGATTCTATGCCCAGACATTGTTGAGAAGTTCTGCGAATTAAAGGATTGCAAACTAAAAACTAAAATACTTGAACTTGCAATATTTAATGAAGCCACAATCAAGTGTCCAAATATTTTTCTGTCTTCATTTTAAACCATATACAGTATCAGTTGTTTTTAAATTTAAAACGTAATAAGCATCTTTTTGTTAAATGTTCTGCTTGAAAAGTGAGCTTATGATTCAATGAGACTACTTATTTATTTATGTTTACTGTATCTTGACAGTTACACCATTTGGATATTATTTATTTTTTATTTATTTAATGTAGCCCCCAGAAAAATATCAAAATGACTCTGACCTCAGAAATTGAAAACATAATAGTTGATGTGTATTCATGTAATTGTTTTCTGTGAATAGCAATTTTTAGTTATTTTAATAACTAAAAAACAACATTATATTTTTGTATGTAACTTTGTAATTTTTTGCTGTTTCTTAAATAGTTTTGTTTCATACTTTATTTACTGTTTGAATTTAGCTGAAAAGCCCTTAAATATTCTATAATACATTTTAAATTTGTATGAAGTATGTTGTGTAAGATGACTTATTAATTTCTATAGAAGTTTTTTAGGTTAAAAAAAGCTATTCCTCTCAGATCAGTGTCAATAAATAGCAGATCAAAAGGGAAATGTTGTCACAAAATTGACAATGTATGCCTTTATTCATGAGTGATAACAGTGGAAATGTTCCATTTTTTTTTTTTTTTTTTTTTTTTTTTTGTCAAGACTTTAATGTATATGCCTATACAGAAATAAACTTACTCTGAGAAATATTCACTGGAGTAAAAAGTGTGACATCTATCCCTGGTCTTTCCCGTTTTGGAATTGCAATATGTGTACAATATCTGGACCACTAGATGACAGCAGACACACATTAGTAAATGAAGGCTGCTTACCTTCCCCTTACCACACCGGCGGATGCGGTTACCTAGAGGACCAGACATCCATTACAAATCAGTGATTTGTTATGACTCATACCACACACAAACACATACACACTCTTTCTGAACACTCACCAGTCAGTAGGAGAATAGACAGTACCACTATGATCCCCGCGAAGATCAGGCCTCCAGTGCGCAGAGTCTCATAGTCTGTAAACCAGAGCAAACACATGTCATACCTTTCTCACACAGATGTCATTTAATGCCAGTTAACAAATGGGTTAGTTATGTCTCATTCAATGTGTTTCTCAGCCTTACCATAGAAAAAATCAGCATCAGGGTCTACAGTAGGAGCTGTGGAACAGAGGGAGAGAGTCAGGGATTCACCTTTATTCAGGGTAAATTTGGATGATTTGCAAAAGGGGGCTTTTAGCCTTGTTGTACCCTAATGCTGTTTACAATGTAGAAGTGGTAATTGATATCACTGAAGAGATCACTAAGTCACTTTGTTGTTCACTACTGTGTTATTGCATCATCTTGGACACTTCATGTACACTTATGGCTTTGATTTCCAATAAATTATTTATGTGATTTCCCAGATGGATTGCGTTCTTTATTTGGCTGGTGGTCGAGACATGCCCTACTTATGTCAAAAGGTGGTAACAATGTTAGAAGAGGAAATCATGGTCTGTAGGGAAAACATGTGGTGTAACTGTCAATTTGAGTTTCACAGCCCAACTGAACACAATAAACCGCAATGCCTAAAATAGCATGCAAAGGAGTTGATTACAAAAGATGGGGATTTTTATGCTCATTATTTTAAAGCATACAAAATAAAACAAGCAAAACAAATAGAATATATTTTACGTAATGACAATGGAAATTATATGAGAAAACTGTATCAATTTGCACAATTTTATAATTATATAATAAAATTACATGTAAAATATGCACTTGATAACTGCATTTCATTTTTAAATGCAAAACATAAGTTTTTTGTTTGATTTGATACTTCTGGCAATACATTTGAAAATTAGGTCTGCATACCACAGATCCACAGTCTAAAAAATGGCCCCAGTTACTAGTGTCAACAGTCCAATATATCAGTCTGAATCTGATAATATCTCTGCAAAATAGCATAATCATAAACAATATATCAGTGACAATTTGAGCATTGGTGTCTGTAGAAATTTTCTTTTTTAATATCAGTATTGGTATTGACTAGTTTGATATTAGAATCATATAACATCATGTTCCCTTTCAAGTTGGATAAATTGGCGTTGCGTCAGAAGCTCACGCTCGGGGGTGCTCCGGTGACCTTGAAACCCTGTTCAATGACGGCGAATTTATTGGCTAGGTAAGCTTAGTACTGATGTTAAAGTAAGCATATAAGGCCAGAGTTAGCTTCACATTGTCAGAATGTTCCTCTTTTAGGGCAACAGAGACATCTCTCCAGCACCTGGAACCCTAAACCAATGATTCGCAGAGCTTTCTGCACCTAGACAGCGGGAACTATTTATATTCTTCTTCTCTGTGTGTGCCAATGTTAGAAAACTAATAGAGATACTTGCTGAAAAATATGTCATTTTAAAGACGGAAACGTTTCACAAGTGTTTTCCACCTGTGAACGAAATCCCTCTGGCTGACGGGCTTGAGCGCTGTTCCCTAACAGTACTTATTGAGACAATGTGGGCGTATGAAACTTATGACACTTGGCTCTACCGAAGACATCCCCACTCTTCCCAATAACGCTCCTCATCGGCTCTTGAGGGACCATATGAGTGAAAGAGTAAGAGTAGGGTATATGGAGCATGGAGATTTGGAGGAGGTTTTTCGCAGGCTCAAGTCTTGCATGCCTCTTTTTTCTCCGTATTAAGCGGTTTGCCTGTTCAGTATGGGTGCTGTATATAGCTTGGGTGGTGCCCTCGCTGACACAGCACCCACTGAGATTGATTGTGTTCGGGGTTAACACATGAAAACTCTCGTTCTGAAAGACAAAGCCACTATCGTCCCACTAACGCTCCTCTGTGGCTCTCGAGGGACTGTATGAGTGAGACGCAAGAGGATGGGATACAGAGGATGAAGATTTTAGAAGGTTTTTTGGCCGGCTCAAGCCTTGCATACCTCCTTTTTTCACCTAAACATGATAATCTGTGCCCCACAGTAGCCACACATGATGCGATCATGTTCAGTGGAGATGAAAGGGATTCTCACTGGATTCTCATTTAGAGGAACATGTATGCTCTCAGGTGAGATAATTGCTGTTTTTTCCCCAAGGGTGGAAAACGGGGGCAAAGTGGTCTCTGAGATTGAATTGCTTTAGTTTTTTCACTTGAGCCCTAAAAACAGGGTTAGAAAAGACTAGCGTGTTCAGTCGAACAAACGCTAGAAGATGACGTAATCACCGGTAAATAACAGGAGACGAAAGTAAAAACAACAACAGTGGATTTACACGTCAAGAGCACGTGTGTGAGAAATTGTAAGAAAATCACTTCTCGTTTCCCAGCTGTTGTGAGCCGGGAATGATAGTGTGGCATCTCTGCAGATACACAGGATGGTAAGTACAGTTTTTGCTGTTATTGAGGACATGCCAGAAGAAGGCTGTCTTGCAACACAAAGATTTTAGGTGTCATCTTAACAGCCCTCGTGATTTCCCTACTGATGCAAGCTGGGAAAGAGTTCGGTGGCTTGACACAGGTCATTTCGGTACCTGTTTTACTGTGTTGATGCCATGCCAGAAAACTGCAATGTCATAACACAGATATTTTAAGCATCCTGGTGCTACCTAAGCAGCCCTCTCAAATTCCCCACTGTGGCAAGATGGGAACAAGTTTGTGGCATGACACAGGTTTTTTGGTACCTGTTTTACTGTGTTAATGCTATGCCAGAAAACTGCCATGTCACAACACAGAGATTTTAGGCATCTTGGTGCTGCCTATATAGCCCTCTCGATTTCCCCACATTTGTGAGCTGGGAACCAGAATGCGACACCTCAGCAGAATCACAAGGATGGCCAGTCCTGTTTTTACTGTTGTTAACAACATGCCAGAAGACTGCCATGTCGCAACACAAATATTTTCTTACGAAAGTTTCTTCCCCATTGTTGTATGCCACTATACAGTATTTGCTGTTATGATATGCCAGAAGTCTGCCATGCACCAGCATGACTGACAGACCTCATAGCCACTGCAAGAGGCACAAACTTGTTCACAACTTGTTTCCCACCTGGAAAAAAGGAACACATATGTGAGAATGCTGTTTGTAGACTACAGCTCAGCATTCAACACCATAGTGCCCTCCAAGCTTGATGAGAAACTCCGGGCTCTGGGCTTAAACAGCTCGCTGTGCAGCTGGATCCTGGGCTTCCTGTCAAGCAGACACCAGGTGGTTAGAATGGGCAGCGACATCTCCTTATCACTGACCCTCAACACAGGATCCCCGCAGGGCTGTGTTCTCAGCCCACTCCTGTATTCCCTGTACACACATGACTTTGTGGCAACACATAGCTCCAATGCCATCATTAAGTTTGCAGATGATATGACGGTGGTAGGACTGATCACTGACAATGATGAAACAGCCTACAGAGAGGAGATGCACACTCTGACACGCTAGTGTCAGGAGCACAACCTCTCCCTCAACGTCAGCAAGACCAAGGAGCTTGTGGTGGACTTCAGGAGAAAAGACAGAGCCCCATCACCATCAATGGAGCACCAGTGGAGAGAGTCAGCAGCTTCAAGTTCCTCGGTGTCCACATCACTGAGGAACTCACATGGTCCATCCACACTGAGGCCATTGTGAAGAAAGCTCACCAGCGCCTCTTCTTCCTGAGACGGCTGAGTAAGTTTGGAATGAACCACCACATCCTCACACGATTCTACACCAGCAATGTAGAGAGCATCCTGACTGGCTGCATCACTGCCTGGTATGGCAACAGCACCGCCCTCAACCGCAAAGCCCTGCAAAGGGTGGTGCGAACTGCCAGGCACATCATCGGAGGGGAGCTTCCCTCCCTCCAGGACATCTCCCTCCACAGTCTTCTTATTTTGTGTATACTGTATATTGTATATTATTATTATTATTATTATTATTATTATTATTGTTTTATTTTTTGTATACAGTCTTCTTATTTTGTGTATACTGTATATTGTATATTATTATTATTATTATTATTTTATTTTTTGTATACAGTCTTCTTATTTTGTGTATACTGTATATTGTATATTATTATTATTATTATTATTTTATTTTTTGTATACAGTCTTCTTATTTTGTGTATACTGTATATTGTATATTATTAGGTGTATATTGTGTAACAGATGTGTAAACTGTGTTATGTGTAAATCAGATGTTTATTGTAATTGTCATACTGCTATGTTGCTTGGAACCGCGCCCAATACTTTCACCCACTGTTGCACTTGTGTATATGGTTGAGTGACAATAAAGGGATTTGATTTGATTGATTTGACAAAAGTGAGCTGAGCAGTCTCAGTTGCGCTCAACGGCCACCCTGCTCGATGAGTAGTGGCATTCAGCCAAAGGTAGCCACACACTGCGCATGAACACAACTACATGCTTCAGTTTGTAAGGCGACCGCTTCACCTCAATGACGTTCTGTCCTCCAACGTACAGTGCCGGACTAGAAACTTTTATGCTCAGGCAAAAGAGTGCAAGTACAGAAGACCTGTTGCTAGTGCATTGGGGTTTCAAGGACAACTTGACAAAGAGCATTTGAGTGCCCAGTAAGTAAGTTTTCTTCTTAGGAATAAAAGTCGACTCGGTAACCATGTCAGGATGACATGTCCAATGAATGCTTTCTGTCTGTTCTCCTCCACTTGACTAGGTTCATGCATGGGGAGAACCCTTCCGTTGTGTTGGTGCCAGCGATCGCCGGGCTTGATGGCCACTGGAGCCGTCGTCACCCTCCTAGGCTTGCTATGAGACCTCTCCAGTGATGGCTCAGCCTGAGGCTCCCTCATCATGCTTGGCATCACAGTCACCTTCACCTCATAGTAACGAGTAGCTACTAAGCCACTCTAGCTACTGAGGAGAACTGAGTTTTATCGGAAAGGTGTGACACTCGCCAAGATGATGCAGATTTGTCACTATGGATGCATCCAACCCAGGCTGGGGAGCCCTGTGTGAAGGGTGACCGGCTTTTGGCACCTAGAAAGGCACACAAACTGTTTGCCACGTAAATCACCAAAGAGGAGTACGGTCAAAGCACCCAACATTGAACCTGGCGAGTCAAATTATCCTCTGGAGCAGGTCATGTCTCCTACGTTCAAAGCACGTCACCGACCACAGCAGAGCAGGTTTAGTCTAGTGTCAGGATACAACAGAACGGGTGAATGGAGACTCCATCCTCAATCAGATGGTTGACAGCATGCAGGTGTTATCTCAGTCGGTGTTAAACACCATGCAACAGGCCAGGGTCACCTCAACGAGGCAGCTATATACCTTCACGTGGCGACTTTTTGCTGCTTGGTGTTTCTCCCCGGGTGAAGACCCAATGCATTGCCCTGTGCAGACAATACTATCTTTTATACAAGAGCAATTGGATGTTGGACTCTCTCCATCCATGCTCAAAGTATACAATATGTTGCTGCCATAGCGCCCATTCATGTCTTCTCAGAGCTTAACAGAGAAAGAATGCTGACCACTGACCAATTGGTTAGTATTGATGTTAATAATTTGGTCTCACCATTCCCAGTGGTGTGAATGGCAGCGTAGGTAAAACATATTTAATACCCTGTCGGCTACTGTCATTGTGCCAGAAGCCATTGGCTCACTACCCTTTTTGCTAGTGTCATGGTAACAAAGCCCTTGGCCAGACACTCACTCTGCTCCCTTAATTTCTGTTGACCGGAAATAAGTGTTGAGACTTTGACCCACTTTCCAGGATGGCTAGTGTCTCTGTCTTGACACAGAGCCATTGGTTTATTGTTTCTACTTCCCTTCCTATTTTTCAGTACCAAGGAGTGGCTCCAGCAATGCTTTTGACTACCCTGTATATGGCTAGTAGACATTGCACATCAGCGCTACGTCGTGATTGAATACGGCTCCCTTAACGCCAGCTTCTGATGCAGCATTGAAGTTACCTTCTTGAAAGGTAACGTCCTGGTTACTGCATAACCATAGTTCCCTGAAAGGAGGGAACGGAATACTGCATAGCTGTGCTGCAGCTGCTGATTTTTCGCTGTTACGGGACAAAGAGATGTCTTCTCTTATTACTTCAGTTGGAAAATACTGATGATGTGAAGTTGACTCCAGCCTTATATGCTAACTATGACGTCAGCATATGCGGAGCGCTAAGCTTCACTAGCAAATTAAATTGGCTGTAGTCAATCATATTTGTGTATCCTTGACCTGTGCAAACATTTTGCTCTATTTATATAATACACTGAAAAAATGCTTTGTGTGATAACATCTAAACTAACTTTATTCAATTAAAAAAATATATAGTCACTGAATCAACCTGAATACATAATGTTACACTGACAAAACTATAATTTTAAGGATAATCTTAGAAATTGGGTAACAGTTATGGTAACATTTGCAGATTACCTCTTTTTACAATGATATACAGTGATAAAACAGAGAAAATAGTGGAACACTTTTATAGACAGATTCTTTCTCCAGATACCATTAAGAATACCAAATGGACCACTATAAATTACAAGCAAACTCTTAAAATGAGACTTACCTCCTCCAGAGGACATGGCTGCTCTTTCTGTGGGTCACAGGGCAGAATGGCAAAGCTGGTAATGGATATCAAAATTAACATTAGCATAATTTAAATGTCCCTTCTGTCCTTAACTGTGTGCCACAGAGACAAATGATCTGTATTACAGTTTTTCTCAGTTGCTTTGGTACATTTCTCAAATCATCTTTAAAATTTGCAAACCAGTAAGAGCATTTCTCGAAACAATTCATACAAACAGCACCACACAATGGATTACATGCAAAAGCCTGTAACTTGCTCAAAATCCTTAGTTCATCTCTCAAAAATAAATATTTATTTCAATGAACACATCAGTGCCATCAGAATGACAAGTTCTTGTGTCATTGTTCACAAACAAGATAGTCAAAATGCTTTGCCATGTTGTCAATATAACAGTGTACTCTGTCAGTTTTTCCTGATGTAAACTTTAGCTACAGTTTTGATGACAATGATTGAAAATGCACAAGGCTGCACTTTTTCCTGTATGGCATATATCAATTTCAACAGTACAAAGTTACACATTACTGTATGTGGGATACTGATTGCAAGAGATTGGACAAGATTCAGATTTACACTTTTACTGTTGGTCTGTCAACAAATTACAGTACAATGTCATTGAGATACATAAAAGAAAAAGACAAGATTATTTTACAGCACAAAAAAAAAAAAAAAAAAATACAAAATTAGAAAGGTAAACAGAGGAAACACCCCTTATGCAGAACTGTACATGCATTGCTGTATGGGAATCACAGTGCAGTCTTTCTACACCTCCTGACGTCCCGGTCTGTTGGGCCACAGATTCTCATCCACATCACAACAGATATCTTCCCTTGCAATGCAATGTGGATTGGTTGATCTAATGCTTCACACATTCCCCTTCATTAGTGAAAGTCAAGATTCACATGAGAGCAATTAATCAATTCAGGGCACATTTACAAAAAAAAGTTTAATAGTAATGTATAGAAAATATGCTTGACAGATTATGACAACTGGTTCAACCATTTTGCATTTAATGACTTATGCAATGAACTAATGCCTAGACGTTTTGGGGGGTAAGACTATTCAACAGAGAACCAGTATAATATATTTTGATCAACATGACATAAGCAATTGATAATGTAGGAAACAGCAGACAATTGTACATAATCAATTGCATGAATGTGCCAAAGCATTGGCAATTTGTTCAAAATAATGAGAAATTGCTTTTATGATGTGCACAAATGACTAGATGATGTGGAGGTTGAACAAGTAGTTCTGAGAATTTCAATTGTGATCTGAGAAATGTACCAAAGTGACTGAGAAAAACTGTAATTCATATTATTCTGTTTCTTGTTCATGTCATCAGTTCAGGCCCTGAACATGGCAGAGGAATCATCAGTTTGGGCTAAATTAAAAACACAGATTAATGATACTGTCAAACAGATATGTGGACAAAGCAGTGTAGTGATCAGTCTTGTTTTTACTTTTGTCATTTGATGTCTGTAGCGTTAAAACAAATAGATAGACAGACAGATAGACAAATTGATTGATCGATCTATCTGTACTCGATAGATAGATAGATAGATAGATAGATAGATAGATGCACTCTATATCTCTGGCTTTAATGATTAACTCATGCTGCTTTGAAGAGAAAGTGACTCATAAAGATTCAGTCAGGGCAGTTTGCTTTTCAATTCTACATGCAGATCTTGTCAGACAAACAAATAATCCATGTACATGTGGTTAATCTTTATGTTTGGGCTCAGAGAGACATGAAGACAATTTGAGTAGCTCAAAGGCACAGTTTGTACAATTGCGTTGGCTCATTGCTAGCTCCTTGCATGGACCGAACCATAAAAACCTTCCAGTTACTAGCTCTGAGCTTAAACCCGTACACTACACCATTGCACAATAAATTATTATGGGGTTACACTTTACAATAATGTTGTATTCATATATATATATATATATATTTAAAGTGTACAACAATGTATTTACACTGAGGTCATATTGACCCCAAACAGTATACGGGTCAATTAGAGTTATCATCCTGGATTACAATCACCTCTCTGAAAAGTTCAGTCTTTATGATAAAATAGAGGGTTAAAAGCTTTGATAATATCTGTTGACTGTTTTTTTTTTTTTTTAGAAACAAAAAAAAACAAAAAAAAACACATTCAAATAATTTAAAGAGAAATAATATGTTGATTTCTCGTGGACCCTAAACAATCAGGAAGTCAAGTCAATTTTACTTATCACTTATCACAATGATCAAACAAGCTGCTCCCAAAATGACCTAAACTTTAAATGCCATGAACATTAAACCAATGAAAACTTGTTCTCATCAAATCTGATTTTGAAGGTTTTAATAATTTTGATGTATAACATTCTGCTAAATCCATAAAAAAAATGTAAAAAATAAATAAAAGAAAATACATAAGATTTATACTGTAGATAGGATTCATTTCTGCTTACCTGTAATGTGAGAAAGTTCCCCTGCCTGTGAGGTCTTGGCTAAAGTTAAACACTCTTGTCTTTATTCTATGTCCAGGTGCATTCCATCCCTCAACCCCTCCCTACTTCCAAGAGCATTCGTAAATCTGGCAGCCCACCATTCTTTGAAACACATTTATTAGCCTATAAACAGTGACCTTCAAACAGTGATAAAATACAGCTGCGGCCAACCTTTGGAATCATCGTCAAAGGGAAGTCAAATTACATCACAGTATAAAACACTTCAGTCCGGGAGTGATGGTGGCCATATTGTGTCTTGACTTTGAAGTATAAGTAAAGGACCTCAGAGAGCATTCAGCCATTAGTAATTGACTTGAAATCCTTTCACCTGTCAGTCAACAGTGTGGGAGAGTTGCTACAACGGTGTCAAATCGATCATCCTGATGGATAAGACGCTCCTCAATAAAATTTTCCCTGACATGAAGAAAGCTGCTTTTTTCTGGCAGGTGAAATATGATCTTTTAAAAAGTGAGAAAGGTGATGAGAGATTGACTGACACTTTTTGTCTCTGTTCTCACATATCAGAGAGAAAAATACAAACCCACACACTGATGCCTGTGTCAAAGACTTTATTTGTACAGAAGCACAAAGAGCGGCCAAACACAGCAGGTGCACAGAGATGTATCAAATTCCCTAATAGCGAAGTATCTGTAGCATTACATTGTGTTCTTAACTAAATGTGATAACTATTCTGTGGAATAATTTACTCTTTATAAACCAACCTACATTTCTACAACTCTCATGGGTTTATCACACCAAGTGACGTGGCACAACACACACTCCTACATACACAGACACACAAAAGCAAATGTTGGTCTCCTTAGAGGCCGACATTCTGGTTCTATTGAACAGTGGTCTTAAGAGTGATATTAAAGGAATAGTTCACCCAAAAATTTACTTAGCGGCATCAATCATGCTATTCTCCCCCATCAACATTCGCTGGAGCAAGTGCATGAAAACGTGCAGTGGGAGTTGCAGATGTAAACACATTGATGGTGTGCAACAGAGATAGCGGTCCATGGTACATTAATGCAGCCATGGCAATGACATGAATATTCAATCTGGGGACCAGATGTAATAGGATATGAATCACTCAAGAGAGTTGGGTTATTCAAGTCCGGACTCAGGCTCGGATTTGATGGTCTCGAATCCAACAATATCTATAAATGGATAGTTGTGACCCTGATATTGACAGTTTTTTGTTGTTGCTGTGAAGGTTAACAAAGTTTTACAGTTATTTTAATTCAGATTCATGACCTGATTCACTCTGACTTAACTCTGAACTGGCTATTATGGACTCGACTTGGCTCAATATTGACTGGTCAAAGACCAAAGCCCAGTTGCAAGAAACACCATAGTTAAGAAAATAATAGTAAATAACAACTTAAATTTTACTCGTTTCCTCACACAAAGCTACCGAATGCTTCAGGGGACTTGGAATATTACGCAAGAGTCATAGGGTGCTTTTTTAGCCCTTTCTGGAGGTTGACAGGCATGGTCCCCATTCAGTCTGGCAAAATATCTCCTTTTGTGTTCCACTGAAGAAAGCCATACAGGTTTGGGTGAATAAATGATGACAGAATATTCATTTCCAGGTGAACTATCCCTTTAAGAAAGTGAATGCATTAGCTACACACAGTGGTTCCCAACCCTGTTCCTGGAGACCCCCCAACACTGCACATTTTGTATATCTCCCTTTTCTGACACACCAAATTCAGGTCTTGGAGTCTCCACTAACGAGCTGATGAGTTGAATCAGGTGTGTTTGATTAGGGAGATATCCAAAAAGTGTAGTGCTGGGGGGCCTCCAGGAACAGGGTTGGGAACCACTGAGCAACAGTATACAGGAGGTGAGAAGGTACAGGACACAGGTTAGCGGCACTATGGTGAGGTGAATTGCTCCTTCGGTCTTGGTGTCTGAGTCTGTTCTCAGGCTGCAGACGTTAAGACTGTGGGTCCGAATGTGGGCACAGAGCCCGGCAGTGTTGCAGCTGATCAGAGGCCATTGCTGTGGAGCCCCCTGTGGTACAGTTGTGGTACTGTTCTGTTTTTGTGCTTGGTCTGGGTACAGAGGTTGAAAGATTGTCGGGAGGAGGGTGCCCACACCCACTGTTTTATATGAATATGGGCACACACACACACACACACACACACACACACACACACACACACACACACATTCATACAAGCTCATACACTCATGCATACACTGTGTATTCAAATATATATGTATTCTGCATCACTGTGAATTAATACTTACAGTATATTAAATACTTATGCATATTCATTTCAAATATGTCTGTATATAATCAATACAATCTACAAGAGATAAAACAGCAGTTGGGACACAAATAACGATAACAAGTGGTCACACCACCGATAACAGTAACTGTTATTTACTGTTAAAGGGATAGTTCACACAGAAATGACAATTCAGTAATCATCTACTCATCCTCATGTATTTCTAAACCAGTATGACTTTCTTTCTTCCATGGAGCACAAAAGGAGATGTCAGGCAGAATGTCCAAGCAGTTCTTTTCCGCACAATGTAAGTGAATGGAGACCAACAAATTTTAAATTTTCAGTGAATAACAACTTAAATTTCAGTCTGTTCTTTACACAAAGTTATCAGAAGACTTCAAATATAGCGCACAAGTCATATAGACTGCTTGACAGCCTCACGTCACCATCCACTTTCATTGTACAGAAGAAAGAAAGTAAACATTAAACATGTTTAAACATTTTAAACTTAAACATTTGGAACGACACTGAGGGTGAGTACATGATGACAGAATTGTCATTTTCGCGTGACCTACAACGATATAATTAAACCAACGCACAAATTCAGCTGGGTAGGAGCCAAAAAGTTAAGAATGATTTGCAAGATGTTGCTAGTTTTGCTAAACAACTCACTTAAGACGGACTGTCGCAAAAGGGCACGGACGGAAAGACGGATATGGTTACTGGTCACATGACAGGACTAGAGGTCTACGTACAAGACACTTGCCCATTAATAACCCAAGTCATAGTCTCCTCCCCCTCCCAAATCTCTTTCTCCTCCATAGCCATGGTCTGGAACAGCTTCATCATCATCACCATCCTCAGCATCAGTGAAGTCGTTCAGCCACGGCTATGTGTTCGGCAACACTGAAGAAATAATGCAGACATTCTTTAATAAAGAAAATTGTTCCACCCTTTAGACATTTCTGATTCTGTCGCTTACACTAATTACCTGGACTGTCTCAGTTCTCTGTCTTAGGAGTCTCCTTGGCTTTACGAGGAAGAATAATAATAGGAGAAAGGCAGTCAAATAATGTTGGTAGATGTAGATATGAACAATACACATTACAAACGATAGCACTGCAATCTCACCATTGGAGACCATGAGGTTCTCGGCTTGAGCTTCCTCATCTCCTGGGGCCCTGAAAAATTAGAAAGTATTAGAAAGAATTTAGAGACATGCAATTGATGACCCATTATCAATCTCAAATACTGACTCTTGTACTAGAGCCCATTACTGTATAGATACCAAAAGTGCTCCTCAGCTTCTGTCTGCTGATGTGACCAGTAAACCCACTGCTTTCAAAGGGAAACCTTTGGTGTCAACAGACTGACACGAATGGAATCGCTATTTTCTTTAATTAGAAACTGGTTTGCTGGCTCAAATGTGTCCATGCTTGTCATTGTACAGTATATGATTATTTCTAAACAAAGTTGTACTATATCATGATTACAAATTTAATCAGCTGTTCCTCTCTCCGAAAAATGTTGAACTGAGCAAAATGTATTAGTTCACAGTGGTCAATGTCTTAATCTGTTGTTTTCTGTAGAAGTTCTAGTGGCATTACGTTTGCGTTTTAAAAGTGGCCAACTAAAATATTAATCTCCCCAACATCCAAGATTCTTTCTGTCATTACTGTTAAACTGTAAGCATAATTTCAAGTTCTGTTTTAATCAGTCAACCAAAAAAGGAAATGGGAACAAAACATGTCACTTCAGCAAAGCAGAGCGTATACAGAAAAAATAAAAAAGAATAAAAAATACATTAAACATTAAACACAGCTATCATGTAGAACATTTTCTGGTGATATAACTCTGATGCCCTTCGCATCAGCATATTGACACCAAAGGTTTCTAATTTAAAGCAGTACTGTTGGCTTACCAGCCACATCACAATACAGATGCTGAAGGGAGATTTTACCATCTGAAGCGCAAGGCACTTGCTCAAGTGTCAGTATTCGACACCATGGGAGTGAGAACCCATATATTATTGATGGAGTTTAGTTTACAGCAACATTCAGTAGGGTCATATTTGCACATATCCTACATGCTTACCAAGGAAATAAACAATGAGGCCATACAAGACAAAAGAATGAGCCCTTTTACATGCACAGCAACACGCTGATTGCTCCCAAAAATCTGCTTATTAAAAAAATCTGACAAAGCAAGAAAAGCGATTACATGACATTTAAAATAATCATGTTATTCCCTGCTTTTGATGTCAAACATTGATGAGATGTGTGCACAACATGTGCGTACATTGGATAAGCTGCCAAGAATGAAGGTTAAGGTGTTTATATACAACGCAAAATTGGGGTAATGGGCAAAAATCCACTTGTGTCGATTGTTTGTTTTTTTTCTCCATAAGCCGTTTATGGCCTTACACCGATTAAGAAAAGCTGTTTAATGCGTTTACATGACCACACACGTTGACAACCTATTTGAAGCATAATCGGTGTAAGAATGTGCATGTATGTAAACTGGGCTTGACCTGGACTGACCTGGGCTTCTGGTTGATACTGCAGTGGCACCTGCGACCTGTACAATACACAAAAGCGATAACGTTATCGTTATTAATATTGCTTGTGGACTTCTCTATAGAACAGCCTGACAGAGGATCTGGAGTTATCAGAGTTGCTTGCTTTTAAGCCTAGCTTTTTCATAAACATTCATCATTATAAAGGTGTATTTAGTAATTAGCATAAACAAATATGAATAGTAAAATAGTTTAAATGAAGAGTAGCAAGCTAATTTTGACTAAAATGCCAAACATGATGTACACTAACATGAGATAAAGACTCCAGTCATATAACAGGTTTAGAAAAAGCTGGTTTATTCTATATACTGTAAATACGTGTTCCCCTTAAAAGTTGGCTACCATATTGAGATGACATGATCAGCCAAACTATGGATGCACCGATACCACTTTTTCTCTTCCGATCTGATTCCGATATGTGAAATATCAGTATCGGCCGATACCGATCCCGATCCGATACCAGTGTTGTTGTTTTTTCCTCACTGAGTGATGCTAATTATATGTAAATAAACTCAAACCTTTAACTACACATTATTTCACTATAAATGTACAAACTATTAAGAAAAACTTTATTTTTAACTAGTCTACTGGATAATGCTGCAGCAAAATTAAAAGTAATTCCAGTCTAAGTGTTCAGTAGAAAAGAAGGCAGTTTTATATCAGATCGGTGCATCCCTACCAAATGCTACCTACTATTTGGTAAACACCTCATTTTATCGTACACTTTCAGTTGCGGAATTACTTAATCATGGGTGAAAAATACACCTTTGAATTCTAGGGCTGTCAATCGATTCAATTTTTTAATCCAATTGATTACATGATAGGTTGATTAATTAATAGATGGACTCGTCAATGCACACCTGTGTCAGATGGATGATTTTGGAGCGTCTCACTTTGGTTGCGTCATATCATGAACACCTCATTTTTTAGGTTGCTAAATGTCAAGCTAAATGTAGTTTCAAACTTCACAAAACATGTCTTGAGATCCCTGCATTCGGAATTACACTCCTTCCAGCTGTGTTTGAACACAAGAACGCATCCTCATCTTGTGATGTTGCTAGTGAGTTTGTCTGTACAGCTGTGCATTGCCTATAAAGTTGGAGTTTTGCTTACAGCCCCCTGCTGAAAATGGTGGTACATCAAGCTTGAATTGCTCTGATGGTTGGAATATTCCATATTACAGTCCAGGGACATGATTAATTGCAAAAAAAATTTAACACGTTATTTTTTTATAGAGATAATCAAACAGAAATAACACATTAAATAAACATCCCCACTGAAAACCTTTGCTTTGTGTGTGATGCTGCATCCACTCCAATAGGGGTCAGAATAAAGTCTAAGACCACTGGCATACTAGTGAAAAAAACAACAACAAGCTAGTGCGTCATTAAATTCTTAATTTAAATGTAGTTTCATTAACAAGTTTCGGGAGGAGCAAGTTCATTTAGTCTGACCAATCACAGCCAGTGCAAGAGTATATAAACAGCTGCTTACCTCTACGTGGCACTGAGAGTTTTTTGGCATTCGGCCCCACCCATTGCCCCAAACAGACGCATGCAAGTGACTCAGATTATCAGATGCAACTTCGCTGCAAAGCATTCGCCTTTATCAGAAGAGCTCTTCCATCTTAATCATCCCGTTTTTCAACAGAAGCTGCCGCAGCAGCTCATTCGTTTTACAGCATTGACGGCTACCACTTGAAGTGTTATTTTACTCTGTCTTTCTCCCTAATCTCTATTTGCCAAAGCAGATTATTGCGTGAAGCTGCTTCCGCAAACTGGCTCTTCGGCACTGTATACATGTGAAACAGCTCTCTACGACTGCTCATTTGTTCTCTTATCTAAACTTTCCTCCTGGAACGGTCCATTGTGCGAGCTGCCTCCGACTTCATGCCATTCGAACTCCATTACAACTTAATTCGAAAGCGAGAGAAACAAAGACTAACTATTTAATTCAACCACCATTTCAACCCACTCAGCATTTTTATCTGGTTCTCCTGCACAGGTGATTCCTGGCAGCCTCATTACCTTGCCGCGCAGCTCGTTTAGGGTGTGCTCTATTCAGTGATTTCCTATCACAATTGTTTCTCCCTCCAAAGTGCCCTTTGGAGTGTGATTTATTCCATTTGGAACACAGGGGCAATCATGCAACAAGCGAACTCCCTACCAAATGACCACTTCTCTAATTACAACATCTTTTTAAATTAACGCATTTAGCACGAGCACGCTGCCGCATCAGCACCCGCTCCGACCATGCTACAGCTCACTACAGCCATATACAGCTTCTGTCCGAACAGACACGAATCGAATGCGGCTCCGCAAGAGGCGGACCGCGTGCCGTGTCACAACTCATTCTTAATCATTCCTCAAACATGTCTCGCCTCCTCACAGCATCAGAGTTTTCCTCATCGCGCAGCCTGTTAACCATGAAGCAAGCGATTCGACAAAATTCTACTCCTCTTTAGACTATAACACGACTTTCCTCCCACCGTGGATAAATGCTTCATGCAGGTAAACCATTCATTATTTTTATTCTTACAGACAAGTATTCTCTACTTTTGCTCAAACCATTGGATTACAAACACTTAACAAGTTCGACCATAGAACCTAATTGCTGCATGACTTTAAAAGTGTTCAACAATCTGTCAATTTTACACTCCACCCAAGTTTAAAAATAATGGGTTTAAATCGATGCTGGATGATTTGGCTTTGCACTTTGCTTCATACTCACAATATTTCAGTTTTTCTGTAGAATTTATTACAGGTCATCAATATAAACAAGATGTTTTATTCATCTCACTACTGCAAATGGTGCCCATATAGTATCTTTTAAATCTAGCTCCCAGGCACAAACTCCAAATTATTTCATACGTCCTCGTCAAATGAGACGAGTCACCCCGTGCCAATAATACAGAGTTATGAAATTACTCGCCTCACATTGGAAAACAGTCTACAAAGCACCAAACCATACATTTGAGTTAAATAAACATCAGACTCAGGTATTTATCTGGATATGTTGTTTCAGCAGCCTTCTAATTTCATGATAAACCAACCTTAAATTACGTTGTATGTACGCACACGTAAGCATGTTTCCTGACATTGCTTCACATATGTTCCCGACATTTAAACTAGCAACCAGTTATGTTCAGATGCCCACAGACGCTACATTTACCACGTTACCATGTTTACCATTGGCTCAATACATCGCTAAGCAGCACAAACGTGCCGTCCATGTGCCACAACTGTGGCGTCTTTCGGGCCGTGTGACTAAACCTCCCACTACATTGTAAACAGTGCAAACGTGCCGTCCAAGCGCCGCAACTGTGGTGTCTTCGGGCCATGCGACAAACTCCTACTACACTGCAAACAGTGCAATGCACCATTCACAGGCCACAACTGCGGCACGTCTTTAAAGCTACACGTTTAAGCATCCACGGCCCCTCCACCTCCTTCTCTTCCTCTCCAAGCTACCTCAACAAATCTCCACTCATAACAGATCTCTCAACAATCCATGAAGCAAGCCCACTATCCATCCTCTGACATTTCCACCATTCACACGGCCGTTTTCCTCGTTCTCCATTGTGTTTTTCCAACACAATCCATTCCTCATGCTAACATCCTTCCCCCTATTTCTTTCTATACATGGGCCACTGGAGCAGATTCCCGTGTGAGGCTGCCTCCGCTGGCAAACTCCACCCCAGACTCAATCCCCTTCTCACTTTACCCTCTCCTTCCTACCATCCTATTCTCCCCTACCCTGGAAACGTTCCTTGCATGAGGCAGCCTCAGCAAGCGAATCCATTCCAGAATCCTTTTTCAGCCAGCCCAGAAATTCCATCAAACCTGTAACCTGTAATTTCCTGATTTTTCTCTCCTCTCCATATCCTCCTTCGTCTCACATCTCAACCAATCCAAAAATCTCCATCCAGGAACCATCAAGGGTTACCTAAAAGGCATCCATTTCTTCTATAAACTAATTTTCAGCGAAAACTCCTCCTCAATAAACCATCCCCAGATCTCACTTCTCATCAAGGGTATCCATAAATCCCAACCCACCAGAACCGATACTAGGCAACCCCTCACCATCAACCTGCTCATCCGATGTCTAAATACCCTCTGTCAGGGCTTAATTTCCCCAAACACTGCAAAAACACGACGCAATGTTCATCCTCGCCTTCTTTGGCTTCCTTCGCTGTTCAGAACTTACTACCAAGAATCCACCCCACCATTTAAGACATCCATATCATAGACAACGAGACAATCAGATACTTTATCAAACAAAGCAAAACAGATCAGACCAAAAAAAAAGGCATTCAATTTTCATTTTCAACTCCCATCCAGACCTTCCAATTGCTAGCACACTATCGCCATTATGGAAAATCCCTAACCAGAACCCCTCTTGATTTACTATTTGTAGAGGACAAAACCATGCAGTTTCCAGATTCTGGTTCCAAAAACACCTCAAATCCATCCTGATCAAATCCTGCATCCCTGAAAATCTATACTCAAGCCATTCCTTCCGTATCGGCGTTGCAACCACAGCAGCACAAAAAGGCCCGCCCGATCACCAAATTTGTCTACTAGGCCATTGGTTATCTGATGCTTACCTCAGCTACATCCGTACTAACCATCTCCATATCAGAAACGCACAACAAGCCCTCATTGGCTAACCACGAGGCGTTCACAACCAGGGCCGGGGGGGATGCTTGCTTATCCTTGTCAACCAGGCTGGCCCCACCTTTTGGACACCGTGGGGGTCTCTCCAGCCAGTCCAGGGGCCCCCCTCTCAAAGTGCTGAACGGGCCCGCCACTGTGCTCAAGGGCCCTCCCATTTGAATCGCAGCAGGGGGTTCTCCTGTTCGAAAGTGTGTGAGCTAACTCACGTTTATTTGTATCGTGGGCTCCCCATTCGAAGTGCAAGGAGGACTACCCCGTTAGAATGCCGTGAGGGCCCCTCCATTGCATCTGGTGGGGGAGCCAGTTTGGTTTCGAGTGGCTAGGATTCACGCCTCCACTCAGGCCGATCCTGCCAGATCACAGGGTAGGCCCCCGTAATAGGGCGTTGCAGACCCCTCCAACACAATCCATTCAAGTGCTCTCCCATTCGATCAGTAGTGGGACCTCCCACTGAATGCAGTGGGACCTATTCATGTTTATTTGTAATGTGGGCTCTCCTGTTCGCAGCCGGGTTGACTCCCCCATCGAATGCTGTGAGCGCCCTTCCTGTTCGAACGCTGGTTCGGCTTTCTTGCTCGAACTGCCGCCGAGTCTCCTCCCACGGGGCTCACACTGTTCGCAGCATGAGCCCATCTGTCGAACCAAGCCGGGAGGGAGACTTAGTGTCAGTCCGGGCAGCTAGGATTCACACCTTTGTCCGGGGTGATCCTGCCCTTTCACGGGGGTACCCCCCGCATTAGGGTGTAATGAACTCTCCTGCACACAACTGCTCTTCACAGAGCTCATTTCCCTGTTGCCGATACCGCCACTGTCCCTTCAGTGTTTCAACTTGCATTCACTCTCCAATCTTCCTATCCTACACCTCCCAGTTTCCTATCCCCCGACACGGACCCTAGCGCGAGGCTGCCTCAGCTAGCGGCCCAGCTCGATTCTATGTTCTTTGGCACTCCTGCCCATCTCTCACAAGCTAGGCAAGCAACCCCCTCTCCACCCCATCTTGTACATTTCAGGTTCGTCTTTTGGGGGTCAGAGGTTCTGTATAATTCACATCCTTCTAAAATCAAGGCTCCAAAGCTAAAGACTTGCTGTCCTGCTTATAAGCTTCTTTTGTGGGGTAATCAAACTTGGGTCAAGTTTCAAGCCCTTCGCCCAGGACATCGAGCCACACACGTTTACATTATCCTTAATACAGGATTACATTAACAAGGTTCGGGAGGAGCAAGTTCATTTAGTCTGACCAATCACACAGCCAGAGCAAGAGTATACAAACAGCTGCTTACCTCTACGTGGTACTGAGAGTTTCGGCATCCCTCCTCCCCCCAATATCCTCCTATCTGTTCCATCAATACTAATCCAGTCCAGGGGGGTATTCAAGCAGAGGTCAAGTCTCGAGCCTCGAGCCCTTCGCCCAGGACAGTAAGCCACATATCTTTACACTATCCTTAATACAGGATTACATTAACTTGCAAACTACTGAATCTTTATTTAAGCATTGATAATTCTTGTGCAACCCAGAAGAAAATGTGTAGTTACTTTATAAGTATATTTTAAATGTGTTGTTCCTATATTATTGTATAGCTCTACCACTGGATGTGACATACTCATGTGTGGCTTATGACTGAAACTTCATCTCAATGATCAGTTGCTGAATAAAATCCCTACTGCATAATTGATAACCACTGTGGGGGAGCTCAGTTTGGCCACTGTACTCTGATCTCTTGTTTTATAGTAATTTATAAGTGATTCAGCTTCTGAAATTAGCTGGAATACCTGCGAGAACACTTGACTGAAGGCAACGGGAAGAAGCATGGCCTGCTACTTCAGTTTTGAAATTCTTTGTTTGCACAGAAGTTGCCAAATGTTTGAAAATATTGAACAGATTAATGTAATTAAAAAAGCATGAGAGTGTGGCAATATGATTCATTAGTAAAGAATGAAGGTGTTAGGAATAGTTAGTGGGCTGTAATAGGTTAAAAATAGTTGCTTACTCAGGATAAGAAGCACTCCCAGAGCGAAGAGCACTACTGCCAACGTCAAACCCCCGATCCTCAAACTCTCATAGTCTGGTTAGGAAAAAAATAAAAATAAATAAATACATACAGTATAAACAAAATATTCTTACAGAATATTTTACATAGCTTCTTGCAAACTCCAGAAATATATATACTGTATATACAGTTGCAATTGAAATTATTCAACCCCCCCCAAGACAGTAAGGATTTACAAATGTAAGCTTTTCTGAGGACCCATAATTTTTAAACTTTACATCTATATCAGTTGAGTGACACATTCAAAGTCATAGTGTGAATATATAACCTAATATTTGTAAATAGCAGGATTTTTTAAAAATACAACCATGTCATAATTATTCAACCCCTATTGCATGTAGCTGTTTCTTAAATTGGTAAGGCTACACAAGTAATTGTTTTAAAACAAAATTAAGTCATCAATCTGCAATGGCACTTATTTAAGTTTTAAAATGTATGTTTCGCTTTGTAAGCAAAAATGTATTTCTATGCAAAAAATGCAATTAAAAATAAGCTGTCTCAAAAGCTAATAGAGGAGATTATTTCATTACACAAGAAAGGTCATGGCTAAAAGTACATTTCCAAGGCACTTCAATTTCCAATAGACAAAGTTGGCAGCACCATTCATACATTTTTTTTTTTTTTTAATATGGTACAACAGCAACCTTCTTGGGGTGTGGAAGAAAGCAAAACTTCACCAAGGGAAATGTTGACTTGAATATTCAAGAAGTAATTAGGAAAGACTGGAAGAAGGTTTTATAGATGTATGACACTAAACTGAAAATGAGTTTAGACCCATGGGTCAGCAGTTCGTATGGAGTAAGATGACAAGGTGATGACAAGAACGACACCATCCCCACAGTCAAGCATGGAGGTGGGTCAGTCCTGTTATGGGGGTGATTTGTGGCTGCAGGAAACGGCTATCCTGACTATGTGACTGACACCATGGATTCTTTCTGGTATCAGGCCATTTTGGCATGAAAAATGTGATGCCTCCAGTGTGTAAATTGAAGCTCAGTGATCACTGGACTTTCCAGCAAGACAATAACACCAAGGATACATCCAAGTTGTCCAAAATCTGGTTCAGCGATAGGTCGTGGAATGTCCTTAAATGGCCCTTTTAGTTCATCATTAAAATCCCACTGCAAACCTTTGTTGGGATTTCAAGGAAGCAGTGGCAGCACAGAAACCAAAGAATGTCAATGAGCTGGAAGCTTTTGCTCATGAGAAATGTGTAAAAATTTGAATAGAGAGGTGTCCGAAGCCTGAGAACACTTACCTGAAACATTTATTTGCTGTTATTAAGGATAAAGGATGCTCCACAAATGATTGACTTTGGGGGTTGAATATTTTTTACATGACATTTGTGAAGAGAATAAGTAATTTTTATTTACAAATTTGGGTAAACTGAACTCTTTGTTCTCAAAATCACTCAAATGTGTATTAAAAACTTACTTTGACTGTTTACTGAGGTTTTAGTTGGTGTGCTTTAATTCACATCACCAGAATGTATTGCTGGTCAGGGGGGTTGAATAATTTTGATTGATTGCAACTGTGTGTGTATATATATATATATATATATATATATATATATACACACCAATCAGCCACAACATTAAAACCACCTGCCTAATATTGTGTAGGTCCCCCACATGCTGCCAAAACAGCGCCATCCCGCATCTCAGAATAGCATGAGATGATATTCTTCTCACCACAATTGTACTGAACGGTTATCTGAGTTACCATAGACTTTGTCAGTTCGAACCAGTCTGGTCATTCTCTGTTGACCTCTCTTGTCAACAAGGCATTTCCGTCCACAGAACTGCCGCTCACTGGATGTTTTTTGTTTTTGGCACCATTCGGAGTAAATTCTAGAGGCTGTTTTGTGTGAAAATCCCAGGAGATCAGCAGTTACAGTAATACTCAAACCAGCCCATCGGGCAGCAACAATCATGCAACGGTCCAAATCACTGAGGTCGCATTTTTTCTCCATACTGATCGTTGATGTGACCATTAACTGAAGCTCCTACAGCGACACCATCCCATTCATTTCAATGAGAGCACAGTGACTTCCGGCAACACGAGCTGTTGCAACCATTGGTGACAGAGATTGCCGTGGGGAGCGACAAGACAAGTTGAGAAAATGGCAGATGGTGGTAGTGCTCGGGAGTGTAACAGTCATTATTTCTGCAATTCCCTCTGGTACAGAAAGTGGCACAGAAATCGCACACTTAACCCTTATTGTATGCCTTGCAAAGAAGTAGTTTGCCTCTAGCCACTCTCCAAAAGAGTCCAAATCTGTGAAGTGCTGAAGAGATTGTTTTTTTTCCGGACAGCTTCTCCCATTTCGGCCAAAGAACTCTATAACTGTAAATATTACGGCTGGCCTCTCGGTCAACATCTGAGAACTGCCTCTCTTGTCTGGTTGCTCAATTTGGTTGGACGACCTGGTCTGGTTTCAGGAATTCCATTTTTTTTCCTCCTTATAGCTTTTTCTCAAAGTTCCATGACTTCTGTTTTAGTTTTAAGACCTCACAAATTCATTCATATATACAATATGGTCCAATTAAACATACCATGGTCTATTCGAGTATTCAATTCTGACTGCCTGGATGCGTTAAAACCGTTTAATGCACAGGTAGTTCGGGTCAGTTTTAATCACTGTTCTGTATTAATGTGCCTACTGTGCTGTCCTCCATAATGAGACATTGGGAGAGTTTTATGCCTCTGCTTTAAACTACCTCTGGACATGAATAAAGTGTTGCAAGTCTGATGATCCTCAAAGCCGGGATTAACCGTCACATAAAAAAAACACATTATCAAGTCATGCAATGGTGTCTTTAAATCAATTATGATAAAAATGGAGGAGAATCCGGTCTTCATCAACTCTGTATTACTGAGTCAGACCTGGAGATTATTAAGAATGCACCTGCACTTTTCACACATCCATAAGATTTGTAAGGAAAGTTTGGTTTAATGTAAAGCTATGTTTTGTATAGAGGAGGAGAGAAGAAAACCGGGACCAATCAAAGGAGTCTTTTGCTGACCGGCAAAACGAGGCAAAACTATTTGAATTGTAATATGATAAACATCATCTAATTGCTGCACTGCTCAGCACACCCGCTAGAGGGGACCACTCGAACCACTCAATCACACATAGCTGACATATTTTAATTAGCTTATATACAGTAGAAAATTACTCAATGAGTGGAAAAATTTCAGTTATGCTGCATCAATATAGTGTAACTGCATTTTGAAGGCACTGTATCTTTAAAGCCTTGTCTTAAATAAGATGAAAATGAATGTATATGAGGAACTACTGTGTTCATTGATGAAAGCATCTGCCTAGAAAACTGAAGATAAAATGTGCATTGTTCCTTTGGTGCATGTCATGTGCTTGAGAAAGGAATTATTTCCCAAGAACATGCAACAGCTCAATTTGAATCTCTCCTGAATTTCCTCTCAGTGATCAATGAAGTACAACTATCAGACCAGCGTTTATCTAATCCTCTTTAGTCTGCAGAAAGGGTCCTAATTTAGCTCAAGTTATTGGCTACCAATTAGATTCCACTGTTTTTAACTACATGCTGTTTGAGAAGAATGTTCCTTATAAAGCAACAGAATCCTAATTGTTTTTGTGAGTTAATCTTACCTATGTAAAATTTTTGTAAGCAGTGATTCTTACCGTATGCAAATGGGTCCAAGACTTTATTTTTTCCATCTGATGGAGACAAAAGTGTATTAACCACAAGGTGTAAATACTATCTGAATCAATATTTTCACTTTAAGTCTAAGGATAAGAAGAATGTATTATTCTGTTAGGTATTTTAAAACTGGAAATGAGAAGTTTTAGATTAAGCAATAGCCTCACTTTACATATACTACTAGACAAAAGTTAGTACAAATACAAGTAATATTAAACACAAAATGTAAATAAATACATAAAACTCATGGAAGAATGGGAATTGTGCAGTGAACAAGAAATGTTAAACAAATGCAAACCATCTTACATTTTAGATTCTTTAAAGTAGCCACCATTTGTCTAGATGGCTTTCTTTTTTTTTTTTTTTTTGCTGCATTACTTTTGATTTGTAGTGTATGTATGGTTAAAAATAATCATACACAGTGATCCTGTACCTAAAAAAGGTGTAAACTTACCCTGGGCAGCGGTGTCAGACAAAGCTAAGACAGCCAAGATAAATACAGGTACAATGAGGCGAAAGAGAGTGAGAGACAAAACATAAGCATTAGTATTATGTTACAAAATAAATAAATAAATAAATACAAATCCAATAATTGAAATTAGACAGCTACACCTGCAATATTAAGGGATGATTTCACTAAGAATTAAGATTCAGTTGATTATACACAAGCTTAAAATGACCATAAAAATAATAACAAGCTTGGAATATGCTTTCACGGGGGAGAGTATAAATACAAGGCTGTCAGTTTATAAAAAAAAAAAAAAAAAAAAACTCATTAGATGCATCTTTACTTAATAAACCACTTGATGTAGGTTGCAGTGGGGCATATAATATTTTTAAAATAATCCACCTCCTTTCATAAAAGGCTTGTTGATTACTTAATTTGGCTCTCACAAATGTAAGTCTGTCTACATGTTTCTTCATTTCATACTGTATTGTAAGATACTGTGTTCTAGAGCAAGGTCAGAGGAATGTACTGTACAGAAACCAAAAAGGAAAGCAGTGACAAAAAGTAGGATGTGGAGATATAAATGAGACTGACTATACAGTATACAGTAAAGAAGAGTTAGTAGAAAAGAAGGCTAGAAGGAATGAATGAAGTAAAAAATGAAGGAGGGAGGGAAGGAAGGAGAGAAGGAAGGTACAACGCGGGGAAAAGAAAGAAAGAAAGAAAGAAAGAAATGAAGGAGGGAGAGAATGGAGGAAATAAGAAAGGAGAAAGTAAAGAAAGGAAGGAAGGAAAGAAAGTAAGAGAAAATGAAGGAAGGAAGGAAGGAAGGATATAAGACATGAATGATTCTCTGGGACTGAAAAGACTGTGGCTGCAGTGTAAAAAAAAACAACTTGATGTGAGCCACCCGAGCCTGGCAGTCAGCAGTGCACTCAGCAGCAGAGAGCCGACTGGTTTGTTGACAGAGCAGAAAGATACATTTTTAACCAGTGTAAAGAGCTCTCTGTGTGAGTATGAATCTAGTGCACATGTGCTGGTGGTTTCATGTAGGCTAATTGGTGGAGTCTCTCTCAGAGGACTGAGATGGATGGGAGTTTTTTTTTAAACCATTGCTCTAATTTCACAGATACATATTGTTTGGCAAAAGCATGACAGCAATACACAGACACTCAAAAGCACTCATACAGTACACACATGGAGCTTTAGATGTGTTGGGACACAGAATTTAAGAACTGTATAGAAGGTACACATCACACACTGATAAGAAGAAAAACATGCAGCTAATTAGAGGGATAGTTCACCAAAAATTTAAATTCTGTCATCATTTACTCACCCTTATGTTGTTCCAATCACAAATTAGCAGAATGGAAAAAAGTTAAGCAGAATGACAGCCACAGTCACCATTCAATTTCATTGCATCTTTTTTTCCAAACAATGAAAGAGAATGGTGACTGAGGCGGTCATTCTGTCTAGCATCTCCATTCATGTTCCCCAGAAGAAAGAAAGTCACAAGCGTTTCTTTGAAACAACATGTGGATGAGTAAAATGATTACAAATGTTTAATTACATCAACTACAGTGTGTCTTTAAAGAGAGGTAACTCTTCAAATTCTCAGATATAAAATTGTGGTAATGTGCCATGTTATAGCTTTTTTCCAATTTTCTTTCAGTTCTTTCCAAAGCTAGAGGATACAAGGAGCTTGAAGAGATATGGAGGTGGGGACTTACCCGCCACATAGACTAGGAGGGAAAAAAGGAAGACCAGGACAGTTTCCATGGCAACTGTAAACTGTAAGGGGGTAAGTAAATAGAGTGAGAATTGGTGTTAGTGGGTTACATGCTTACCGTGTTCATAAAAGTCTACAAAGATCTCACAAGCATTTAAAATCATGACAAACTCTGCCCTTGACTGACACATTGACATTGTTCCTATCCAAATCAGTGCAATATTTAAAGGGCACAGTCAGGAAGTCTGACAGCATGAGGCTTAATTTAGCGTATCTGTCTTCTCAAAACTCACAGATCCCCATCTTGTTTTTTTTTTTGTGTTTTTTTAGATCTGTTTCCAGAGTCTGCTGGTTATTGTTGTTGTTCGCCAATGTGCAGAGGCTTTTGAGAATGATTAAATAATGTGACATCCATTACCTATTTTTTTTCTGTTCTCATAAAAAAAGTGCAGCTTCAAAAAGGACAGTAAACAATTGTCCATTTACACTAAATGTTCAAGCTTTTGTGTTCCAGTGGGGGCATTGCCTTTACCTCTTTGGAATTGTTTGATTTCTTAAAAGAGTGAAAATTCTTTAAGTTTGTTAAAGAGTGACGTTTATCACTGCCATTGATCTGGGGCTTTGTGATAAATTTTGCTCTAATATAAAAGTTGAATATAACATTTTATTCCAGTTTCCAAAATTATAGTAAATGAAAAGGTTAAGCCACAAAGTTACATTTTCTATCAATGTTTAAATGCTGTTTAAAAATCAATGCTATCTTCAACCTATAAGACTTTCTTTCTTCCATGGAGCAAAAAAGGAGATAGGTTACAGGTCGAGGTTACAGTGAGACACTTACAGTGGAAGTGAATGGGGCTAATTTTTGGAGGATTTCAAGGCAAAAACGTGAAGCTTGCAATTTTATAAAGCACTTACATTAATCCTTCTGTTTCAACTTGTGTATTTGAGCTGTTAAGTAATTTTACAGTCGTTTTAGGGATTTAAGGTTCACAGCACTATGTCATCATGGCAACAACTTTTATACTCTATTGCTTGTCATGCTCATATGAATCGAGCAACACTTGTGTGTTAACTAATCGTGATGTATCCACATTGTCCGGTGAAGTTACTGTAACATGTTTACTAATATTCATGATATCTGAGTATTTTATAACATTGTTTCCAGGGTAGGGTTGCACCAGCTGTGCGTAAGTTCTCACACAAGTTAGGATGTAAAGTTCACACTAAGAGCTTAGTAACTACTAGTTACTAGTGCACCACCTGTTCTTAAGGCAAGACTTAACTAGTAGGTCGTAAGCTCTCCGTAAAGTTATGCGTAGTCGCATAATATGACGTTTACATGTATTGATCCAATAAGCAGCCTTCAAATTTGTACACAGAGGTGTTAAAAAGCTGTGAATTTCAGTTTGATCTTGTTATGGTTGATGTTCAAACCTTGTTTGCTCACATAACTGTCAGCTGTAATAAATTATATCCCCATTAAAATAAGATATGTAATAAATCAAGATTTCATTAATGGTATATTTAGCCTATGTAAATAATATTAAATAGGAACTGTATCTAAAATAAATAATGGGTGATAAATAAATACTAATACAACAGGCTGGAAAAATAGACATTTATTCATTTGAATATCTTATATATTTTGATATGTTGAAACTTGACAACGGCCAACGCATCCTGAAAACTGCACCGTTAGAATGGTTTCATGCTGAAGAGCTGCTTTAAAGTACGTTTTTTTCTCTTTTGTAAATGTAAACGAGTGTAAATGTCAACATCATCATTTATGTCGAAAGGACTGAAGCCTGTCACGCAAAACATGAGCTCATTGATCTCATAAAATATCAGTCTGCTTTTTTATTCCATCCGTTACTCCTGGTTGGAGGCTTCCGTAAATATTTAGTTTATACGTAGGGTTACGTCCTACCTAAATTTAATGGTGCAATGCTCAAATATTTAGTAATGCATAAATTGTGACTTAGTGCCCATTTACGCCACAACTAGGCTAAGTTGTAACGTACGTATAGCTGGTGCAGGTTCCCTAAGAGTGTGTGTGCCGCTGTTTTCTAATTTATCTTGCCCCAGTCACAGAAATGCACAAGCTATCACTTGTCCTTTTAGCAGATTGTCTGTTTGCAAGACTGTTTAAAAGCCACTATAGATACAAGTTACTTCAAGGTAGTTCCCCATGAAATGTATAATCATCTAAAGTTGTTTAAAATGTACAGATTTCACAGCACAGTAATGTGCATATAAATTTATTTAGTGTGTAACCATCTATCTATTATAACTTTACTGCTAAAGAAATGATAAATTAAATGTATTATTGTCATTTTTATTGCATATTTCTGCATATTACTTTCATGTTTAATAAAGTGTATTTCTTCTCCATCATTATTCAATCTTTTTTATTTTTCTTATGTTTTCAGTTAACAGTGTTATTGTGTGCAGTGCACAGACATACTGTTGTAGTATTACGGTTTTCCTTGCACAATATAATCTAAAATATGAATGTCTTCTATTGAACTTTTCTATTGAACTTCTATGTAACAGCACTTGGAGTGCAGTGTCAAAAGATTCATGCACGCAGAAGATCGGTGCAAAAACACAGCTCACATGAAGTGTTCTTCTGCAAATTGCTTGCAAATTTAAGTTTCAACCACAAATGTCACTAGAGAGCACAAAGTTCCGCAGTGCAGCTTTAAATTAGATTCTAAATGTTATTATTAGGGGTACACCGAAACCACTTTTTCTATAACTACACATTTCAGTATAAAACAGAGTAGACAGAGAAGAATTACAGTACATATATATATATATATATATATATATATATATATATATATATATATATATATATATATATATATATATATATGTATATATGTGTGTGTGTGTGTGTGTGTGTGTGTGTGTGTGTGTAAACTATAAAGAAAATTTTTTTCAAAATTTGAACATTCTATTGAACATTCCACTTTTGTTTTTCACATTGTGCAGTATGTGGACCTTAAATGTGGAATGGATTCTTTTGTGGATCTCTTTTGTGTTCAGTTTAGATGTGACAGGATATCACATCACTCACATTACTAGTCAATTTAAAAATTAAATTAATTTGTAATATATTGTATAATATAATTATTAACAATAATAAGATTTCAGTTGTAATTTCTTTCACTTTAAAACCTTCTGGCATTTATTTTGGTGCTTTAAAACCCTCTGGCTTTTATTTTAGAGGAATACCCCTGGAAGCATTGCATCATCATGAGCCGCATGTGCTATGTGTGTGTGCGTGTCAAACAACAGAGCAGCGGTATTCACTGAAGTGTGCTGCACATGCATACTTCATATTTACATACTTTGCGGTTTACAGAACTATTGTGGCTTCAAGAGACTTTGAATGTAATGCAAGAGTTGGATTACTGTAATGGTGCTTTTATGCTTCATCATATTGGAGCTTGACAGTAACCGAAATTTCATTGCATCCTCATTAGTAACCAATTTATCACACTAAAATTATGTTACCACACATATTGTTTACTTCTTGTGGCTATAATTTTGAAACTGTGAGTATCTTAATGTTTACAGAGTGGCTCTGTTTACTTCCATTGTGAGTGTAAGTGCCTCACTCTTTTGCTATTTTTAAAGAAAAGGAGAGACGAGTCAAAATTAATTTTTGTAGCAACGGAAGCCTTTGCAATAATTCTTGTAGAGGACTCGTAGTAAGCATTACGTCATCCATTCATTCAGTTCTGACATCTCATCCAATCATGATCTAGCTTATGCCTTATAAGGTACCACAGCTGTCTCTCATTGTTTGTTACGCTGTGTCGCTTTCACCCAGCGCCATCCCGTCCTGGAACTACATAAGGGAGACTAAATGATGACAGAATTGTAATTTTTGGGGGGAACTATTCCTTTAAAGGTGCTGCGGTCAGTGTGAGAACAAAAGTAACCCAGTGACATCATCTTTTATCAAATCACAATGGCTTCTGTGCACCTCCCTTTAATTTAAATTAGCTGCTCCAGGTGGCAATTAGTAGCATGTCTGAATATTTAACCACCCTCTCTAAGAGAGAAATTGAATCTGTCACATTACTTTCTACGTTTAATCATTCATCCTGCCACCAGTCCTGTGGTCCCTCAAATTGTTATTCTTTATGCTCTTTCTATGGAACTGGGAATGAATACCAACTGCCTCATGCAAAAATACCCAACGCACACACACAACCCCTATTATATAAACATGCTGTAGATCTATATACACAACAATACTTATGTAAGGCCAATAATTGCTTAAAAATATCCAATCTGTGTTTGCCAGCTTTTAAATTTGTCCAGTGCTTTGGCTTTTTTACAGTGAGTGCAGGGTTCATACAGGCATCATTGAATGAAAATCAAGGACTTTCAAGTACTTTTTCCAGCACCGATTTTTCTTTTTCAATGACTTTAAATAAGAACTCTGAGCTTTCATATAATTCTGAGTTCCCAACTTGTATTATGAGTGACGTAAATAATATTTACGGAAACTTGGAAAAATAAGTCAGAAACTTGCAATTAGAGTCATTCCGACATGGCACAAATGGACTATTAAGAAATGTGTAGGAGCTAATCAGCCAGGAAAAGTAATGCACTATGTGTAGTATGTGAAAATTTTAACATATATATATATATATATATATATATAAAATTTGTTTGTTTTCAATTAACATGATGTCATGAAGTTGCAGATATTATTAATGATTAGCTGTCACTGTTTGAAATTATTTTAATATTTGCAGATGGTGACATACATGCTGCCATTCCATGAGGTATATTTTCTTTAGAGTACACTTTAACGCGACACAATGCGTAATAAAACTTTTTTGCCACTACACAACTCAATCACTGGCCAGTGTTTAATGACAGACATTTTTGTAAACTAGTGCAAAATCTGGTCACATATGCAAGTTGTAGAGGTCTGTGTATACAGTACATATTAACATTTGGAAACAACACAAAGTACAGACATTTGATTTGTTTTTTACCCACACCACCATGTCACGTTAAAAACAAAAAACAAAATGAGCTGTGGTTGGTCGCTTTTCATGTCAGTCAGATGGACCTAGGTATGCACCGATATGGAATTTTTGGCCGATACGATAACCGATAATTCTGTGTATTTGGAGGCCGATAACCAATATATTTGTAGATAAATCTATATCTGGATAGAAATCTACATTTTGTGCGTCTAATTACTAAAACAAAAGCCACACCTTATAAAGCAACATCAGAAGCACTTCTAATAAAATTAATCATGTAAAGTGGATTATTGTTTTATTTTATAACAACTTCAATTGCTGAAAACAAGGAACCTGCAAGAAACATCTAAATCTTTTAAATCATTTACCAAATGTAGCCAACTTTGAACCAGTTAAATAAAGAAATTTTACATTCCTGTGGCCAACTTCCTTTTTTATTAAAAAACAACCCCCCCCCCCCCCCAAAAAAAAAAAAAAACATAATCAAACTCACTGTAAACACAATATGCTTTAACATAAAAAAAGAAACAAAATGCATTTGGCATAAATAAATACTGTATATTTGAGTGTTTACTCAGATCCAATATGATCCTCTAAAGCAAAGCCAGAAGGCAGCAATCAAAACCTACTTGGCGAGTAACGTGCCTGAAAAAGCCATAATTTATTGTTTTTAATATATCAGCCACATTTTCTTATCGGACCTATAACCGATAACTTTAAAATTCACATTTAACAGCCAATACCAATATGGCCGATGATATATTGTGCATCCCTAGATGGCCCCTTTCAGTCTTGGGTGGTTCAAACATGTATGCTGTGAGCGGGAAATTTTGCAAATATAATCAAAAGGTATGTGGAAAACGAATGCGTTTCTCAGTCAAGCTAAATGTGTTAATTTCAAGCACTTTTAAGCAGTTTTCAACAAAACATGCAGATTTTCCAGGTATTCCAGCACTTAAATTTCTAAAAGCTAAATTCAAGCACTAAAAGCACTTTAGGGACCTTGTGCGGACCCTGTGAGTGTCTGTACTAACATTTGTTAGACAAAGACGGACAACAGCATTTGTTTAGTGTCATGGGCATGATATTAGTGGATTTAGCCACCAGTCCTGCGGCCCCACTAAGACAGCTTTCTGGGACCCGGGCTCACTGGTGTCATTTGCTATAACATTAAGCCCTGGAAGACTTTAACAGGAAAATGACACAGGAGTACATGAGATTAACTGCCCTCAACCACAGGAAGGACATTTATCCTTCTGAGTGTTTTCTGAAATGGATGGTGTGTCACGGAAACAATAGGCAATTCATTGACCAAATTATGCCATGGATGTTGAGCTCAGCTTTCAAAACTTCTATCCATCAATCCAGCTAGTGAAACCTTAGTTTCTCAAAAAGGCAAGAAATGTGGCGGCCTGTCAGAGGAGGCCCGGGAGGCTAGCCTCCTCAAATTTTATTTATAATTAACACAACAACAAAAGTAATAAAATTACCTGTTGTTTTAATCAATTTACCTACAACTCATTTGCCTTTAATGGAAAATTATGTTTTAAATATTTATTTCTCTTTCATGCACAGTTGCCCAGGTGAGTTTATTCACTGTATGAATCGATATGAATGCCAGCGGAGGCTGATGGCATAAAGCCTCTTCTCGTTAGTAAACTGAAGAGTGCAAATCCATATCAAAATGGATATTCAATTGACACAACGTCATCTGCTTCCAATCAGACTGTGCCTGAAAAAGGCAAACTGATGCAAAATTAAAATGGCTTAATTCATAACCAATCATTATCAGAGGTAATCATTCAAGCCAATCCGCTTTGAGAATCGTGTTAATGCGCTGTCAAACCTTCTTGTGGTTAACGTGACAGGTGAAGAGAAACATTCATCATTTGCCAAAATAGTTATGAAATAAAAGTAATTGGAGGGTCTAAAAGACAGAGTAGTGAAGGATGGAGTTCTTCTACACATACTGTTTTAGGTAAGTAAATGTTACTGTACACTGAATGGGATCCTCCATTCATTTATAAATGTTTGCATTGTTCATAGTCAGTAGATGGCACTACATGATTTGTTCCAGTTGTTTACTGTATTGAGAAGAATTGGGTTGGAGATCGGTAGTTATCAAGACTATTTTATCATGGAGTGGAGATCATCTGTGCATGGAAGGATAATTAGAATCAGAAGAATCAGAATCAGGATGAGCTTTATTGCCAAGTATGCTTACAACCAAATAATTTGTCATGGTGACAAAAGCTTCCAGTGCAAAGAGAATGCAACCATATATATATATACCTACATACATACAAACATATACATTTAAACATGTATACATATAGTGACATACAAAAAAAAAGATATAACAGATAAACAAAAAGAGAAATAAACAAAAGAGCAATAATGTTCGAATATGCTATATACAGATGTACAGTTATGTGCTGGTGATGTAATGTACTGAAGAAGAGGTAGGATATGTAAAAAAAAATATAAAAATGAAATATAGATATAAGTAGGAATGTATGGATTGAAAATTGCACACGGTTGTGTTGACAAAAAGGAAAGTATTTGGGGGCAGTTTTAACTGTTCAGGAGGTGGATGGCCTGAGGGAAAAAACTGTTCCTTTGCCTGGTTGTTCTAGTGCTCAGTGCCCTGTAGCGCCGGCCAGAGGGCAACAGTTCGATAAAGAAGTGTGCTGGGTGAATGGGGTCAAGAGTGAATTTACCAGCCGTTTTCATTACTCTGGATGTGTAAAGTTCTAGCAGGGTGGGTAGGGGAGCGCCAATAATCCTCTCAGCAGTCCGAACTATCCTCTGAATTCCTTTGATGTCTGACTTAGTAGCTGAACCAAACCAGACAGTTATAGAAGTGCAGAGGACAGACTCAATGACTGCTGAGTATAACTGTACCAGCAGTGCCTGTGGCAGGTTGAACTTCCTCAGCTGGTGAAGGAAGCACAACCTCTGCTGGGCCTTTTTAAATTTAGTCTATGTGGGTTTCCCACTTCAGGTCCTGTGAGATGGTAGTGCCCAGGAACCTGATTAACTCCACTTAAGCCACAGTGCTGTTTAGAATGGTGAGCGGGTTTAATGCTGGGGTGTTCCTCCTATGGTCCACTATCATCTCCACTATTTTGAGTGTGCTCAGCTCCAAGTTGTTTTGACTGCACCAGATGGCCAGCTGTACAACCTCCCATCTGTATGCAGACTCATCGCCATCTTGGTTGAGGCCGATGACAATAGTGTCATCTGCGAACCTCAGGAGCTTAACAGAGGGGTCCTTGGCAGTGCAGTCATTTGTGTAAAGGGGGCACCAGTGATGATTGTACATGTACTGGAGGTAAATTTCCCCCCATTCTCACTAGCTGCTGCCTGTCTGTCATAAAGCTGGTGATCCACTGACAGATAGAGGTGGAAACAGAGAGCTGGGTTAATTTAGTCCATAGGAGAGTGGGGTTGATGGTGTTAAAAGCCGAATTGAAGTCCACAAAATGAATCCTTAGATATGTCCCTGGTCTGTCTATATGTTGAAGTATGTAGTGCAGTCCCATTTGACTGCATCATCTATAGACTTGTTAGCTCGATAAGCAAACTTCAGAGGATCCAGAAAGGGTCCAGTGATGTTCTTCAGGTGGGCTAACACTAGTCTCTCAAATGACTTCATGACTGCAGATGTCAGAGCAATGGGTCTGTAATCATTAATTCCTGTGATTTTGGGTTTCTTTGGGATAAGGATGATTGTGGAGTGTTTGAAGCAACAGGGAACTTCCCACTGCTTCAGTGATGTGTTGAAGATCTGTGTGAAGATGTGGGCCAGCTGGTCAGCACAGGATTTTAGACAAGTGGGTGAAACACCATCTGGGCCCTGTGCTTTCCTTGTCTTCTGTTTCCAGAAGACCCGGCAACCATCCTCTTCACAGATCTTAAGTGCAGGTTAAATAGCAGGAGAGGGGAGGAGGGGGGTTGCAGGAGGTGTAAATGTTTGTGTGATGTGAAGGTCGGTGCGGGTGTGAGGTCTGAGACTGTGCTTTTCATATCTACAGTAAAACATATTAGCCACTCTAATCTCCTTTGTCAGTCTGTTTTTGCCTGATTGTACAAGATTTTATCCCCACTTCTGTAAGCATCCTCTTTGGCCTGATGAAGCTGACTGAGTTTTGCTGTAAACCATGGTTTGTCATTATTGTATGTTAAATAAGTCATTGTTGGAATGCACATATCCTCACAGAAACCGCTATATGTTGTCACAGTATCTGTAAGCTCGTCCAGGTTGGCGGCTGCAGCCTCAGAAATGCTCCAATCAGTGCAGTCAAAACAGGCTTGTAGTTCCAGCTCTGCTTCATTGGTCCATCTTTTTACAGTCTTTACTACAGGTTTAGCTGATTTTAGTTTCCACCTGTAGGTCAGAAGAAGATGAACCAGACAGTGATCAGAGAATGATCAGAGAGTCTCAAAGCTGCTCAAGGGACAGAGCGATATGCATCCTTTATTGTTGTGTAGCAGTGATCCAGTGTATTGCTGACTCAGGTGAGGCATGTAATGTGCTGTCTGTATTTGGGGAGTTCACCAACATTTGTTGATGTAAAATCACGTTCCACCGCCTCTCGTTTTCCCTGTTAACTCCACGATGTGATCTGCTCTGAACAGCTGGGAACCCGGTAGATGTAATGCGCTGTCTGGAATGGCTTCACTCAGCCAGGTTTCCATGAAGCACAATGCAGCAGAATTTGCAAAGTCCTTATTTTTGCCAGTGAGGAGAAGTAATTCGTCCATTTTGTTAGGAAGAGAGCGGAGATTCGCTAGATGGCTGCTTGGCAGCGCAGTATGAAAGCCGCACTGTCAGAGCTTGACCAGCGTGCCCACTCTCTTCCCTTGCTTGCGTCTTTTAGCTCACTTGTACAGCACTGCTGCTCCTCCAACTCAAATGTCCAACAGAACTTCAGAGTAATCAAAAACCGGTAAAAGATTGTCTGGCGTGTGCTGCCGAACATTCAGCAGCTCGTTTCTGGTAAAACTGATCGGAATTAAATTACTAAACAAAGGACAAACAAACAAAAACAGCAAAAGAACTGGAGAGCTCCATACCGAGGCGGTCATTCGCGGCGTCATCTTCTAAACTAATTACCAGCATTATGTTTTTTGCTGGTAATCAGATCAAATAAAAAATTTAATTTTAACTAGGGATGTCCCGACATAATTTTCGGAGAACAAGTACGATTACCGATACTTCCATTCCAGTACTTTCCGATACCGATACCACCTTTTTTCTAATGGTAAATAAAAAATAAAATAAAAACCTGATTAGAATTAGAAAAAAATCTATATAAAATAATAACTGTAAAGAAAGCCAAGAGAGATGAACTTAACTTTATTGGTTTCAGCTATTGTAACTCAAATAAGATGTAAAGGCTGTCTAAGAATTATTTTGCATATTTAAGATGAAGATTCTTTTTCTAGACAAGAAAAATCTCTGCCTGTTAACATGTATGGACCTATGAAATCCATTAGATATTTTTCACAATTTCTTTTTTATTATTATTTCTTTCACAAATTTCATATTTAACAGTTTAATACAATGCTATCATTTAAGGGTGTCTAAACAAATTAATTCAATAAAACTTTAATTAAATGAAAATAGAACAATTATCAGTTGTTTTCAACATACTGTACAATTGCATTATTTTATTATACGAAGTGTTTTTTTGTGTGGTTTTTTTTTTTGTTAAATAAAGAGCTGCACAAAAGAGCATCACAGATGTGAGAAATCGCTTAATATAAATCAATTATTATTTTGTTTTTATAGTAAATGATACATGACTATAGAGTAAACGTTGTTCCCCCATTATATGCTGGAACCGGTTTAGTGTCTAACCCATTTTTCAGTACACCAATTTAGCTCAGTTTTCCCCATAATTTGCACTGGCAAACGAGCATTTAATATTTTTAGCTTGAGTTTTGCCTCTGTTTTTCATGACAAAGTTGCTGTGTAACGAAGGGTGAGCCCCTACTCTCTCCTCTCCACCAATAGCGCGTGTGTGTTGAGTGTACTAGTCACACTATGGCTGCCATCGCATCATCCAGGTGGATGCTGCACACTGGTGGTGGTTGAGGAGAGTCCCCTGTTCACTGTGTAAAGCGCTTTGAGTGTAGTATCAGAAAAGCGCTATATAAATGTAACGTTCATTCATTCATTTATTCAGTGAACGGAATTGGACCATATAAACGTATTCGTTTCTCCCCTGTTTGCCCGTCGGTCAGTATTGGGATGAGTTTGCTTTAAGTTTTTGAGTTTGGTTCAGTTTCCCCTCACAGCTTGCTCTGGGGAGTGAACATTAAAAAAAACGCTTCCCGAATTCAGCCTCTGTCTCCATGACCAAGGATCATGGGACATGCATAACAGAATTTGATGGTCATCAAGCACAAGTGTACACAAAACACATAGTAAACATAAGCACCACACATTGTCCCCCCATAAGGAATGCTGGGGCCATTGTGGTGAACCAATATTCTCAAATAAACATTCCCCCTAATGTTCACACACTCTTCCCCTTTTGAAATACCAGGAAAAGGTTTATTCTGTCAGCATCCCTGCTGTAAATGCATTTCAGGGCGCTCATCACTTATGCCTGAATATAATAAAGGAATTATTAAACCCCATTCAGCCAGCCACAGTAGTAGAGGCACAAAGGTTCCCCTCCACTGTGCCACTGGTTGTGGGGCAGTCATCAAAAGTAAGCCAAGTGCGCCATCAAGTGGTTACATGTCACGCTACAGGTGAGAGCCATGTATTAATTCCTCTGTTAGCCTATCTAGGGGCTTGACAGCAGTTGCAGGGCGTTTTGAACTGGATACTTAGAACAATAGAGCATGGTTATGTCATTCAATTCAGGTGGGCTCCGCCAGAATACAATGGGGTTGTTCCGACAGACCTTTCTGTTTGGGAAGCCCTGTTTCACTCTCTCTTAGAAAAAGGTGCAATAGAGGAGATTCCCAGAGAATGCAGCTTATACAGCCATTATTTTCTGGTCCCTAAAAAAGACAACGGCTTGCGTCCCATTCTGGATATGATACATTTGAATTTCACCCTAATGAAATGTCAATTCAGAATGCTGACACAGAAACAAATAATGTCACAAGTCCAGCTAGGGAACTGGTTTGTAACAATAGATTTGAAGGATGCTTATTTCCATATTCAGATTGTGCCAAAGCATAGGCATTTTATCAGATTCGCTTTCGGGGCAAAGCATACTAATTTTGAATCCTTACATTCAGATTTGCATTGGCACCACACACTTTCACAAAATGCATGGCTGCAGCTCTGACGCCCTTGAGGCTTCAAGGCAATCACGTTTTGAATTATCTCAACGATTGGTTGGTGTTAGCTCATTCAGAGGCTTTGGCTGCCCAACATCGAGATGTCGTTCTCAGCCATTTGAGCAATCTAGTAGTGCGTGTAAACCTAGAAAAGAGCATCCTGTTGCCAAGACTCTGTTTCCAGGAGTGGAGCTGGACTTAAAGGCGATGAAGGCGCACCAGTCTCCAGGTCACGTTTTGTCATTATGCCAGTGTCTAGCGATGTTCAGATCGCGATGTGTTCTCTCTGCAAGAACATTTCACAGGCTTTTGTGGCTCATGATCACGGCATCTGCTGTCATTCCCCTGGGCACGTTGCACTCGAGACCTTTTCAGTGCTGGATGAACTCCACAAAGGGACTTCAACCAGTCATGCATGCGCTTCATCCCTTCAGAGTGACACGTGGGTGCTAGCAATCTCTGCTGCTATGGAAATGGACCAGTCTTCTGATGTTGGGTGTTCCGTTGGGACAGGTGTGTCGCCACAAGGTGATAATGACAGATGCCTCCTCCACGGGTTGTGGCGCTGTACACGAAGGTCATCCAGCCTATAGAGTCTGGATGGGCCAGTGGCAATATTGGCACATAAACTGGCTGGAGATGCTCATGGTGCAGCTGGCGTTAAGGTTTTTCCTTCCGGAGATTCAGGACAGCCATGTCCTCATCCAGTCAGACAACAGGACGGTGGTGTCCTTTATTAATCACCATGAAGGGGTGTACTCTCATGCCATGCTGAGGCTGGCACGTCATGGAAGTTATGGGTGTGGCCCCTAAACGGGGCACTCTTTTCAATTATGGGTTATCCCCCACTGTGGTTGATACCATTCTGAATGCTAGAGCTCCATCAACGAGGAGGCTATATACGTTTAAGTGGCGTATGTTTGCTTCTTGATGTACAGTGTGAAGTGAAAATCCAGTTCACTGCCCTGTCAGTACAATGCTGGAATTTTTGCAGGTGCGTATTGGAGCTAGGGTTGCCCAGGCAATGCTTAAAGTCTATGTTACTGCTATAGCGGCAGAACATGCTCTTATCAATGGAGTCTCTGTCGATAGACATTCTCTTGTCTTTCGCTTTATGTGTGGGGTACACAGATTTAGAACTTTTGTCCCGTCCGCGTTCCTTTATGTGATTTATCTTTTGTTTTAGAGGCGCTCTCAGGTGCTCCGTTCAAGCCCTCGACAACAGTTATTGATACGTTTTTGACTCTCAAGACGGCACTGCTAGTGGCATTGGCATTGTTTAAGAGAGTCAGTTATTTTGCATGCCCTGTCAGTCAATGGATTTTGCGCCAGGGTATTCAAAGATTGTGTTAAGGTCTCTTTGGGCTATTTGCCCAAAGTTATTTCTATGTTGTTTCGCTCGCAGACCATTAATTTTCAGGCTTACTCTCCTCCACCATTTGAGTCAGAGGAGCATGAAAGGTTACATATGCTTTGTCCAGTTCAGGTGCTGCGAGTTTATGTTGTCCATACCAGCCAGTGGTGTAAGTCAGAAAAGTTGTTTGTGTACTTTGGTGGCCGCAACAGAGGTGTTTCGGTGTCCAGGCAAAGACTGTCTTATTGGCTTATTGATGCAATTTCAGGTACTTGCAAAGCGCGTGGTTCTTCGCCTTTAGGTATTCGAGCCCATTCTATAAGGAGCATGGCATCCTCGTGGGCTTTGGCTAGAGGGGTGTCCTTGGAGGACATTTGTATGGTGGCAGGGTGGTCCTCTCCACATACATTTGTTAGATTTTATAAAATGGACGAGGGATTGACTCCTGTTTCCCAGGTTCTCTCTGCTGTAACAGGAGTAAATTCATAATTCCTTTTTTATACAGACGCTTTAGCTCGCTTGTTGACCCTATATGCTTGCCACATGGGTTTCGACAGTTGGCAGCTACTGTTCGCATGGTGTCAATGTATTAGTTCCCATAGCGATCATACACAGCTCTAGTTCTCTAAAAGGGAACATCTCGGTTACGTACGTAACCTTGGTTCCCTGAGGAAACGAGACGCTGCGTAGCTGGCCATACTCTCTAGCAGCTGCATAGGCTCGTGCCTTCTGCAGAAAATCTGACTCGATGTTGTGAAAGCGAGCACCTTTATGGAGCCTGTGATGTAGCTCCCTGGGGGGCATTGTTTAAGTGCCATCAGCCAGTAAATTGGCGTGATTGTATAAGGGCATCAGACCACGTGTCTTTAACCACAAATTTTTAGCGAATTTCTGTGAGACTTCAAATCACCTGCTGTGAGCAATGACTATGTCTATGATATCTTTATGCAATAAAAAGTTGACCCAGTACCAGCTAAATATCCTATATCATGACCCTGAATCAACCTAATTATACAGGGCTTCCTTATGACCGTCTAGTCAACTAATCATTGAGATAACTCGTGACAAGTTGATTATAAAAAATGCAGATTTGCATATGCCTTGTCCTGAGATTATGATTTGTTGAACCATCAATATAAATAATAAAAAGAAAATTAATGTAAAAAATGGTAACATCTAAATTAACTGGTTTAATTCAAGTAAAAAAAAACTAAAAAAAAACTGAATGAACCTGAAAACTTTAGGTTACATAAGCAAAACTTATGTTAAGGTTTAGATCAGGCAGAAATAGCTCTTAAGGTAACAATTGCAGGTTACCACTTTTTTCAGTGGATGTATAGTTTTACATGTAACAAAAATAAATGTTAAATTCTGAAAATGCCAAACATCCCTGCTGGATCTTAACTCTTCACAGCTAAATCTGCCATTGCTACCCTAGTGTTAAGTAGGGCGTCATCATATCTAAATTGTATCATGGTGAACTTGTAAAATGAACCGGGTCATTTTCAGAAAACGATGCCATTTGCACCTCATTTGTGTCCCCATGACTTACTACAGATATACTGTAATTAACAGGATACTGAACTTAGTCACATTAGTTGCTAGTTTAGTGTGTAATGCAAAAAAAAATAAAAAAAAAAAAAAAAAAAAAACAAAACATTATTTTAAATGCTTATTTTAATTTAGATGATGATGATGAACGTTACATTTATATAGTGCTTTTCTAGACACTCAAAGTGCTTTACATAGTATAGGGGGACTCTCCTCAACCACCACCAGTGTGCATGATGCGACGGCAGCCATAGTGCGCCAGTACGCTCACCACACACCGACTATTGATGGAGAGGAGAGAGTAGAGTTATTAAGCCAATTCATGGAAGGGGGTTATTAGAAGGCCATGATTGATAAGGGCCCATGGGGGGAATTTGGCCAGGCCACCAGGGTTACACCCCTACTCCTTTAATGACCACAGAGAGTCAGGACCTCAGTTTAACATCTCATCTGAAGGACCGTGCCTTTTTGCAGTATTGTGTCCCCGTCACTATACTGGGGCATTAGTACCACACAGACTGCAGTGTGAGCACCCCCTGCTGGCATCACTAACACCTTTTAGGGAAATTAGCATCTTCACATACATTACCCTTACATTTTAATGGGTTATAAAAATAATAATAATAATAAAAAACTACCAAAATATTGCTTTTATTGAAATTAAAATATAATTCTTTCACTGTCTCTTTTTTATTTATTTATTTTTTTTACCCTACACTGTAAAAAATATCTGTAATTTTAATGGTAAAAGACTGTTAAAATGCTACAGAAAAAAACGTTAATTGATTAACAAGTATTAACTGTAAAATATACAGTAATTTTTTTTACATATTTTAAAAGACAATACAGTAGTTTTTTTACAATAAAATGTTGTAAAAATAAAAAACAAATTTAGAAGTAAAAAGTATGATTTTCCTGTATAATTAATGGTAAAAAATTTACATTATGTTTAACAAGAGAGTAAATGTACTTTTTACACTAAATTATTGTTAAAATTACAGTAAAAATACCTTATAAAGAAAAAAGCAGATTTTTACAGTTTTAGAAGGTTAATATCAAGTTTATGGTGTTTTTTTTTTTTACTGCAAATTTAACACATTTTTTTATTTATTTATTTTTTTTTTTTTACAGTGACAGCATGATCATGTAAATTACAACAGTTTTAAACTGTAAAATGTACAGTTTGTTCTGTAAAGTTGTTTACATTTTTGCTGTATTTTTTACATAATTATCCTGGCAACCACAGCTGCTAGATAGTTTTTATTTATTTATTTTTTTGTAAAAACAACAGGATTTTTTTACAGTGTAACCTTACATTTTCAAAAATCCTTTTCTTGTCTTTGTCCCTGAACTTTCTGTTGAAGCCATTTTCATGTGATATTTCCCCTTTGAAAATAATGGTTTGATCTTTCAGACATTAGAGCTTAGGGCGTGATGGAAATTATGGACCTCGCGTAAATTTGAGAAATCTTTTCCAATGTCTTCCATTAATGGCTCCTACATACAAGACATCCTTGAGACAAAGTATCATTTCGGATAACCTCTTATGTCTTTTTCCATAGCTGTAGCTAGGACTAGCTTATTCATGATAATGTTAACACAGTGTAGACTGGTAAATACCTCTCTTATCTCGGCCTGTTTTAAGCGCTCCAGTCTTATCAGCATGTCACATATTCTAGAGGCACTGCTGTCGACTAATGGACAATATCAGCTCAATGACCAACAGAGAGAAAGTAAATGCACAAGGAGTAGGATTATTTGGAATGGCTCGATGACATACAATATTTTTCTATCATTCTAGTAAACCAGTTCAAGGGTTAACATTATCAGCGTGTCAGTATGTGACAGACATTTCAGTTAAAATGCAATTTTATCACAAAGGGCATTTTTTCAATGATATTATGAAATGTAAACTGAAAGTGTCTTATTTAATCTAATATTTACATTTTGAATGAATTTTGCAGCTAGCTAGATTTATCAACTCTCTGGAAATAAATGTCTCATTTCATTGGAGCTTGACCTATGTACCTTACCACAACCTTCACATTTTCTTGCACCAGTTTAATCCTCTCACTGATATGAGGGTATTTTGCATGTCTGAAGCACTAGGGTCAGCAAAAAACCAAACACACACATCCCAAACTCTACCCGGAGGACTAAAGGCTACTACAGACTTTCAATCATGTGTCATGACAGAGCAGTGTGGGCATATTGTAAACAGCAGACACAGTCTGACAGATCCTCTGTTTCATTCCACTGCCCCCAATGACAAGTAGTCCCTTAGAGATATGACTAGAAACGATTACCACTTGAGTATCCATATCTATGCCAGTGAAAACAGAGAAGAGAGCAAGACTAAGTGTTCATTGTCTGTCTGTATTAAGCTTTTTCACCTTGCAGGAAACGACATGTGAGTTATCGTTATATACATAGAACATCTGTGATTTCATGTACTGGTTCGGACAGTATTGGGATCCCACAAAGGTGAGAGTGTATACTGTTAGGATGTGGCCATTATGGAAGGTCAAGTTCTCTGGATGTGCATCATATAAATAAGACTTAATAAATAAAGTAGGATCACACTTCATATTAGGTGGCCTTAACTACTATGTACTAACATTACATACATACAAGACTATGTATTTACTGTGTAACTACATGTTGTTCTGCAAAATGCCCACATTTGCTGCTACTGAGGTTGAGGTGTAGGACACCTAACCCTACACTTACAGTGCTGTCACTCGAGTCGCATTCAACAGAACACTACAGCAGCAAGTGTGCAAAACAAACATTTATTCACTCCACACAATGACTTCATTTTACACCAAGACAAGGATATATTTCAAGATTAAAATTGCAGCTCCAACTTATGAATACACGGTGAGGTAAGTTTTAGAGATTGTGATAATGTGGGCTTGTCTGTGTCATGGTGATACTCATTCATTTTCAGCATGAATCTGTAACTATGGGCTCTTATGAGTTTCTAAGTTTACATTTTTATATCAGCGCTGCAACATATCAGTGCCTACTGTATAAATCCTTGTAAACATCTGCATTAAGTGCAAATGTTTTGCCCTGCCTATCGCGATCGTGAGCATTTCTGTATGTGCAAGGTTGGCACGTGAACAGCGTTTGACAGATCCGGGCGGCTTTGTCTTATGGACAACACATTTCCAAACACAGTGATAAGGTGCAATTTACCCTAAGTGTACAGAATTATATAAATTCTTTCGACACTGACAATGCTGGACCGTCACAACTAAATTCACGCAGTAAGTAAAAAGCTGTGAAATAACGACAGAAGGCATGAATAAAGCATGATCTTGCTTCAGTGTATAATTAAACACTATATATAACTTGGGACTGTGTGACATTGTTCACATTTTTCACCATAATAATTACTAGAAAAAAGTTTCATTTAATTTCAGATTCGTCCAAATCTGAGAAGCATCCTTAAAGTGATAGTTCAGCCTTTAATTAATATTATATCTTCATTTCCCCACCCTCATGTTCTTCCAACCACATGAAATGTTCTGTATTCTGTGGAACCCAAAAGATGTTAGACAGAATGTTATAGACCGACAGTATCAGCCACCAATCCCTTTCAAAATATGGAGTTAAAAAACATGCAGTAAAAGTAAATGATGAATAAGTTTGTCTAGCATCTCCTTATAGGGATAATTTTTCCAAACTTGAAAAAGTTTTCTTTTTTCTGCTAAACACAAAGATTGTTAGAAGAATATCTCAGCTCTGTTAGTTTATAACAGAATGCAAGTGAATAGGTACCAAAACTTTGAAGCTCAGAAAGCACATAAAGGCTGCATTAAAGGAATTCAAATGACACTGCTTCAATCTGTCTTCAGAAGGGATATAAGTGTGGGTGAGAAAAAGATCAATATTTAAATCCTTTTTTACTAATCACATTCTTCTTCTTGTGTTTTTGGTGATTCATTTATTTGTGCATACCACAGAAGAATTAATAGTAAAAAAGGGACTTTATTGTTGTACGAATTATTTTTACGTATGCTGCTTCTATGTGCTTTTTGGAGCTTCAAACTTCAAACCATTCACTTGCATTGTATGGACCAACAGAGCAGAGATATTCTTCTAAAAACCTTCATTTGTGTTCTGCAGAAGAAAGTCATTCACATCTGGGATGGTATGAGGGTGAGAAAATGAGAACATTTTAATTTTTTGGTGAACTATCCCTTTAATTTGATGCATGGAAGAAAGAAGTCATATGGGTTTGGAACAACATGGTGGTGAATGATGACAATTTCCATTATTAACAATATTATTATTATTATTAATCATTCTGTAATGCATGTTAAATGTGTATCATGTACTGGAATACAGGAGAGTAAACATCCATTGTATTATATGTGAAAGTAACTAGTTACTCACTACTTGAGTATTCTTTTTATTGGATAATTTCTTATTCTTACTCAAGTAATTTTTAACATCATTACTTTTACTTCCACTTGAGTAATTTTTTTTTTTTTTTAAGTAATTGTACTTTTACTTGAGTAAAGTTTTTGGCTACTCTACCCACCTCTGATTACAATGCAACAACATGTATGTACATAATAAGTACATTGTATCAAATGATTAAGTACACAGTAGTTAAGGCCACCTAATATAAAGTGGTAATGTATCACATTTTCAAATATCGTTTTTATCACACTTATGCAAAATGTTATGGCATTTTAGTTAAACACCTTATAATGTTTAAAAAGAGAGAAACTTCATTTTTGCTTAGATTGGAAAAACGATGCAGAGCAGAAAAAAATACTATTTTAAAATATTCCTTCTAAATCAAATAGCATGCCAGTTGGCAAAAAGGTCTAAATTCATAATGAATTTGTACTAGGAAGCTCAACAACACATTACGCTTTAGTTACGGTATTCGACAAGGTAAAATGAGGAGAAAAAATAAATGATGAAAAAAATAATATAAAGCAACATGGACATTCCTATTTGGATGGGATTAGATTTCTCAGTGGTCCCCAGAGTCAGTGCAAAAAAGTAGATAAGTTGCTCTGTCATTTTTACTAAAGTTGTGTAAGAAAAACAAAAACATGTTGAATTCGGACGTGATTCAAATCACAAAGTATGCCTTTGAAATACAATTTTTCCTAATGCCCAGGTGAAAACTAGGCCCGTCTGAATATGGCTGTTGTCAGTGGAAATTTAGTAAAAACAAATTATGTACCTGTAGATTCAGATCACTACTGAAACAAGATGAAAACATTGTAGAGAATTGTATTGTAGGGATGCACCGATCATGATTTTTCATGGCCGATTCCGATTGCCGATTTTTTACAAGCAAATGGGCCGATTCCGATACCGATTGCCGATTTTTTTCTTTGTTTAAGCAACAGACAATAAAGAATGAAAGAGTTCATCAAAAAGATGTTTATTTGCTCTTTTACAGGCCATACTGGCCTTAAATGAAAAAATATCTGTAGCTATGTGAAATTAGAGGCAACATCTGCATATTAAGCACTAGTGGTGCACCGATAAGGAAATTTGAGGTCGATATGATCTCCTATTTTTTTAACACTAAGATCGGCCGATACCGATTTTTTTTTTTTTAAGTGCCCTTTGCCACACTTTTGCAAGTTATATGCTGCAGTTATGTTTATGCCCTACACAGTAAAATGACAGTAACACTTTACAAAAAGGTTCAATTTGTTAATATTATTTAACAACATTACTGTAGCTAACATGATCTAATGAACTTAATGTTAGATACAACATATACTAATACATTTTTAAAATCAAAAGTTGTATTAGTAACATCAATGCACAATGAACTAACATGAACTAACAATGAACAATTGTATTTTTATTAACTAAAATTGATTAATAAATGCTGTAAAAATATATTGTTCATTGTTTGTTCATGATACCTGCGCATTAACTAATGTTAAAGAAATGAAACCTTTTTATTAAGTTTGACCAAAATTACATTAAAATTACATTAATTGTGAATTGCTAACATTTATTTGTATTGAAAACAGTTATTAATAGTTCTGTTGTCAATATCAAAAGGTCATTGTGACATATTAGAAACCAGTTAAAACCATGAGAGCATCACACACAGCAGAGATACATTCAAAAATAAGAAAAATAGATCCATTACAAACTTTAAAACTTCTCCAGTGAGAAATCATTAATATCTATGATTTGCTTACTGTCTTGTAACACAAATCACGAATTAAGCAAATGCGTGAAGACGCGGCACCGTTATTGATGGTTAAACAGTTACAACTGTGATTAGTGGTATTGTGACTAATATTAATCTGATATAAATCGGGATCCTCAGATAATAGCACTGGGATGAGTGACTGATGAGATACTGAGAGCACCTGCAGAGCGTGCATGTTTGACACAGAGAGCGCTCATGTTGAAAGGAGTGAAGCTAAAAGCGATCATGATCGCTCAAACAGTCTCTATAGCTCAACACAACATCTGATTGTTGTGACATGTCATGTATCATGTATTTGCATGTTTATTTGTTGTTTTTAATTTGCTTTTATACCCGTTAGCAGCCTCTTTATCCTCTTCCTGCTCACTGTGCTGCGAGTTAGAATTACTACCGTAACGACTCTAGAATATGGGCAGCTTAATATTCATACACATTTTTAAAACCAAACTGGCATATTTATCTGAATTACAGCATGTCTGAAAGTTTAAATTCATGAATGCAACTCACCCTCCAAAGGCCATTCTGTCATGCATCAAGGGCTGAGCAAGCGCTCATTCATAGAGTTGCAGTGTATGTGTGATTCCCTGCATGCTGCAAAAAAGATCAGCTCTACATCTAGGCACAATCGGCCAATCGCCGATCATGGATTTAAGATGAATATCGGCCGATTCCGATCGGTGGCCGATCAGGGACATGTCCCCGCACTTTTCAAAATTTCAAAATTACCTAATTTGGAGACAAAAGACATGAGAAGTTAAATGTTCATAATACATCATATTGCGTGACCCTATGGGCCCTCTTTCCAAAACCAAGCCCTGCAAATATACTGTTGTGTCATGAGATATTTTCGTTTCAGTTCCACAAACAATCACTTACAACACCTTTAAAGGAATAGTTCACCCAAAAATGAAAATTTGCTGATAATTTACTCACCCTCAGGCCATCCAAGATGTATCTGAGTTTCTTTCTTCATCAAAACAGAATTTAAGACTTTTAGGATTTCAGGTCTCCTCCTCATATCAATGCAAGTGAATCTCTTTAATTTTTTGATGGTCCAAAATGCATATTTAGGGTGCATCAAAATAATCCACACGACTCCAGTCGACAAATAAAGGTCTTCTGAACCCAAACGGTTGATTATTTTTCGAAAAAAAACATATGTACTTTTTAAAAACAAATGTTCGCTTCCATACATCTCTGTGACGCGCGCTTATGAGAGAGATGATGTAAGCTCATTGGTAAGGTCATGCGTCAAGTGGAGGAGGAGTCAGGAAGCGCGTCATTGTTTAGATTGTTTTTTTTTATTATTATTATTTGGAAATTATTTATTTATTTATTTATTTTATTATATTTTTTTTGACTGTTTTGGTTTGTGAACGGCACAAGTTTCTCTTGCGCTTCCTGACTTCTCCTCCATTATCAGCAAATTTTCATTTTTGGGTGAACTATTCCTTTAACACCTTCAAATAATTCTTGGTGTTCATATACAATAGATAAGCAGTTTATTTTTGAGTAAGTGGGCACTTGTTAATGGCCTAGTCCTTTCTGCTACAAGTGAGCATAAGTCACTTTGTGAACTCATGATGCTAGGAGACTCATCAAGATTTCACTATCAAACACATGCTCTGACCTCAGCACACTTATCGGCAGAGGGCTGCAGTTAGACACAGCCAGTTTTAATTTCTCTTTACAAATAAAAGCTTCCCCAGCCATTCGCTGACCCATGTAATTCACCCCTAAAGTCAATTTGACTATGCTGCCAGCCACAGATATTTACTGTCCTTCCAGGAGGACAAAAGGAAGAACGGCGCTCAATGCGGATGGCTTGTGAACAAGACAAAACATTATTCAGCCTCAGTGACTGTCATGTAAATTATAGATTTCTATACTGATGAGCAGCAAATGCAAACAAACAACTGCCTGTACAAAGTGTAAAAGTAGGGACCTATGATTGCCACAGTGCGGAAAACATTGAAATGCAGTCATAAAAATGGAATTGTAAATGTAAAATATGGAATTTCACAGAATTCGACAGACTTAGGATGAAATGAATGTAGGCCTGCAAGATTAATCATATTCAAAGCAGAAGACTGCAATTTAATAAAAAAATATTTATACAGTGCAGTTAAATATAAATTCTGCATGCTTCAAAGTGAATGAGCGGCACTCTGCTCTGTCTATAACACAATACACATATTCCAAGCACTCCAAGCCTTATACCACAGGTAATGTCATGGCAGATTTTCCATAACAGCAATCGAAGCACAGTCGAGTCAAAGATTTCTCGGAGGCGCAATGTTCTGATTCCAAAAATAGACTTTTATTACAGAGTAACAAAGTCGAGGTGGTCCATGGAGCATCTAAACTTACACTCTAGAACATGCATTTTTATATATTTTCTGTTCTCCTTATCTCTTTGGGCGATGGCCTCTTCATCCAATGAAATCATCTTATGCCTTCCTAGTTTCGTCTTCGCTGTCTCCCTTCTAGCTGGTCACCCTTGACCCCAACTTGCTTCAATGATGGCAAAAGACTATTTTATTTTATATGCATAAAACACACTGTAATCACTTCATATGGTTACACATTTTATATTGACTAAAAATCATTACTTTCTGCATTAATTTGATTAGTATATTAAATGATTTCCCTTATTAGAGTCGTTGGTTACACACATTCCTGTAAGATGGAGAAATGTATGTCCACCCACATACATATGTTTCATCTAATTTCTAGCACTAATTAACGCACATATATCATCTGCCTTTTTTGGACACCAGGCAGTTCCTGTCTCTGTTCTTATTAAAACATTAAATCATCCTTTTAGTATTAACACACACACATCTCCTTCAAGGTCATTCACAGAAAGAGTCATACAGAGAGATACAGAGAGAGGCTGTAATTCTCCATAAAGAAGTTAAGTTGTATTTTTACATTGATTGCACTTTGATTATTAAACTGAGTAAATGATAATTAAATCAATAGATGAATGATTAAATATCTAACATGTTGAATAACATTCATAATGCTGTTATTCATAGAACATGGATTACACACATGGATTTAGATCATTGCATATTGCATACATATTAATTCAATTATCAAAAATAGATTAACTGAATGATTAATTAAAAATATTCCATAGTAATCACAAATTTATTTATTTATTTATTTTGTATCCATGTTTTCATTTATACTGTGAAGCTCTGTTGTGTAGCACTTTGATAATATAAATAAATAACTGCAATGTTGCTGGGCAATTATGCTGTTATGCTCTTTTTAATGCACTTTATTTGTCAAAAATGGCACAAGGTTATGTTGTAAAATAATTGTTATGTTTAAATTTTAAATACAGTTTCGGTCTTTCACTCGATTTAAATTTAAAGTTTAAATTACTGCACCCTGGTAGAGGTGCGCCTGGCAGCAATTAATTGCGTTTAAATCACAATTAATTGCATAAACCAATAATACTGAGAAAGGCCCCCAAACAAAGTTAAATTAGTACGTATAAATAATTAAAACAATTATTAACATAATATAATAATTCAGATTATTCAAATGCATTACATTAATATGAGAGCGCAAAAGAAAACATTAATTAAACAATACAAAATCTATTTATTTATTGTTTCTTTTATTTCCATATCATTGAACGTAAGCATATTATTGGCCTACTATAGACAGCAATCCATTTTGCAATTCAGTTCATCAATCTCTCACAGGACATGTTCCATCTGCATCAGATGGATGCTTCTGGAGCGTCACACTTCAGTTGCATCACGTCAAACTGCTTTTCATTATCTTTTAGCCCAAATGTCACGTCTGTGTCAAGTTCAAACTTTTAACAAACTTTGAAAAACGCGTCTCGAAATCCCTGCATTTTCTAGTGCCCAATCCAGTTGTAATTGAGCGCAATAGCACATCATCTGTGAAAGGCTGTACTGCCTGCTCTCCAGAGCCCCATCTCTGCTGCTCTTGTTGGTCGTTGCATGGTAGAACTTGAATTGCACTGATTGTAGAATTCCATTTTATGGAATTTTAAGGGCATGACTAATTGCATTTTTTATTTTATTTTTTTAAGGTACAATTAAGGTGTTAAATCAACATCCCTAGTTAAATTATGATTAAAGTTTTATGAATACATTTGGTAAGATAATTTTGATGAAAAAACTTAAATGAAACCATAAACATAAAATCCAGAAAAAAAAATCAAATAAAATGGAAAACTAGGTATATTAGACAAGATAAAACAGAAGTTAGAAAATTTTGTTTCAAAGAGCCCTTTGAAATGAGTAGCTACTAGACCATACAGTATATGAGAAGCAAAGAGAATATGACCTCATTTATATGACTCGCTCTATGAATGAGAGCTAATATTATCATCAACAGAGCCCGGTGCTGACTGAGAGCTCTCATGTGTAAGAAGAGTGCAGGAATTGTTTATTCATTCTGCCAGAATTGGAGCAGTGTGTCTCTCCATGTAATTATCTCTCTTTTACTGTGCTCTTTTGGCCAAATGAAAAAAAAAACAAAAAACAAAAAGAAAACACCCCAAACCTCTCATGCCAGTTGTCATTCTCACCATCTGTATTTCAGGGAAAATGTGTTGCTTTGAGAAACATGTCCATAGAGCTCAGTTCTTATTAGCTTATTATTGCACATCTTGGATGTTTGACACTGTTATTTATACATTTCATAATTTCATATCCAGATTCCAGAATGAAGCTACCATTATTCATTAAAACAGATGTAGGAATTCAGTCTGATTAACATGTGGCTGTGGACAATGTGTCATCTTCGCCATTGTGTTTTTGTTTTTTTTTAATGACATCCTCAAGCTTCATCACAACCACAACGAGGGTAAATTGTATCCATGACAACAAAGCTTTGACTGGCGCCTCTACCAGGGTTGCAGGCATATTGCTATGGCAACTGTTTTCCGACAGGTGATTCCGATTATTAGTACAGAAAGCTGGCTGTAGTTTTGTAAGAGATAGTGATGGTAGCCCAGAAACTTAAATTAATAGTCGGCTATTATTGTCTGGAAAAGGGCAATGGGCATAAGATTTCTGCAATCAGGTCAATTAAGTCAATCAGCCATTGTTCGGAAATTCAGCTGTGATGACATGTAATAACATAATCCTAATAATGTATATACATTGAGGGCAAATTATAAACAAATAAATAATACATGCCCATGCTAATACATAAATAAAAATGCATGTTTATTATTATTATTATTATTATTATTGGAACAAAGAAAACGCACATACACTTTTATTCTAGGCTACTCCCCCTGTATCATAATTTGTCGATTAGAAGATTGCGCGCTACCTGTTGTATCGTGGTCATCAACAGACCCCTCCCAACCTGTGGATTTTCTTCAGCATGCATACTAAAGACTCATTTTACCACACTTTTATTCACGCGCCAATACATTTTCCTCTTCGTAATTAAATTCTAATCCGCTCGCGCGCCATCATTTTCCCCGTCAAATGAGTCTCGTTTCGGCCAAATAATTACATTGTTCAGGCATATTTGCATATTTCTTTTTTGTCGTTATGATCATGCAGTTACACGAACGCTAAAGTCTTTTATCGTTAGACTGTAAAACATAACATACAATTTGGTGTCATTTAATGATTTCATAAGGTAAGCATTTTACAGACCACACAAAGGAATTCGGACACACCCTCGCGAAACAATAACATCGCACTGTATCATTCTCAATACATCATTCCATATTTTAAACAAGTCTATATCTGTAAAACAAAGCATTTGCCAGACATATTTTGAATCAAGAACTCTCAACTTTTGTTCTATGTAAATTATGGATTAAAATCTATTGCTATACTGTACACAGCCCATTTTGTATTTAATATCCTTGCAGCATGTAGGCTCACTGTGCAGAATGAAAAACTGTTGCGTCATTGGACTAAAAGCGAGCCTTGACTCACATCGGTCCAAAATGCTCTATTTATAAATAAAGGTGTGAGAGAGGCATGCAACAGCACAACGACTTTAAAACAACAGCACACGCCCCAGTCAGACAAGAAGTGACTTCGTTCCCTACCTCGTCTCGTCTCCTTTAGGGTAGTTGTAAAACAACTACAGTGGGGCAACAGCTGTTTCCTATTGACACGATCCGCGCGACTGTTAAAGTCCACGACCCCTTTTCTGTTAAGTGGATTATTTGTTATGGCGTTTGAAATGTAATGAAAAGTTATGAGTGGATAAAATCTCGCTTAAATGATAATGAAAGCGTTGGATGGTGTATGCCAGAAAACAAGGTTCACCTCCTCTTTTTCTGATATAAAAATACTGACTGTGTTGACTTGTCCCAGTATCCTCCCCTCCCCTTGTCGCGCGCGCTCTTTTCAGCTGTCTCGCGCTCACTCGGTTCCCGCTGTAAGCGAGATGAGAGACGCGTCGGTCGCGCGTGTTGCTTGTCTGGTCTTATCATCAATGTATGGGCAGCTTTTTTCATAAAACAGTTATTGTCTAAAAGTATAGCTGCATCACTTTTTTTTAACACTCAAAATGTCGATGAATTGTATTGTATTGTTTTTTTTTATTTTTTATTTTTTATTTATTTATTATTATTATTTTTTTTTAAGTGCTGATTTATTCACCAGTTTCTTGGCAATGATATTCGCATATAAGTGTTTTTAGGGGAGACCGGGGCTAGTTGTGTCTGTGAATATTTCTCAGGGTAGGTTTATTTTTGAAAGTCAATTTCTGTATAGGCACATACGTGGCTACAAAAAGAGGTTGAACATTTCGATCGTTAGAGCCCAGGAAAAATAGCAGCTATATTTAACTTTTACTATATGGGGTAAGTTGTCACACGGGAAATTGACCATTAAATAGCTTATCATACAATTTAAGAAAAAATAAAATAATAATAACAGTAAACATTAAACAATTACGAAAAAGCATATGGGAAAAGGCAAATATCAAACCACTGTGTTGGCCAATTGATTTTTATAAAATCATATTAAATACAATACATGTGATAACCTGCCCAAACCTGACATTTATTAAAAAAAAAACAAACAAAAAAAAAAAACAAACACTTAGACTAAGAACACAGTTCAAACTTTCAGTTAAAATCTTCCTTCACTTTATGCTCGACCTTGCCTTTAATGCATGTCAGTGTGGTTTTGTTGTTTAATAGCTCTTTACCTAAAGATTGATGATATTTACAATGTTTGATGGGAAGGCTGAATAAAAAATAAAAAAATTAAAAAAAAAAATTAAAAAAACTAGGCAGTTTTAACTAGGCGTTTAAAAACAACATACAAAATCACTTCAGGGGACAAAGAAAACATTAAAAACAAAACTGCTGAGATATATATAAAAAAAAAACCTTACTGAGATTTAGCCATTGTGACTCAATTTCCCTTTGTGAAAATAAACTGAAAATAAACATCAAACTGCATCTGATTTTAACATGATTTATTAAGAAACAATATATTGTAGTGAAAAGAGATGGAAAATAAGTTTTTTTAGGCTACTTAGTGTAGTTCAGATCCTTCATATAAAGCAACACATTCATGGGAGTAACCCCCCCCCCCCAATCAAATCATAGCAAGTACAGCCCCCCACACCCCACCCAATGTTCAAGCCAAATCTACGCCCTTGAACACATACATAACATTTCACCTTAATTCATAGACACCAATGTTCAAATAAAAATTAACACCCTTTTGGTTATTAAATACAGATTTGTTGTAGAGAGCAGCAAACTCATAAACAATACTCCCAATAAACTTCTGTAGTAAAAATCAGTGCAAGGATCCTGTTAATTTAAAGCGGCAGCAAAGGCTCAGATTCAGCAGTGTGCTGTGAACTTACAGTATAAGTGCAAAGATCAGAATCAGGGTAGCTAATGGAAAGCACAGCCAAAGAAGGGAAGTGGAAGGTCCCCTTCCAAACTCTGCCGTCCCAGGTAGTATGATCTTATAATATATGTTCAAAGGAGAATGTAGGAACAGCATCATCAAATGAAGTCTATATATGTGTTTCCGATTGTGGCTACAGTATTGCAACACGGTCCCATGTCAAAGTGCATTACTCTGTCGTTCATGTCCCATCCACCACAAAGCTTTCAGTTTGTTCATCTGTGTGTCCATTGTCATTGTTCAAAGACTCAGGGATAGACACACCATGCGGAAGAGAGGCATCAGGGCTTCTCTTGCTAATAAATGGAGATGGCACAAGATATGGAAAGGTTAAGAAGGAAGACTGATTGTAAAATACATCTAAAATGGGCATTAAAATGGCATGTACGTCAATGTATCTATGGAGAGGCACCGTGCTGTCCAGCTCACCTGCATTGTGCTGTAGATCCAGGGCAGAAGGCTGGTCACTTTGCTATATACTCCTGGTCTAAGTCTTTCTCCACAGCCTGCTCCCCAACTCGTAATTCCTACCAGATACCAGCGTCCATTACCTCCCTTGCACACCAGTGGACCTCCACTGTCGCCCTATAGGCAAGAGACAAGGAGAGAGAGAGAGCAAATGGAACATGAACTTTGGATCATTGTGCACTTCAAAATGTTAATTATGGCAAACACTTATTGTGATTAGTAATTAAGTACACTTCACTAGGTGTGGAATGACATGCAATGTCTTAAAGGGGTTATGACATGAGAATTTCAAATTTTCCTTGATCTTTTACATATGAGTTCATTGTACTATAACAATACACTGTAAGTTTCAGAACTCAAAACTTCATCCTTTCTGCGATAAGAGCATTTGTTGAAATAAAGCTGCCAAAACGACTTGTTTTCTACTTCTTCTACTTCTAGTGATGTCACACTGTGGTAGACATTTGCATCTGACCACCTCCACAACATCACATCAATGCCTACTTTACCTTATCACTTCCGTAGCCCTGCCCAGTAGCTGTGAGCAGTGAGATGCCCACGAGAGAGCAGGTCAGTCAAGGGCAGAGAGCCAGTCATAACAGTGGGAGTTTACTGTCAAGTCTTAAAGGAGATGTAGCACAAAATCCAAGGGTTTCAGGCAGAGGGTCAGAATGAGGGTGGAAAATGATCATGTTTTACAAATATATGACTGTTTTTTGTGCAAAAAACAAAACAAAAAACTTGTAATATTATAAGTGAACCTCAAGAAACATATTGAAATATTTAAAAGGCATGTCATGACCCCTTTAAAACTCTTGACTTCTGCAGATTAGAGGTTTTGAGTATAAAGAAGCAATATACTCCGGTAAATAAATATAAATCTAATATAAATTATCATACTTTTATACATATAAATTAGGGCTTTTTAATTACAAGCCATGCTGATTAATAAAATTTTGGAGCTTCTTAGGTTTCACTGGTTTTCAATGTCTTTAGCCAAAAACATTGCTCTTTTATGACACCTTTTCAAGTTAATTGTAGTTTGAAACTTTGAAAAATGTGTCCAAGACCCTTGCAATCTGACTGCCCCTGCTGACTGTGAGTCGAAAAAACATGAAGGTGGTACATCAAGCTTAAATAAATAGTTCACCCAAAACTGAAAATTCTCTCATCATTTACTCACCTTCATGCCATCTCAGATGTGTATGACTTTCTTTTGTCTGCAGAACTCAAATGAAGATCTTTAGAAGAATATTTCAGTTCTATGTGTCCATACAACACAAGTGAATGGTGATCAGAACTCTGAAGGTCCAAATATCACAAAGGCATCATAAAAGTAATCCATACAACTCCAGTGGTTTAATCAATGTTTTCTGAAGAGATCCAATCAGTTTTGGATGAGAATAGACCAAAAAATTTCACTTTATACCTTGACATCAGCAGTCTCCTTGGTGATCATGATTTCAAGCTCGATTACACTTCCTATAGCGTCATCTAGTGCTCTGCGCATGCGTCAAGAACTAGGAAGTGTAATGAGAGATTGAAATCATGATCGTACCTAGAGACTGTGATGGCAAGATATACAGTGAAAAATGTGTTATATTTTGGTTAGTTCTCACCCAAAATTGAATGGATCTCTTGAGAAGACATTGATTAAACCACCAGAGTCTTACGGATTATTTTTATGATGCTTTTATGTGATATTTGGTCCTTCAGAATTCTGGCCACCATTCATTTGCATTGTATAGACCTACAGAGCTGAGAAAATCTTCTAAAAATCTTTGTTTGTGCTCAGCTGAAGAAAAAAAGTCATAAACATCTGGGATGGCATGAGGGTGAGTATATGATGATAATTTTCATTTTTTTGGGTGAAATATTCCTTTAATTACGCAGTTAATAGGATAATTACTTACAGTATAATGGAATGTATGTATTGCCAGGATTAATTGCATTATTTTTTTAACACTTTATTTTTTATAATTAATCACACTGAGTTGAGTTAAATCGACAACCTTAATATAAATGTGTATAACAGCCTAGATCTAAGTGTATGAATATAAAAATATATAGTATGTTACTATAGATATATATTTTATTATAAACGTCCGCTCACTTTCTACTGCTTTTATTTTCAGCAAACTTAACATGTGTAAATATTTGTATGAACATAAAAAGATTCAACAACTAAGACATAAACTGAACAGAAAAGTAACAGTTAATATCTGGTGTGGCCACCAGCTGCATTAAGTACTGCAGTGCATCTCCTCCTCATAGACTGCACCAGATTTTCCAGTTCTTGCTGTGAGATGTTACCTCACTCTTCCACCAAGGCACTTGCAAGTTCCCGGACATTTCTGTGGGGAATGGCCCTAGCCCTCACCCTCCATTCCAACAGGTCCCAGACGTGCTCAGTGGGATTGAGATCCGGGCTCTTTGCTGGCCATGGCAAAACACTGACATTCTTGTCTTGCAGGAAATCAGAACGAGCAGTATGGCTGGTGACATTGTCATGCTGAAGGGTCATGTCAGGATGAGCCTGCAGGAAGGGTACCGCATGAGGGAGGAGGATGTCTTCCCTGTAATGCACAGCATTGAGATTGCATGCAATGACAACAAGCTCAGTCCGTTGATGCTGTGACACACCGCCCCAGACCATGACGGACCCTCCACCTCCAAGTCGATCCCGCTCCAGAGTACAGGCCTCAGTGTAACGCTCATTCCTTTGACGATAAATGCGAGTCCGACCATCACCCCTGGTGAGACAAAACCGCGATCCAATGAAGAGCACTTTTTGCCAGTCCTGTCTGGTCCAGCGATGGTGCGTTTGTGCCCATAGGCGACATTGTTGCCGGTGATGTCTGGTAAGGACCTGCCTTACAACAGGCCTACAAACCCTCAGTCCAGCCTCTCTCAGCCTTTTGCGGACAGTCTGTGCACTCATGGAGGTATTGTGTGTTCAGGTGTAACTCGGGCAGTTGTTGTTTCCATCCTGTACCTGTCCCACAGGTGTGATATTCGGATGTACCAATCCTGTGCAGGTGTTGTTACACGTGGTCTGCCACTGCGAGGATGATCAGCTGTCCTTCCTGTCTCCCTGTAGCGCTGTCTTAGGCATCTCACAGTACGGACATTGCAATTTATTGCCCTGGCCACATCTGCAGTCCTCATGCCTCCATGCAGCATGCCTAAGGCAAATTCACGCAGATGAGCAGGGACCTTAGGCATCTTTCTTTTGGAGTTTTTCAGAGTCACTAGAAAGGTCTCTTTAGTGTCCTAAGTTTTTATAACTGTGACCTTAATTGCCTACCGTCTGTAAGCAGTTAGTGTCTTAAAGGCCGTTCCACAGGTGCATGTTCATTAATTGTTTATGGTTCATTGAACAAGCATGAAAATCATTGTTTAAACCCTTTACAATAAAGATCTGTAAAGTTATTTGGATTTTTACAAAATTATCTTTAAAATACAGTTTCCAGAAGCTGAGTTTACATATAAATGAATATAAATATGTCATACTCAAAACCCCAACATTTTTTGATACATTTCTGTTTAATTTTAAAATTAATTTGATTTGATTAATTTATAAAACGTATGTGTCTTCTTTATATTGTAATGGTGACAGATCATGGGTTGCTTTATACTTGCGCACAATTGCCTAGTAACCACTTCTGAGGTAAATTAAGTTGAATAAAAGCCATTTATTTTAGCCAAACCTCATGCAATACTGAGGTGGTGCAGAATGATTGATAAATATACTTTAAATTCCCTTGTCCACATCCTGTGAAGTGAAATATCAATACACTTGTTCCCTTTCTCATCACAGTGCCCTCTGGATTGATCATACACACTCCCTACAATTTGGAATCTCACTTAAGATGCCTGAGTACCCTGTTAAGTCCACTCTGCAAGGCACTATTGGTACACACCCCTTGAGAGTTGTGAGCATGGGCATATTTGCCAGTAACATATGGCCAAACCCCATGTAGCACCATGAGCAATAACATTGCACTGGCCTAGGCACCTGAATAAATCAATGTCAAGAGACAAAGAAACATTTGACAAGACCAGTGAATAATGATGTTTGCCTGATGGTAATTTAGTGGTCTAATATGATGAACACAATGACTGGCTAGGGCAGTCTCACCTGACAGGAGTCTCGGCCCCCATTCATATCTCCAGAACACAACATATTCTTGGAGATGGCCCCATTGTATACCCGACTGCTGTTACAAACTCGCGAGTCTATGATATTCACTGTCACACCCATGAGATTTGTAGAGGCATGGTCTGATGGAGAAAAGAAAAACTAGGTTCAGAGGTCCAGGTCATCTTAAAAGCTTCACAAAAGACAATATATACTGAGAACAGTGGTGTGGAGAAATGTCTATGCTAAAACCAGAGATTCTTTAACTGTATCGAATGCTGTTTGTTTAATTTCACTATTGTATTGTCCTGTCTAGGTAAATTTAAGAAGAATGTATCTGTTAAAGTGAGCTTTCCTTTACTTGTTTTTTTATATACATGTTTTCTTTTACACTTGCATAAAATTTAGACGTTTCATTAGTGTTCAATGAAATGGTGAATAAGTGAAGTGAATGGTGACTAAGACTGTCAGTTCATAGCATTATGCCTAGCTACATATGTTTTCACAGAAGAAACAAAATCCTATGGGTTTGGAGCAACATGATGGCGAGTAAGAAAATGATGAATTTTAGTTCCCTTTCGTAGGAACTTGAGCTGCGTATTCGCTATGGGACACTGTCTGAGGGTCACGTGGTCTGAAGCCCTTATATTCACGGCAGTTTATTGGCTGATGGCGCTTTAGCGATGGTGCTTTTTTATGCCATCGAGTCAGATTTCCTGTTCTTCAGTGCACGATTTTGTCTAAACCCATGTTTGTTTCTAGTGACTCACGTCGAAGCGAGGATGATTAATTCTCCCTTTTGAGTAGCGAACATGTGAGGACGTCATTTATACAGGGTAATTTTCAGAACAATTTTAACTGGGTTTTTCCAAACAATACAGGGTCCGATAGGGACAGCGGCGCTTTTCGAGTCTCGCAATTTCTCACCACGAGGTGTTATCCCCACTTGTTCCAGTTCCACGGCCTCCAGATTGGAGCTCTGTGTGCGGGAGCCATTTGGGATTTCGGCTTTGTGTCTGAGAGGATTGGAGTGTGAACGGACATCAGATTCGTCCTCATATTTGTCACCCTCCCCCTGAGCGAGAGCACAAGTCTCGTTGGACATGCTCTGAGACCTAGCTCAGCGGCCATTTTCTGACAAACAAAGCATGCGAAAGAGATACCATTTGTGTCTTGAGCCATCGCCATTAAAAAACGCTGTATGTGAGAATTTGTCATTGGAAGGGAACAAATTGGCCCATTTGTCTCTATTGTCTTTTTCTGTGTCGTTCTGGGAGAATGCACATGAATAAGGCAATGGAGGAGTGCCCTCTGCCTTTCACTCTCACCCCTCCCCATTTGAAGCGAACTGCTCATGGCGGAGGAGATCATTCATGGACCAGTGAGCCCGGCTGCAGAACGAGGGGGCTGGAATAAGAGAATATTCCCTAGTGGAGTGATGGCGAACCAACATGTGTAGTGGTTCATTGGTGCCGCTATTCTTTCGGGATTCTATCAGGAGATGCAAGGTATTTTAACTCGTTTTTTCTTTCACCCATTCATGGACCACACAGTCATTCTGGTGAGACAAGAGATGTGCACTGCTATCTCTGCTTGATTTTTCAGTGGCAGCATGGATGTCACTCTTTTCAGTCAGCTGTTGGATCTACACACAATGGTTTTGCAGTCCAACTAAGCGCATCGTGTTAAAGGAATGCCTTTGAGTTAATATCGGCTCCATTTGGACTTTCCCTTGTTTTCCCACCAAGGCTCGCGCTGGGGAACGTGTTGGTCAGGGCGATGCTTTTGTTTGTGAGGATGTTTCGTGCTATCCGGGAACTACACGTTGTTCCCCCATTATATGCCAGGACCGGTTTAATGTCTACTCCGTTTTTCAGTACAACAATTTAGCTCAGTTTCCTCTGTAATTTATGCTGACGAACGAGCATTGAATATTTTTAGCTTAAGTTTTGCTTCTGCCTCCATGACCAGGGGTCTTGGGGCACATGTAATATAACTCGATGTACAATAAAAATAGGTCTACACACGAGCGTACAGGCTTGCTGTGTAACAAAGGATGAGCCCCCATTCAGTGAACAAAATTGGACCGTATAAATGTATCCGTTTTTCTCCTGTTTGCCCTTCGGTCAGTATCGGGATAAGTTCACCGTTGTATGTCCGACAACCAAAATATGGTTCAGTTCCCCCCACAGCTTGCTGGGGAGCGAACATAAAAAAAAAAGCTTCCCGAATTCAGCCTCTGTCTCCATGACCAAGGGTCTCAAGACATGTATAACAGAATTCGATGATCATCAAGTACAAGTGTTCACAAAACACACAGTGAACATAAGCCCCACACACTGTCCCACCATAAAGAATGCTGGGGCCATTGTGGCGAACGGCTTGCTCTATATTCCCTCCATGTTTGCACATTCTTCCCCATTCTATGCTAGGGAAGATGGTTTATCTGGCATTCTCTGCTGTAAATACATTCAGAGTGACCACTTTTTATAATTGCCGGATCAGATTCGGCCTGTCTCCATGTCCAAAGGTTTCGAGACATGCATAACAGAAATCGATGTTCATCAAGTACAAGAGTATACAAAACACAGTGAACATAAGCACCATACGTTGTCCCCCCATAAAGAATGCTGGGGCCATTGTGGCAAGCCAGTTTTCTCAAATAAACATTCCCCCCAATATTCTTTCCCTTTTCCCCATTCAAAATACTAGGGAAAAGGTTTATTCTGTCGGCATCCGTGCTGTAGATACATTTCAGGGCGCTCATCCTTTATGCCTAAATACAATAAAGGCAAAACATTATCAAATTCCCTTCAACCAGCCACAGTATTGGAGGAGTGAAGGCTTCAAACCGCTGTGCCGCTGGTTCTGGGGCATTTGCCAAAAGTAAACCAAGCGCACCATCTAGTGGTTACAGGTCGTGCTGCAGGCAAGAGCCATGCATTAATTCCTCTGTCTGCCCGTCTGTCGGCTTGCCAGCAGCTGAAGGGCGTTTCAGACTGGATACTTCGAATGATAGGCATGGTTATGTCATTCAATTCAGGTGGCTTGCATCCCATTCTGGATTTGAGACATTTGAATTTCACTGTAATGAAATGTCAATTCAGAGTGTGGCAGGTGGACTGGTTTGTGACAACTGATTTGAAGGATTCTTATAAAATAAAAATTACATATTCAGATTGTGCCGAAGCACAGGCGTTTTCTCAGATTCGCTTTCGGGGGCAAAGCGTACCAATTTTGCATTCTTCCGTTCGGACTTGCACTGGCACCATGCTTTTTCACAAAATGCTTGGATGCAGTGTTGATGCCCTTGAGTCTTCAAGGCATCCGCGTTTTGATTTATCTAGAGGATTGGTTGGTGTTAGCCCACGTGAAGTCTTTGGCTGCCCAGCATCGAGATGTCGTTCTCAGCCATGGACTCGTGGGCAAAGGCAGGTACGCCTGTCTGAAGCAGGGCTTCAGACCATAGCGAATACACAGTGTCTCGTTCCCACTCAGGGAACCAGGGTTCCGCTCCACATAAATTAGATGTTTTTATCCCATTAATTCCTCACATTTAGATGTATTTAAAAGCATTTGGCTTTAGATACAATAGTTTCCACTTGACTCTTCTTGTATTAATCATTTATGTCATTACTCTTTGCTTCTTTTTTATCTCTCTGTACCTCCTCCTTCTTCTGTTGTCCCAAAGCCAGATGTCCAGCACTCTGATGTTTCAGAAAAGTTCTGATCAAAGCCAGGAAGACAAACAGGCTGCACAGTATCTGTATGAAAATGTGAAATCTTAAGTTTGCATGTCAAAACAGCATCTGCAAAGAGCATCAAAAACTAGCACTGGTGCAATAACATGCTGTATTTTCACAAAGTTTAATTGAATAAGTTAATAATAATAATAATAATAATAATAATAATAATAATATTATTATTATTATTATTATTATTATTATTATATATATATATATATATATATATATATATATATATATATATATATATATACACACACACTGGCGGCCAAAAGTTTGGAATAATCTGTACATTATTCCAAACATTTGGCTGCCAGATATATATATATATATATATATATATATATATATATATATATATATATATATATATATATATATATATATACATCTCTGTACACTTAAAAAAAAAAAAAGAGTAAAAAATTCACTCAATGGTCCTGCAGCATCGCATTAGTAGATTGAAAAAGTTCCGGATCCTACTCATTGTTCTGGCGGCCATTCGTATCATCACTTATTTCAGGTGGGTATACGCAAAATCCTACGAAAGATAGCTGGGCATATGGCGTATGCCTCCGTATGTCCTGGACTACACTACTGGTTTGATATCAGTAGCTGGGTTTCCATCTAAATGTTTAGTATTTTTAAGCATGTTCCATGTTCAATACAAGTTTAGCTCAATGAAAAGCATTTGTGGCATAATTTTGATTACCATAAAAATTGATTTCGACTTGTTCCTCCTTTTCTTTAAAAAAAGCAAAAATCAAGTTTACAGTGAGGCACTTACAATGAGTGAATGGGGACCCAAATTGAACAATAAAATACTCACTTTTTCAAAAGTAAAGCCACAAGACATAAAGGATATGAGTGTAAACATGATTTTAGTGTGATACAATCACTTAAAACCTTTTCTGTGTAAAGTTATAGCCAATTTTACAACTTCATTACCATGACGATGTAATGTCAACAAACCCTAAAACCACTGTAAAAATCACAATTTCAACAACTTTACAGCTTAAATAATACATTAATTTGTGGTGATGGGGGCATGGTCGTGTGTCTGTTTATGGGAGAGAGGGAGTGGTGTGGCTCGTCAAGCTGGCTGACATGATTTCTAACAGCTGTTTCTCATTACAGTGATAGCGGAGAGAGCCCTTAAAACAGCTGAACACGCCAGAGAAAGGAGAGAGAGAATGAGTGTACAGCACTGGCGTGTGTTCTACGAGAATATTCATGAGTGTTTCAAAGTAATTTATGTTTATGTTGAGAGTGAATTATTGACTGAGTGAAAAGCAACAAAATACATATGCTGTACAAAAATGCAAGAGAATAAAAAGTCTGACCTGAGGCGTGTCAATGCTCCCCATCTCCTTATTTCCACATATGAACCCTGACGTGGTGTCACAGAGTTTTAACAGAATAATTAATGCAAGAGCTTTTCTACAATTTGAAGCCTTGCATTTCTGTGTTTAAACCCTCCACAAATTGGCCACATTTACTGTCTTTGTCCCCATTCAGTTCCATTGTAAGTGCCTCACTGTAACCTTGACTTTTGCTTTTTTTTTTTTTTTTTTTTTTTAAGAAAAGGAGGAACGAGTCTAAATTAATTTTGGTGATAATCAACATTGTCACAAATGCAGTCAATTGAACATAACTTGTACTGAACCCAGAACATTCCTTTAAGAAAATACAAATCGTTGTGCATTTCCATCCACTATGTAATGCGCATTAATTTGACTTGAATTGCCTTGTCATGATGGAGCATCTGAATGACCTCCTTGCTTCGGGAAGAGTTTTATTTGCAGGATCGGAACAGTTGTACCCCATTTTATTAAATGCTGCCAGGAGACGTCGCAGAATAAGTGTAATATCTGATATAATGGGGCTGAAATGGCTGCGATGCCAACACGCCGCCAGTCTCCGAATACCTGGGAATGCCCAAACTCAAAACTGTTCTGGCGGATTGTGAGGACCCACTTTATTGACCAGCTGTGAGTTAAAAACTTCCGAAAGTCAACTGTTATGTTCAAGGAATTGTGTGCCAAGGTCGGACCTTTTGGTGGACCAGTCACATCAAGCTATCGCACACTCATAACACATGCTTGAATGGTCAAAACACGTCATTGTTTTGCGAATAAACTGTTTCCATCACCTTAATGCGCTTTTTAACTAATGCGAAACTCTAGAAAATCCACCTTCTCTTAGTGAATAAAATTTTAAGCTAATTTAGAAAGTTAATTTGCATATCAAGCATTTCCATTCAGGATTTCTTTTGTGCAATTTCAAAATGCACATAAAATAGTTGGATGGAAACCCAGCTAGTGACAACGTACAGCATTGATTCCTGCTTGTCTTGTGCCAATTGCAACATGGCAAGTGCAGTATATTCTCATGCACAGCTATTTCTTTCAACTAAAGACAGTGGTACAAACTTACCAGAGAAGTCCACAGGCTTGTCGAGTTTCAGCAAGGTAATGTCATTGTCATTGCTGCGACCATTGTAATTCTCATTTACTATAATCTTCTTCACATTGGAGAAGATCTGAAGATAATTCTGGGAAATTGTTCCAACATAAACACGCCAACTTCCAGTATTTGTCATTGTGCTGTGATCAAACAAAATGAATGTCATAGATTTCAAAACCACAGATTTTAATGTAATTTTTTTTTTTTAATTTTAAACTCATAGTGGCCATAAGAACAGCCATAACCATAACATGAAAATTATGTGACAGTGGCAAAATGATATTACTTGGTTTATTGCACATATTGCGAAAGTTCCTAGTGTTCATTTCACCAGGAAATTGCCGTGATATGTACAGTGACTAAATGAGTGAATACCAACCCTTGGAAGCAATGGGCAGCTGACACGACAAAGTCTGGAGAGATGAGTGACCCACCACAAACGTGTCTTCCATTAAAATGCAGGCTAACCTGCCAGGGCCACTGGCCAAGCTTTGAAGCACTGCCCCCTATGATCCTGGAGGTTGTCTGCTGCTTACCACAGTCTGAAAGAAAGAAACAGATAACTTCCTTTGTGCACTTCAGTACACTTAATGTGAGTTTATTCTTAGTGGGCGAACTGGCTTTTAGTTCATAATGAAATACACTGACTTTTTTGTTCTGCTGAGGTATTCATTTGAATATATTTCTCACGTCCCTGAAATTCTTGACCTAGGAGAACTCGCTAGTCCAAAAGTGTTGATGATTGGTTAAAACTAATTATGGCTGTGATTTGGACGTGACTTTCTTTATTTTCCTCAACAATAAAATTAGGGTTTAGATATCTATTTTCACAGCACCAACAGTAAAGTATTATCAACTCATTATCCACACATAACATCATCAACAAATGGTGAATGGTCAACAGTGATTGAAGGTTTGTATTCCTGATATATTTCTGAATAATACATACCTATTAATCATTGATGACATATATTGAATCAAATATTATTTGTGGTTTAATGAAAACAGGTGTATCATTATGACGAGAGTCCTTACCAGTGCACTGAAGGGAGACTACTTGCTCATTCGCACAGGTCGAACTAAACAACATAAACATCACAAATGAGGGAATTGTTCTTGACACTTTCAAGATAAAGTTGCTATGCTCTTCTACAATCTGCTTTGCTGTTCTGGCATTGTTTGAAGTTATGTTTTCTTACCTGACATTGACCAGACCCTGAATAAGACTGTCTGTTCTAAGTTTTAAACTAAGGGCTACAGAATCTGTGCTCTTCACTGGACTTGATGCATAGGACCTAAGGCAAGGAAACACAAGGCATTAGCTGTGTAAATTTGTATTTCTTGGAACAAGATTTATATCAGTCTGCCCAATCATGGTTAAAATTTGTTCAGATGCATCAATGGGACATTTAAAGATGTCATCCATACCAGCATGACTTTATTACTTCTGTGGAATATAAAATAAAATATTTTGAAGAATGAAAAACTCGGAATATAGAGCATGAGTCTGATTACTTTTACGATACATTTATGGTATTTTTTTTGCAAAATGATCACACTGGAAATCAACATGTTGCTTCAGAAAGTTCATGTACCCTGAAATCGACCCCATATTGCCGAATTATTGACAAGCATCTATACCCTATCAGACATTTTACTATCAATTCAGACATGCTCAACTTTCCCTCTAGTGCTACTGATAATTCATTGCACAAGAAACCTCCAAGACATGGGTTCTAGTCCCATGGGAACCAGGAAGTAATCATGTTCACAATATCAATGGTGAGCACAAGTTTTGGGTTGCTTTTTCTCTCAGAAATTACATTTTTACTCCACTGACGCATTAGGTTTAGGGTTTGGGTAAAAGCATAGGATTAATAAAATATGAATTTCTGTTGACTTATAACATCATTTACAAATAAAAGTACAACTCACTTTTGGAGGACAAAAGTTTTGGTGCCATTCTGTGCTCATACCTTCAACAACACTTCCAGAGTTGGCCACTGGGGGCAGTGTTTCGAATTTCAGTAAGCAGCAAAACTTTCAACCTACCCTTGATGAATCCACAGTGTGGTCTGTCTTAACTATTATTATTATTATTATTATTATGATTATTATTATTATTATTATTTATTATTTTTTGTTGTTGTTCTTTTTGAAGCTTCACAGCCCCTGGTTACTGAAAAGTATTTATTTAAAATATTTCTTCAAAATATTTTCTTTTGTGTTCCACTTTGGAATGACACAAATAAAAAATGAATTTTTGAATTTAAATTTTTGCGTCAACTCCTTGAAGTCAAAGATTTTAGAAAGTGTTCACCTTCTAAATCCCAACTGGGCACAGATCTGATTTGCGTAACTGGTATCCAAGCCCTGATAACACACAGGGAGAAATCGGCCATCCTGAGCTGTTTTGACCTGCAAAACTTCACCGTCACCAAACCTCACTGAGAAGATTGGAGAGAAATATTGAAAGACCAATTAGTATGTTTTAAAACAATATTTTTTCTAACACAATAAATACAGGGCTTACTGTCTTAATGTATATCACAGAGCAATACAGTGTTTCTTGCTAATCTTGTAATCTTGATTCCTTATCAAGACATTTCTATATTTTTGTTTCACTTTAAAGCCAACGCATTATCTAAAATGCAAAACCAGTAAACACTTTACCTTTTTGTGTTGCCAAATTCAATGCAGCCTGAAGAAATCAATTTTATTACAAGGCTCTCTGGAATACTTGATTTTGATTGGACAATTGCAGTATTCTGCAGTCAAATACTTTTGTATAATGAACGCTAAATCGCCTAATTGACCATTCTCTCAGGTAACTAATATACTGATACATTACTCCTACATAGCTGTGTTAGTTTCATGTATTTTGTTTCACTCCATGGTCTTCTTCTTCATATATAATAAAATAATAAAAATAATAAACTTAAATCAAAATTTTATGCCCATTTATTTGTTGATTTGGTGAGTAGTAGGTTTGTGTTAAGGCCCTGATCACCTTTTTGGTGTTAATGTAAGGGATAATGTACAGTCAGCCAGACACTATCGCATAATGTTTATTTTGTGATAATGACTGGCTGACTGTAGATTATAACACTCATTACATGGCTACTCCCCACATACAAAATTAAATGGACATGAAATAACAATCTGAGTTAAAATTATGTTATTATATGAGAAAAAAGAAACCGCAAAGTCTCTAGAAACAGCAGAATTCCTTCTCTGGTTTGCATCGGAGTTCTGTTGGTATTTTTCTTGCAAAAATAATCCTACTTTTTACAAGACTAATTTCCAAAAAAATAAATCTCATGAAAGTTACATGACCATGACAAAGTTTTTCGCAATTTACGTGCTGTACTCCACGTTTGGCTGCAGTTTTCCAGTGAAATGTCCAGCAGGGGGGCCCCAAAAGCAGTTTAAATGATGATGTAATCAGACAACGTTTTAAGATAAATTTTAGATGGATGATTAAATTATTAAAACGTACCGCCCTAACCAAAACTTTAGCCTAAACCTAACCAATAGTGTTTAAAAATTTAAATGAGATGTTAAAAAAATACATCCTTACCCGACTAATGCCTGAACTTAACCAATAGTGTTTTAAAATGCAGAAGCAAAATAAAAAACATTTTCTGAAGCAACCACATCATTTTGTGTCACTTTTATGACACTGTCATGCCGTGTCAGCTTTTGTTCTAGACTGGTTTTTAACCGTGGTCCTCCAAGTTCAAAGGCCAACGCTCTTTCATGTGAGCTACCACGCAAACTGATCAAATTGGAATAAGTATGTAAAGTTGAAGTCAGAAGTTTTTTTAATTTTTTAACCACTCCACAGATTTCATATTAGCAAACTATAGTTTTGGCAAGTCGTTTAGGACATCTACTTTGAGTAATGGCATGAGTAATTTTCCCAACAATTGTTTACAGACAGATTGTTTCACTTTTAATTGACTATATCACAATTCCAGTGAACCAGTGAATTTGAGTGCCCAATACATCACATATAAAACTCTAAACCCTCAACCAAAATTCTTGGATATTAACACACCACCAAAAAACTTGGGTTGTGTCCCCATCTTATGATTGGCATCACCAGCAGGTGGGTATGTCTTTAAGACCAAGCCTATACAATCTAGAGGGGGTCCAATAGAATCGATGTAAAATCTTAAATTGCATAAGGTGCACCCTTGCATCGCTAGATGTTGACTTGACGTTTTTTTAAATAGTAGCCAACACTCCCTCCTCCAATACCAAGTTTAAATCTTTCACCCATAATCTCTTGAGAGAAGTTGAAGCTCTGTCCCCAGACTCTGAATTAGCAGGGAGTAATACACTGATGCCTCATGACCTTTTCCAAAGGCAGTAATCACCACTTCCAGAGTGTTTGCCGCTTTAGGGCGATATATGCTACTCCCCAAAATAATACAGAGCAGGTGGTGCAGTTGTAAATATCTACAAAACTGAGACCTGGGTATCCCAAAATGTTGAACCATATTTTCAAAGGATCTCAACATTCCACTCTCATGTAGGTCACTGAGCATAATAATCTCCCTCACAATCCACCCTGTCCAGCAGAAAGGGGACTTGTCAATACATAATTTTGGGTTCATCCATATGCTCAAAGCAACATTTAAATAAATGTCTGAATTAAACATTCTGGACACTTTTGTCCATACCACATGCAAATGCGAGATAATGGGGTGTAACCTAACTTCTCCGGTTAGTTTGATAGAAAGGCTTTGCAATGGCGAGATAGAGGCAAGAACTTCCTGTTCAATACAAAACCAGGGAGGGGCTCTCTCAGGTGGAAGTGACCAATAAGCCAAATGACTGAGACCGAATGCATTATAATAAAACAAAATCTTGGGTAGGCCTAGCCCACCTGTGTCAATCGGCCTATGTAACTTACTGAAGTGTAATCTGGGACGTTTACCATTCTAAATGAAGGACTTCGCTATGCTATCAAATTGCTTGAAATAAGAGAGGGGGACATCTATGGGAGAGATTGTAGCAGGTATTTGAATTTTGGAATACAATTCATTTTATAATGAATCAAAAGCAGTCATAGATAAATGTAATGAAGCCCACCTGCCCACATCGCTCGAAAAACCTTTTTATTAAAGGTTTAAAATTAACTCTAACTATATCACACAAATTTGCTGGGAATAAAATACCCAAATACTTAATGCCCTGTTTGGGCCACTGGAAGGAGCCCAGCTGAAAAGCCGTTACTGGGTAGTACGCTGTCAGAGCCAAAGCTTCGGATTTAGACCAATTAACTCTGTATCCTGATAACTTAGAAAAGGAATTCATAATTCTGTGGAGGCAAGGCATAGTTCTAGTAGGGTCGGAGATGAATAATAAAATATCATCTGCATAAAGCAAAAGCTTATGCGCCACACCTCCCGCCACCCCTGGAAAATCATCCTCCTTTCTTATCGCGGCTGCTAATGGTTCCAGGGCAAGACAGAACAATAAGGGGGAAAGAGGGCAACCCTGCCAGGTGCCCCTATCCAGAGTGAAATAATCTGAAATTAATCAACTCGTTTGAATTGCCACTAACGGGTGTCTATAAAGTAACTTAATCCACCCAATAAAAGTATTCCCGAATCCATACATTTCCAAAATCTTAAGAAGATAATCCCATTCTACCATATCAAATGCTTTTTCAGCATCAAGCGAGATGACAGCGACCAGAGTCTGATCATTCACCACTGCCTACATGACATTAATGAAACACATAATGTTATCAGAAGAGTTACGGCCCCGAATAAATCTCACCTGATCTATATGTATAAGAGATGACATAACTTTACACAATCGGTTAGCCAAAATTTTTGAAAATATTTTAACGTCTAGCTGGATCAGGGAAATTGGACAGTAACTCTTACACTCTTTGGATCTTTGTCCTATTTAAGTATCAGACTGATCCAGGCTTGTGTCATGGTTGGTGGAAGCTTTCCATTCTTTAATGATTCCTCAGGAAGTTCTAATGGTTCCACAAAGTTTCTAATATCCTCTTCAGTAGACGAAGATGTGGAACTATAAAGATCAAGATAGAATTCTTTAAAAGCATTATTAATATCAGTGGCCGAGGTAAATATATCACCACCAGCAGATTTCACTGAGGGAATGGTAGAAAAAGACTCTCTCTGTTTTATATATCTAGCCAGAAGCTTCCTTGCCCTGAATAGCCAAAACACCACATACAATTTTGTCTGCGACAAAATTCAGGATTTTGCAAAAGGGATATATTAAAGCACCAACTATATGATTTCTTTTTCTTCATATGTGGCAATACCTCTAAACACTCCAGGGTGTGATCTGAGACTAAAATGTTTCCAATTGAGCAATCAACAACAGATGGAATGAGTTACTTAGATATATATATATAAAAAATCTATTCTAGAGTAAATCTTATGGACTGATGAAAAAAATGTATAGTCCCTCTCAGATGGGTTCAAAAGTCTCCAAATATCTGTAAGACCAAGATTTTTACACATCCTGTGAAGCGTCAGTGTTGCTCTTGGGGGCTTTCACACTTTTGTTTCACTATGATCAAGGACGTCAATGGTGTGTGTAAGTCATCTTGTGGTACTCACTTTGCAGCCAAGTGGACCGGCTCACTGAACATTCACTTGACTGTTCGAGGAAACTGAGCCCTTTTTTTGTGATCAAAAGATTAAAGTCTCCTCCCAATATTATATCATGAGTGGTGCCAGCGGCTGGCAACATCCCTTCAAGATCTATAAAAAAGCCCTGATCATCAACGTTAGGTGCATAAATATTAGCCAAAATAAGACTTTGCCCCTGAATTTCAGCTAAAAATTTTTTTATCTTTAATCTGTTTGAGACATTTGAATTGTATATGTTTACCTATCAGTGTAATGACTCCCCTGCACTAAAAAAAGCATGCCCACCCCATATCCTCCCAAATTTTTCAGCTTCCTGCAGAGAAAAATCTGTTTCTTGAAAAACACTATATCATATTTCTTACACTTAAGAAGAGAAATAACCTTCCTTCTTTTTATGGGGTGCCCCAACCCATTCACATTCCACGTGGAGAGAGACAACCCACTCATATTAACATTTGACATTTTGACATATAAGGAAAAATAGATTGTGTGTCAAAAACAAGATTATAAAGACTACATTCCAAAATTATTGCATCCATCAAACCCCGAACATCTCACAAAACCAAACAAACAAAATGCATTAACCCCGCGCACGACAGCACCAACTGGTGTCCATCCCTCCAAACTCAAACAGTCCATGCACGCCTATGAGAACCCGCGTGACATCCTTGCCATCGGATTGCTCAAGTCTGGTGTTTCTATACAAATTTTGTGAGACAGAATTACAAGGCAAAAGATAATATATAAAACAAACTCCAGCCAATAGGCGGAATAAATACAAAAAGCGTGTAGATTCATCCATAAAGCTGTCCTGAAGGTGTGTTACTCTACAAAATAAACTCCAGCCAATAGGCAGAACCAGCACAAAAAAAGGGCTCAGTTTCCTCGAACAGTCAAGTGAATGTTCAGTGAGCCGGTCCACTTGGCTGCAACGTTAGTACCACAAGATGACTTACTCACACCATTGACGTCATGAAGGACATCTCTTGCTGTGGGCAAGTGAAAGTTTTACGGACATCCTTAGCATCTATTCTCAATTTATATATTGGTAGAGATCACAGAATGATCTGAGAAGTAGGAAATATTACTTGCAATACCCAAGTGACTGGTCAAATATCACCCTGGATGTGTGGTCATTATCCTGAAATCAGACTGCTGGATGGTGCGATTGACCAATCAGAATCAAGTATTCCAGAAAGCCATGCAATCATTTGTGATAATGACCAGCTGACTGTACATTATCCCTTAAATATTCTCTGTGTGTTAGAAAGTGGCCATGTGTGGATACTCACCGCAGTTTGTCTCATCGTTGGACTGTTGGCAGGCTTGGATGGCATCACACAGTATGGAGGAGTTTGAGCAGGTGTCAGGTGAATTGAATCCCCCATGATGCCCTTTGTCATCTTCTTGTTCATGTGAATTGTCATGTTCGTGGTTGCAATCATTTCCCTTACAATTACTGTCAGAGTGGACTGAATGTGCCTTGGGCCCATAACATACTATATCCGAAATCAGTTAAGAGAGAGAAAGGGGGATGAGCATTTAGTAAGCATTGGTGGTGTGTTCTGTCATTAATTTGGGAGTTCGGGAATTCGCAAACATTCCCTCTTAAAGGAATATTCCGGGTTCAATACAAGTTAAGCTTAATCAACAGCATTTGTGGCATAATATTGATTACCAAAAAAATTTACTTTGACTCGTCCCTCCTTTTCTTAAAAAAAAAAAAAAACAGACATCGAGGTTACAATGAGGCACTTACAATGAAAGTGAATGGAGCCAATTTTTGGAGGTTTTAAAAGACAGAAATTTGAAGCTTGTTATTTATATATATATATATATATATATATATATATATATATATATATATATATATATATATATATATATATATATATATATATATATATATATATATGTGTGTGTGTGTAATATAAAATTGTTCTGTTAAAACTCATGTATTATTTGAGATGTAAAATTGTTTAAATTGTAATTTTAGAGGAATTTTGGGGTTTTAGGGTTTGTTGACATTACATGGTCATGGCAACAAAGTTGTAAATTTGGCTATAACTTTACACAGAAAAGGTTAGTAAGTGATTTTATCACACTGATCTCATGCTTACACACATATTGTTTATGTCTTGTGGCTATATTTTAGAAAAAGTGAGTATTTTACGTTCAAATATTGGCCCCATTAACCTCTATTGTAAGTACCTCACTGTAACCCAGATTTTTTATTTTTGTGGCAATCATTATTATGCCACAAATGCTGTCGATTGAGCTTAACTTGCATCGAACCCACCGGAATATTGCTTTAAGTATTTTCCTTACCTCCAAGCCAGATGGCCAATCCAAGAAGAACCAACAGCAAAAGTGCACCTGCCAAACCACCATAACACTTGGCACTCCGTCCGCAAGACCCCTGCTTCTTGCTACTGGCATGCACTTATGGAACAAAAACAAATAAACAATAAAACTCAATTAATGTCACACTTGTATGTTCAAATACGTCAGGAGTATTCTATGAATGTATCACTATAATTGTAGGTGGGTCAATGACGCTCATATTGTCTGGATGTAATAATTCAGTTAGAAATACATTAGAATAAAATTCATAAAGACAAATACATGAATATGCCTCTTATTTGACAAAAAGGTTTCCAATTTCTGAATTAAATTTAAGGGTTTATATCTATATATCATCTATCTAAGTTTACATACAATTTGTTAGCATTTGGTAGCATTGCCTTTAAATTGTTTAACTTGGGTCAAATGTTTTGGATAGCCTTCCACAAGCTTCTCACAATAAGCTGCTGGAATTTTGGCCCATTCCTCCAGACAGAACTGGTGTAACTGAGTCAGGTTTGTAGGCCTCCTTGCTTGCACATGCTTTTTTCAGTTCGCACACCATCAGATTGAGGCCAGGGTTTTGTGATGGCCACAATACCTTGACTTTGTTGTCCTTAAGCCATTTTGCCACAACTTTGGAGGTATGCTTGGAGTCATTGTCCATTTGGAAGACCCATTTGTGACTGAGCTTTAACTTCCTGGCTGATGTCTTGAGATCTTGCTTCAATATATAAACATAATTTTCCTTCTTCATTCACCCCCATGCTTCACAGTTAGGATGGTGTTCCTTGGCTTGCAAGCCTCACCCTTTTTTTTCCAAACATAACGATGGTCATTATGGCCATTTTGTTTCATTAGACCAGAAGACATTTCTCCAAAAAGTAAGATCTTTGTCCCCATTTGCACTTGCAAACTGTAGTCTAGATTTTTTTATGGTGATTTTGGAGCAGTGGCTTCTTCCTTGCTGAGCAGCCTTTCAGGTTATGTTAATATAGGACTCGTTTTACTGTAAATATAGGTACTTGTCTACATGTTTCCTCCAGCATCTTCACAAGGTCCTTTGCTGTTGTTCTGGGATAGATTTGCATTTTTTGCACCAAACTAAGTTCATCTCTAGGAGACAAAATGCGTCTCCTTCTTGAGTGGTATGATGGCTGCGTGGTCCCATACTGTTTGTACTTGCGTACTGTTGTTTGTACAGATGAACGTGGTACCTTCAGGAGTTTGGAAATTGCTCCCAAGGATGAACCATACTTGTGGAGGTCCACAATTTTATTTTTATTTTTTCTGAGGTCTTGTCTGATTTCTATTGATTTTCCCATAATGTCAAGCAAAGAGACACTGAGTTTGAAGGTAGGCCTTAAAACACATCCACAGGTACACCTCCGATTCAGTACACCTCCTATCAGAAGCTTATCTATCTATCTGTCTGTCTGTCTGTGGATGGTTACATGCCCCACATGACATTTTACTTTAAGCCCCTGATAAAAAAAAATCAAAAAAATCAAAATGCCTTAGAACTCAGTAACTGAAAACATGTCCATCATAGAGGAGGTGTATTCAAGTAATTGTTTTGTGTGCATTAGTAATGTATTTATTATAATTTTTTATATATTACTCAATAGTTCTGGGGGGAAAAAAGCAGCATGTCATGTCATTGACCCAAATATTCAATTTCTGAGAACTTGGCACATTCCTGTCAAACTAGTTTTTAAAAAAGATTTTTTTTTTTCATTCCTTTCATCTCTGACATCTTTATTTGTCATCGATTTAGTCACATGATTTGCAGCTGTGATTGCACTTTCTGTTTTAATGATATATACACACACACAGTTAGCAACTATTAGTTTCAATTAGCAAGAGAACATGATTGAGCTTATTTTCTGTGCCTGTTGCTCTTGTCATCTTAGTTGAACCAAAGCTAAAGCAAACAAAGAGATTCAGTACTTACAGACATTGTGCTGTGTGACAATAATGGCTGCTACTTTTGCTGGATCCTTTTGAACATAGTATGGTACTGTTTTCTGGGTGACATCATATTTGCTATTATAAACCACCTGCTCATAGGCCATGAAAGGGGGAGGTGAATCCAGTGTCACAGAAGAGTATGGAGGAGGAGGGTCCTTCTTGAAAAGAGAAAGTGGCAAAAATGATTTATATGTCTTGTCAACTTCTCTCACATTTCAGCTGCTGTATTTTAACTGGCATGTCTTTAATGTGGTTTGTCAAGTTGATGATGCTCACTTCTGGACAAGGATTATCATTTAGCACAAGCAACAGACAACACACAAGTAGATCTTAGTAGATTCTGTTTCAGTTTTAATTGAAATAGTTAAAATACCCTGACTTTTCCTCCCCAAAGGTGTTCTATGGAGCGTTGTGTTCTGCGTATTGTAATGTAATGATTGGACTCAAGATGGCGCCGAGTATGGCTGCTGCGTTGCAAGCTCCGACACAACATGGTAGTGCTTTGTTTGTTTTGTTTACAATTCTTATGTTTTTTGTCTTGGATGTTGTCTGCCTTATTGTCTACGACAGACAAACACTTTTGGACATTGGTTCAGCAATCACACACCGTAAACCGGACTTCAAATTCCTCAATGCCGACCCACTGTTTACAAACACGGCAGTGGAGCCCTTTGTCTGGGCTGCCCAGCCGCGGAAACGCAGGAGGAAAAGGGGAAACAAAGCCGGCGTTCTCATCAGAGTAAGACGCCGTGCAAATCGACACCCGCTACCCAGTATTCTACTGGCAAATGTTCAGTCTATGGATAACAAGCTCTGTGAGCTGAAAGCTCGGATCTCTTTCCAACGAGAGACGAGGGACTGCTGCATTATCTGCCTTACAGAAACTTGGATGTCTGCGGAGATTCCAGATTCAGCCATCGAACCCGCGGGGTTCTCCATGCACCGAGCGGACAGAGTGAAAGACCTCTCAGGTAAAAGCAGAGGTGGTGGTGTATGTTTTATGATCAACAAATCCTGGTGTGATCAGAGGAACGTTCAGTCTATCAAGTCTTTCTGCTCTCCTGATCTGGAATTTCTCATGCTTCTGTGTCGACTGTGTGGGAATTCACAGCGGTCATTATCACTGCTGTGTACATCCCACCACAAGCGACACAGACCAGGCACTCAAAGAACTGTACGGGATTATAAGCAAACAGGAAACCGCGCACCCTGAGGCCGCGTTCATTGTGACCGGGGACTTTAACAAAGCCAGTTTCAAATCAGTCGCACCAAAATATCACCAACACATTAGTTTTAACACACGAGGGGACTGGGTTTTGGACCATTGCTACTCTCCCTTCCGGGATGGCTACAAATCCCTCCCCTGCCCACCATTTGGCAAATCAGACCACTCCTCCATTCTGCTTCTGCCCGCTTACAGGCAGAAACTGAAACAGGAAGCACCCGCCCTCACAACGATCCAGTGCTGGTTGGACCAATCAGACTCTACGCTACAAGACTGTTTTGATCACACGGACTGGGAGATGTTCCGGTCTGCCTCTGATGACGACATCGAGCTTTACGCTGATAGCATAACGTGTTTCATCAGAAAGTGCGTAGAGGACGTCGTTCCGACCAAAACAATATGTATCTATCCGAACCAGAAGCCATGGATTAATAGCGATGTTCGCATGGCACTTAATGTGCAGACCTCCGCTTTTAATTCCGGGAACGTGGAGGAGCATAAACAAGCAGATCAGCAAAACATCAGTACAGAAACAAGATTGAAGGACAGTTTAACACCACCAACTCTAGAAGCATGTGGCAGGGAATTAATATCATCACGGACTTTAAAGGGAATAAAAACTCAACACCATGAACACCGCTGCCTCTCTCCCAGATGAGCTAAATATTTTTATGCTCATTTTGAGGGAAATAATACCGCCCTCGCGGAGAGAGCTCTCGCAGCCGAAGCTACAGAGGTTAGTTCACTCTCCGTCTCTGTAGCGGATGTAACCCGATCCTTCCGACAGGTGAATATCCGCAAAGCCGTGGGTCCAGACGGCATTCTGGGCCGCGTCATCAGAGCGTGTGCGAACCAACTGGCTGGTGTTTTTACGGACATTTTCAATCTTTCCCTCTCTTTGTCTGTAGTCCCCACATGCTTCAAAACATCCACCATTGTGCCTGTTCCAAAGCAATCCAAAATTACTTGCTTAAATGACTGGCGTCCTGTTGCTCTGACCCCATCATCAGCAAATGCTTTGAGAGACTAATCAGAGATTACATCTGCTCTGTGCTGCCTCTCTCACTTGACCCATTGCAGTTTGCTTACCGCAACAACCGCTCCACTGATGATGCCATTGCATCTACAATACACACTGCTCTCTCCCACCTGGAAAAAAAGAACACTTATGTGAGAATGCTGTTTGTTGACTAGAGCTCAGCATTCATCACCATAGTGCTCTCCAAGCTTGATGAGAAACTCCGGGTTCTGGGCTTAAACAGCTCGCTGTGCAGCTGGATCCTGGACTTCCTGTCAAGCAGACGCCAGGTGGTTAGAATAGGCAGCAACATCTCCTCATCACTGACCCTTAACACTGGAGCCCCGCAGGGCTGTGTTCTCAGCCCACTCTTGTGTTCTCTGTACACATACGACTGTGTGGCAACACATAGCTCCAATGCCATCATTAAGTTTGCTGATGACACGACGGTGGTAGGTCTGATCACTGACAATGATGAAACACACCACACTGGTGTCAGGAGCACAACCTCTCCCTCATCGTCAGTAAGACAAAGGAGCTTGTGGTGGACTTCAGAAGAAAAGACAGAGAACACAGTCCCATCACCATCAATGGAGCACCAGTGGAGAGAGTCAGCAGCTTCAAGTTCCTGGGTGTCCACATCACTGAGGAACTCACATGGTCCATCCACACTGAAGCCATTGTGAAGAAGGCTCATCAGCGCCTCTTCTTCCTGAGACGGCTGAGGAAGTTTGGAATGAACCGCCACATCCTCACACGGTTCTACACCTGCACTGTAGAGAGCATCCTGACTGGCTGCATCTCCGCCTGGTACGGCAATAGCACCACCCACAACCGCAAAGCACTGCAAAGGGTGGTGCAAACTGCCAGACACATCATCGAAGGTGAGCTTCCCTCCCTCCAGGACATATATACCAGGTGGTGTGTGAAAAAAGCTCAGAGGATCATCAGAGACTCCAGCCACCCGAGCCATGGGCTGTTCTCACTGCTACCATCAGGCAGGCGGTATCGCAGCATCAGGACCCGCACCAGCCGACTTCATGATAGCTTCTTCCCCCAAGCAATCAGACTTTTGAACTCTTGATCTCCCATGATCAAAATACATCAGCACTGCACTTTATTACTCTTACTCTTATATCTCACACTGGAGTGTCATAAATTATATTATTATTATATTATATTCTCTCTTAACAACTTACTATCAACCAACAGCCTGAATGTCAATACAGTACAATACAACCTACTGTACATTCTATATATACTATATATACTTTTTTATGGTATTGTGTGTATTGTATACTGTACAGTGTATGTTATTATTTGTATATTGTGTTGTGTGTAATTATGTGTATATTAGATTTTAAATTGTGTTGTGTAAATTTGATGTTTATTGTAGACTGGTAGATGTCTCATCACTTTCACGACTGCTATGTTGCTCGGAACTGCACCCAAGAATTTCACACACTATTGCACTTGTGTATATGGTTGTGTGACAATAAAAGTGATTTGATTTGATTTGACTTGAAATATGTCAGTGTACTAGTATTTCTGGTCTACTGTTTTTTTGCCTTGCTTGAGCATGGTTTAAAAAATGTATCTTATTTGTTATGGATTAGAGCACTAAACATATGATCACATAAGTTTGGTTTGGGTTTGGACCTTGCATTGAAACTTAAAAGTAATTGCGTTCGCATAAGCGGTGACGATTGTTAGGTTTGGGGTTTGAGTTGGGGGGTACAGTTTATAAAATATGCACTCCTCTTCACTGTATTACAGCCTGTGCAGCTGGGAAAAATTCATTAATAAAATAAATAAATAAAATAGCTTCACAACTCGCTTTTGCCGCCCCTCTATGGACATTTCACCCAGAAAATGGAGCTCACACATGCCCACACCGCTTTGACCACTGGGGGGGAGTGTTTTGTGTTTTGGTAAGCACAGAATGATTTTAGCTAAAGAAAAGTCAACTTACTGTTTATGATTTCACTGTGAGATCAGTCTGGTCAAAGTCATGGGTTCAATTCTCAGGGAACACACCTACTGATAAAATGTATACATTGAATGCACTCAAAGTCGTTTTGAATAAAAGTGTGATTGCACTAAGTGGACAATAACACTTTGCCTGAAGTGCCAGTTGCAATATCCCTGGGTGTGATTATGTGAGAGGTTTGCTCCATTTTCTCCTGTTGCTAATTTTTACTCCCTTTTTTTATCGGTTCAGACTACCCAATTCACTATTATTCCTGATGAAAAAATAAAAATAAAAAAATTAATAAAATTATACCCACCACAGGGTTGGCTGTGGTGGGTATAGTCTTCCGGGAGAGACTTTGTCTTGAGGAAAGGCAGGCAGATTGCCACTGACAAAGCGTTGATGCCAGTCTAAGACATTTGGCATGCTGTCTTCACACTGATCTCCAAACTACTTAGATTGTTGTGCCTACAAGCAATCCATTCAATCTTCATGACCAAAATGTGAAGAAAAGATCAATCTTTTTCCTGTCATTGGAGGTCTACCTTTACAGGAATCTTGCTTATTTTAAGATGCATCTCTTTGTATGAGGATCATGTGACCATCAATAAGTGAAAGAGCAATTCTTTTCCCTTTCATTATGCTTTAACTTCCTTGTGTATAAGGTATGTGAAGTTGCTCAAGATTCAAAACAGGGACTGTATTTCTAGCTAATAGTACAATGCATAAAAACAAGTACCTTGAGTACCTTTGTCTTTTTATTCCAATAAAAATACCCAACAATCCTTAAAACAAGAAAAAAATGCCTTCTGATAATGTTTGATAATTGCTTCATTTCTTGAACCATTTAAAGATTTAAACGGTTCAAGGAATGAAGCAAATGAAACTGTCTGCAGAACGTAACCAAAAATGGGAACATACTATAATGTTATCATTAAACCAAAGATAGGAAAAATATTTCAGAGTCTCCACTGAATTATTGTTTGTTACAATGCATTAATACAGAGTTGACGCTGCCAGATTTTGACTGAGAAGCAGACCTGTAATTCAAATTAAATTTTTCACAAAGTTATTTATTTATTTATTTATTAGGCTTTACTTTTTGCTAATGTTCAGTTTCATATGGCTTTTTACAGCTAAAGAGCCAAGAGCAATGAGTGTGTGCTTCCTTCTGTTTCTTGTATCACCCATCCTTAGCAAAGAAGTACTGTCATTTTAAAAAGAATGTTATTTCATACTGTCCTAATCAGTTACAATTTGGAAAGGAGGCTGTGGAACGTCACAGCCGGAAATATATATATATTTTTTCTGCTCAAACCAAACCAAAATGAATATATATATATATATATATATATATATATATATATATATATATATATATATATATATATACATATATTAATCCCTGGTTGATATATTATACACAAAATGGGCCTGATTTCATGTAGCCTAAGCATTTTACACATTTAGTGTAAAAAAAAATATGATCAATAGTATGTATGTATCAATAGTAATATGGTCATAATATAGATGAAACTTCTATATTTGGTACATAAATTATTTAAAGGGTCTGTTACATAACATAAACATTTCAATGGTCACAAACGTTTAAATTATGCAATTGTTTTTTATGTTCTATTGGGGCCTTGTTGACCAATTTTTGACTCTAGTTTCCCATTGGTCAAGTATGACCAAGACTAACTTTTCTAAAAAAAAAATAAAAAAATAAAAATTAATTAATTAATGAATAGTTTGTTTAGGCATAAAATACATGTACCCGCTAAGAGCCAAGAGAAATTTGAGATTACATGGGTTAACTCATCTTTATTAGTAAGGTCCAATCCTATGATAAAGTGTTTTTATTTTTATTTATTTATTTATTTTCATTCTTTATAGTGAGTCTTAAAATGGACATGACAGAACAATACTGACCCCTTGACGAGTTTCAGTCCAGAATGAATAATGGGTTTCAGTCTGACATGTTGGATAATTGGAGTGTTATTCTAGTACCTCAACAAACCAAGTTGTCTTTCAAATTCATTCTTTGCATGACTTGACTAAAATTAGTAAGACCTTTTTATACCTGTGATTTCAAAAGCTGAAATTATTCAATAATGGGTTTAAACACTCAAACAGTAACATTAAGGGTTTACATCAGCTGACAAATGAGATGCTGTTTAGATCTCACATTGTATTGTTTGATCATTAGTACCAAACTTGAAAAAGAATGCTTTCTGTTCAGCAAGTTGAGGAACTGGTTTTTTAAAACTCTTACCTTTACTCAAATGAGCAAGACCAGAATTATGCAAAGAGTTAAGCAGCAAAACAGCTCGGCAATGTACAAATAATAATAATAATAATAATAATAATAATAATAATAATATATATATATATATATATATATATATATATATATATATATATATATATATATATATATATATAATCAAATAAATAAATAAATACAGGCATATATAAACTTTTAATTAATTAATTAAACATTTTCACTTTTTGTATTACATTATTTGTATTTTTTTAACATCACTGAATCAACCTGAATACATTAGGTTACACCAACAAAACACATTTTAAGGGTTAGATCAGGTGGAAATAGCTTTATAGAATTAGAAATTTGGTAACATGTCTGAATATCGACATAGGCCTATTCCAGTCCAAAACTTGGATAATGCTTCTGGTAAAAAGTCAATGCAACATGTAAAATGTTCTTTAGCAGATGACTTCATCCAAAGTAACTTAGTAACAAAATGACACAATAGTGATGGTTCATGTCTCACTCTTTACACAGCTCGAACCAGCCACCCTCTGCCAAAGCTTAAGCCACAATGCCACACCAAAGCCAGATTTTGCAGCCCTATCATGTTGAGTCTAGACCACTACATGCAAACTATCCCCTTACAAACACTTGAAATGAACCACACAGTTTATGTAAACTTTTTAATATCTAACATCTATCAGACATGCATAAAAACAAGTATGCTCAACAATCACACACAAACAGCTGAATAGAGATTCAACTAAAGCATATGCTGCCATATCTGATATTGGAGGTCTTACCGTGTCATTGTCTGCCATTTGATACGGGAGTGAGGACTATGGTAAGATCCAAAGTGTGTATGTGTTTGGGTGGGTGGGATTCCAACCTGTCTCTACTGTCCCAAAGGAAAAACGAGACCCTTCTGTCTATTTCTGACCTGCTTTTCAAGAGATATTTAAGACTGCCCTCTTATCCTCCCACTTTTAGTAATTTACTATTTACCTCTCACTGGAGGAATGCCAGTGTCATATCTATGTACCTGCCCGACCAGTTTCACGAGCCCACAGCACTGCATGCTGCACCCGGACCTCCCCGCTGGCTCACGTGGAAACAATGAGCCCAAAATAGTCTCACATCAAATGACTTCTCAGTGTAAAGTTATAAAAAAGTGCAATGTTGAATTGGTGCAATTGGCAGGCCACTGGTTAGATTACAATGAAATTCTGTAAAACAATCACTGATTTACATGTCTGTATTTACTCCTCCCTTATGTTTACTAACAAAGCTAATTACCTGATATAAAAATAGCTATTTTGTATTAAGTTGGACTGAACTAGCACGACTGAAAGTGGTTTGATTTATTAAAGACAAAAGACTTTCAATACACAAGACTTAAAGGAATAGTTCACCAAAAAATTAAAATTCTCTCATCATTTACTCACCCTCATGCTGTCTCAAACTCGCATGACTTCCTTTCTTCTGTGGAACACGAAGATATTTTTAAGAATGTATGAGGTGGTTTTTTGTCTGTACAATGTAAGTCAAAGGAGTCCAAAACTTTCAAGCTCCAAAAAGGACATAAAGGCATCATAAGAGTAATCCATATGACTCGAGTGGCTTATTCCATGCCTTCTGAAGAAATATGATAGCTTTTGGTGAGAAACATGTCAAAATTTAAGTCCTTAAATCTCCCTTTAAACTTCAATCCAATCACTGCTGTCGTTCAGTTTATACTTTTAAAGATTAACTGTACACACCAAAAGTTGGGTAATATTTTAGTTTTTTATGTAACATATGCTCTACTGAGGAGAGCAGGCCCTGTTTGCAAATCAATTAAATTATGTCATTTTTTTGTCTTTGCATTAATTTAAATTTATTAGCAAAAATGAAGTTAATGAGGACAAATTTCTGAGGATATAAAGATGGTTATAAATCAGAACACTACTGTGATGACGATAATCTCGATAATTTTTCCTGATTAACAATTAAACTGGGGATTAAATCTTTTTGCTCAGTCAAGTTTTGCTCAGAAAGCTTTGTTGTCTTTTTAAAACATTGCCTATACTTAATTAAAAACATTACTATATTTATTTCTTCAAAGTATATTTGATTCCCAATTATGCTTTATACATTTTATATCATTTTACCAGCAGAAGTGATTGACATGGGGTGAAAAGTTTGTGGAAAGTCTCATTTTGTGTTTGATTTAAACAAAATACATTAAAAAAAAAAATAAAAAAAAAACGATTCTCTAATGTGACTGGTTGGAAAGTTTCTTCATTTGATATGAGCTGTATAATTTAGTTTTCATAATTTAGGATAGGTATAGATAAAACATGTTAATTTAATAACTTATGGTCAATGCTAATGCTGTCAAACCATGTTGTGGGCAGGTACATACAAAAAACAACGGAAAAAATTGAAGAAAAAAACCCTGCAAATCTGTAATATATAACAGAATTTTGTTTAAAGCTTCTCCAGGCATTCTATTAATTTCTCTGAAGATTCATCAAGTTGCAAGGGAAGTACAGTGTATCACTGTCACAATAACCATTTTACCCTTAGAAGTTTCACCAATGATCCTGGCAATAAGCTCAACTGAACTTGATAAGGTTAATGTTGGTGGACATCCTCCTGCCGGCGTGAACTAAACATTTTTAACACTAAAGCTTCATGTTGATTTTTTTTTTTTTTTTTTTTTTATTCACAAAAGAACTTCAGATGACAGCAAAAACATGCAATGACAGTAAGTTTCTCACTTTCTTTATGATGCTATTGTGTTTGCTAAATCCAGATTTTATGATGTAAATGCACTTCATGCATAAAAAACAATTTAATTACTCTTCCACACAGATGTTAAAAGCATTCACAATGTTTTGAATTTGCTAACATACTGTACACACATTTAACAAACACATCTGGGGTGAACGCAACGTTTATGAATCCGAAGAAAAGTTTTCAGGAAAGTCCATTTACATGTAAATGACTAATATATTTACAAAAGTTTCATGAATGAGGCCCATAGTGTGTTTTAGGGCTACTAGACTTTATATTAAAGTCGTATTAATTTCCATAATGTATTGGTCCCTAATGGTATTCATTAGACATTGAGTAACATGCCACCAATAGAAGCGATTTTCAGGTGTGAGCTTCATTTGCAAAATCGAGATTTGTATTCTGGAGATTAGAATCTGTCGTTAATCAGTTGGAACTCCCTGCTGTGTCAAGGGCTTCAAAAACTGAAAAAGCACATCAGGCTTACTTGATAGTTCTGTCGCCGGGGCGGCCTGTTGTGTTCTCGACAAGTGACCAATGAGCTACTTCTTTTACTGAAGACGTCAAGACGAGACAAGACGTCAAGCTGATCTGAACGTTTTCATCTGCGATCACACTCAGCTACATATCTTCACAAACGTTGATTGTAATCCATAGTGATTCTGTCACCAATACTTTTTTTCCTACACTAAAATGGCATTAGAAAGCAGAGGCACAACAGTCTGTTTTTACTGAACGTAATTTTACTCACTGAAAGCTGCATATGGACATGCATTCTACGGCAAGCCTTAAGGGAATAAATACACAATCACGCACTTTCACAAGGGAAAGTTACTCTATGAATTCCTGGTGGAATGAACACTAGAGGCGCTAAAACAAAAATGACTTTTATCCCCTTTTACTCAGATCACGAGCCTGTTCCTTACACAATGCTATCGCATGACTCATTTTAACATTTGCATTACATAACCAACTACATTTAAAAGATTGTTTAAGTGTGATCAAGCTCTGAAGAGCATGCAAGTTGACACGTGAGCCAAAAGTGTCATAGAAGCACACTCACTTGTGCATTTTCTGACACTATCAGTTAGGTTTAGGTTAAAGGTTTATAGGGAGGTCGGTTTTGTTGATTTAAATCTCGATAGAAAATTAACCTTAAAATCCTCATCTGTTTGGGAGAACATTTCACTCCCTTTTAGCGCCACACTGGACAATTCACTTTGGAACTGCCCTGAGACATGTAATGAACTACATAATTATATTTTGCAAAAATGTTGCCACAGTCACGCAATGTTCGTTGCATGGGAGAAGACACTCACGAATTGCGATGTCAGAGCACCCAGCCCCTTGAGACATAGAGAAAGATAAAAAAAAAATAAAAACATCAGATGAAGCTTTGAAGAAAGTTACTAATGTTGTTGGATTTGTGAATTGTTTTCTGAGGTTTGCAACCAAACCTTGCAATTGAGCAAATGGATGAATTCAATAAAATTTTTTGTTGTTTTTTTTTTAGTTATTATTATAATGAATAGCTGCCTAACAACAACAACAACAACAATAATAAATCAGCAAATTGGGAGTATACATTTATAGATATTTTTTAAATATTATGGCAAGTGTAGAAGCAAATGACATGTACACATTTAATTACAAAAGCCTTTTGTTTTGATATACATATTTCCAACATGAATGATAATTTTTTTACTTCATAACTGTCCAATCTGTTAAAGTAGCAGGCATTTAGAATAAAGTTAAGGACAAAAATAGTCAGTGTTTCTCACTTTGTGCTCATAGTTTTGGACGAATACATCACATTCAGTTGGGTGGTCACATATGGTCTAGTCACACAAATATTTCAACTAGGGCTGTCAATTTAATGCGTTAAATCAGTGCGATTAATTAAATAAAAATAATGCGTAAAAAAAAATAACGCAATTAATCATGTACCCGGACCGTGATAAGGAATATTCCTTCCATCTGAGCAATTCAAGCTTGAAGTACCACCTGTTTTCTCCAGGGGGCAGTAAGCGAACTTCAGCTGTTTGGGCAACATGGTTATACAGAAAACAAACCACACTTATTGACAGCAGACAAAACAAGATGAGAACACGTTCTAGCATTCAAACACAGCTTGATGGAGCGCAAATATGAATGCAGGGATCGCAAGACGTATTTTTCTAAGCTTCAAACTGTGTTTAACTTGACACAGCGACCAAAAAACGGTATGTTTATGACGCGACGCAACCGAGACACTCCAAAAGCATCTGATGCAGGTGTGCATTGACGCGTCCTTAGAAAAGCCCTCATAATAAATCTATCTCGGACTGATTGACGAATTCAATTGCAAAATGGATTCTGTGAACTGTAGGTCAATGATAGACAGATGACATAAGTTCAATAATATGGAAATAAAAAAAAAATATTGCATACTAAAGCCACTTTTTGAATTGCCTTTTTGTTAACACTTTACAATAAGGTTCTATTCGTTAATATTAGTTAATGCATTAGGTATCATGAACAAACAGTTAACAATATATTGTTTAGAGCATTTATTAATCTTTGTTAATGTTAGTTAATAAAAATAAAATTGCTGATTGTAAATTCATGTTAGTTCATAGTGTATTAACTAATGTTAGCAAACAACTTTTGATTTGAGAAATGTATTAGTATATGCTAAAATTAACATTAACTAAGATTAAAAGCTGTAAAAGTATTGCACATTGTTAGTTCATGTTAACTAATGTTATTAACTAATGTTAACAAATGGAACCTTATTGTAAAGTGTTACCGTCTTTTTTAATGCTTTACTTGTGTGCCACAATGATGTAATGCATTTTAATTATCTACATTATAATTTTTTTATAATATACATTTTATTTATAATGATTTAAATATAACTACTTAGAAGTATTTAATCATTATCTATTTAATTATTGTTATTTGAGGGGCTTTCTTAGCAAATATTTATATATGCAATCAATTGTGAAAAATTTGATTAATTAATCAGCATACCATCATGTAATTAATTCGATTACAAATTTTAATCGATTGACAGCCCTAATTTCAACATATCCAAAGCTCAATTCAGAGCCAAAATTCCACCTCTGCAGATGGTCGGAACTCCACACAGCTGCCGTGCGACACTCCATTTGAAATGACTGACCTCTGGTATGTCATCTGTCGTTTGTCGGATGCAGTGAAAAGGTGGCTTCAGTCCAGTAAGATGAAAGAAAATGATCTGCAAAAATTTAATGAGTACTTTTCAAGTTTAAATAAAATTGTAAGGAGTAAAAAGTATTATTTGTTCTTTGGAAAAGTTATTAAGTAAAAGTACAAATATTCTGTTTAAACTGCACTTGAGTACAAATCCCCAAAAATAATACTTACAGTAAGTATAATACTTAAGTATTTTTACTCAATTACTTTACACCCCTGCTTGAATCCGCACCAAAACAATTGGTCCGTGACCACCTGGACGGAGAAGAAATCTGTAGGTCAGCTCATCACTGTAATTCATAATCAAAATGCGGATATAGCCTTTTGCAGCTATGTTAGATATAGGTAGATCTTCACGATTGCGTCTCTCTTTTGGATAGCGGCAGAAGAACAGGTAGACAGGATGTTGTCAGCAACTTTTTGACATAAAAAAGTGGCTTCACTCTTTCTATGTGTATGTGTGTGTGCGGGCATGAGGGAGAAAGAGAGAGCTCTGTGACCATGCGACCAGGTATTTTTCAATGCAGAAATAATGCAAAAGCAACTAATGATGGATAAAAATTACCACATTGGATATTTTACAGTTGTGGTCCGTTTTAATGTTAACCTTGAGAAAGTGAACAGAACCACGAAGGAAATGCAACATTTGAACTATTTTAGCCCCTGTTTCAGAACAAATCAAGGATGCTATAGGTCTGATAAAATCAATTCGGGATAGCCTTAAATCACTCTGTTGCAGTTGTTTATGCTCATGCAGTATTCCTGTTGTTATTTCAGTGAGCTCCACATGATAGGGAATCAGATAGAGAGTTGTGGTGAGTTGGTATGTTTGTCACCCCTCCACCATTTTGTATCGGCAAGTGTGTCATACCTCCGACTGAAGAGAGTGAGATCTCAGCAAAACAGTCTGCATGTGTGGTGCCGGCTTTACCAGTAGAGACCCACAGAGACCATAATAATTTCCATTCTTACCAATATAATCCGATTATAGAATGGCTAGTGCCATCTTTGATTTTTAATGGGAATAATAACGAGGCTGTGAGGGATAGACTTACAGTCTCTTCAATGGCACGAACGGTATAAAACTGTATAAAACTCCTAGATCACATCTGATTTTCCACAGCTCATGTTGTCTGGAGTTCTTTGTATACTGATAGTTCTTAGACAAATATTTTATCAATGTTTTGTCCGTGGAACGATCCAAAAACACTGCAGTTCAGCCCATTGAAGAGACTGAAAGATGGCGCTAGCGTGAATAAGGCCTATAACTATTAAAACTATTCGAATTTCTGAGATTTTCAATTTTCAAATGTTTTATTTTTTTTTCAGCAGGGATGACAGAGGCCCTGTCTTCATGAAACAGTATGCGAAGAATACTCAGATAATCTACAGTACTGTAGCCACTGATTGGGAGCCTTTAGAGCCAAAAGTTGAATAAAAAAAAAGAAGAAGAAAAAAAATGCAAGCTGTTTTCCATTGTAAGTGCTATAAGTACAAATAAAGTTGTTTCTTGTGGTATAATTATACTTGTTTTGCATGGAAATTCAGATGCAGCTGTACTCTAGCTTTCTCAACAAAGGATAAATGCGATGCTGCCTTAAAATTTGGCCCAAACAAGTTATCTCAGGAAGAAACTTGTAGAACAGCCTTCACATTGTAAGTCTTTGATGTCTTAAAATGCAGCCTACTGATGTCAGCTGTATGTCAACAATAAAGTTGAAACAGCAAGCGCTCAGCTGACAATTCACAAAGAGAGGATGACAAAGCAAAAAAAAATAACTTGACATATTTTTCCCCACAGGAGGCACTGTTCAGCTATTCATTGTCACAGAGCATCTTTTCAATGCAACTTCTTGTTAATAAAAGGCTTTGTAGTAATAGGAAGTGATGGGAAAAATAGTGCCATACAAAAAAGGAGCATAACAAGCAATTTCTCAAACAAAAGCCAACAATATCTGCAGTATAACACTGCCAATTTCCAAGAGAAGGAGAATTTGTACAGAAGTCGTTATACAGTCTCAAATCAAATAAATAATACAGCACTTAAATAAAAAATGGTGGCTACAATAAAATCAGACCTGATTGGTTCCTGCGTCATGACGTCATGACATTCAGTCATATGACTCGCTGAGAACAAATTAGGTTTGTTGTAATGGACATATTTAATTTAAGCGCTTTAATTCAGGTTTGAGGCAACACTAGAGACAGTAAATAATGACAGAATTTTCCATTTTGGGTGAACTATTCCTCTTAGTTCTTACATTACACCAAACCTCAACTAGTGTGTGTTTTACAATGATATACTAGAAAAGGTAGTGTCCTCCCAACAACAGTATGTTTATTTTTACAGAGAAATGGTATTTGTGAAGAATTGCAGTCAAGATTTAGGCCCCTTCATCGTACAGAGACTACACTTATCAAAGTTACAAACAACTTGCTTTTATCATCTGACCGTGGCTGCATCTCTCTTTTAGATCTTGATGCTGTCTTTAACACAATAAACCACAACATTTTCTTGGATAGGCTTGAGAATTATGTTGCCATTTGTGGACAGGCCTTAGCATGGTTTAGGTCCTATTAATCTGACCGTTACCACTTTTTTGTGTAAACGAGGAATTTTCAGATCAAATAGAAGTATGGACTGCTCCAGGGTGCGGTATTAGGTTCTCTGCTTTTCTCCTTGTATGCGCTTCCCCTGGGAGACATTATCAGGAACCATGGAATTTGTATTCATTGTTATGCCTACGACACTCAGCTTTATATTTCTTCGAGACCTGGGGCCTGTACCATGAAGCTAGTTGTATAAACTCAGGGTTCCAGTATTGGTTTCGAGTGGACAAAAACCAAACCAATCCAAACAGGCTTAACTGGTACCATGATGCTGCTCATCAACATTCTCTGTCAACTCAGACTTTGATCTCGAGTTTAAGATTAGTTCATGCGTGCATGTACATGAATGAGTCATGTTTGCAGCAAACAGCCAGTCGCTTAAAACATAAAGAGAAATAGTGCGATTCATACACACTTCTCACGAAAGAGTCAGTGGGATTTACTCTCTGCTGAAGGCAGATCAATATGAAAATTTTAAGAATTTAAATACATTTAAACTGCACAACAAGAGATTGTTATAAACTATATGAAAAATTAAAACGCATTTACACTGCACAAGAGATCACCATGAAGAATTCAAACACATGATTTACACAGTACAAGGGATCACCGCACAATTATGAAGAAATTTACACAGCAAGAAGAAACACCACAGCTGCGTTGAGAGTCAAGAGGACTGCTGGAAACAAATTCTGAATGTGATAAAAATATAAAACAGCTGAAATATCGATGCGTAACTTGATTCATATAGGTCCACAACAAAAACACACAGGTTTATTCATTTTAAAAGCTTAAAAACTTTATTTAAAATATAAAAGCTTTTATATTAATTTAAATTGAAAACTTAATATAATTTAATACTTTTACAAATTAATACAGGCTATTGAAAAAAAAAAGTGAGCACTTAGAATACTGTGATCATTAATCAGATGCACAGGTAAATGTCAAAAACTGCTGGGCATTACTGCCTGCTGCACTTCCACCAGTGCCTTCTGTTGATCAGCTACGGGGTCATCAGCCGGGAGTCACCCATCATGGATGTTTCACTCCATTGATCCCGGTACATCTCCTGGTGGTGGGGCAGCGGTCAGGGACATCTCCCTGCCACCCCCCGCAGCTGGACACTGGATCCTTTCGATTGCCTCTTGTTCTTGCTTTCACATCAAGACATTCCTCCTTTCCCATCAAGACATACCATACAACCAGGCTTCTTCAACGCTGATCCAAAGATACCAATGTTTTTCAACTTGTTCTGCATTGATGTTCTCATAAACCCTCGTCACCCGACCTCCACAAGGTAAGCGGCAGCCCTACATCCATTTTCCCTGCACTGAGTGGACAAATCAACATATTTTAGCTTCTTCCTCTCATAGGCTGCCTCCAGTCCCTCTTCCCATGGGGCAGTAAGTTCAATCATTCTAACTTTCCTAGCTGCTGCTGACAATAATACTGTGTCTGGCCTCAAGGAGGTAATGGCGATCTCAGAAGGAAATCTTTGTTGCTGGCTAAGGCCAACCACCATTGACCAATTACTTCCATGTGCCAGGATTGACCTGTCCTTCCATGCCTTGCCTTGTACGGCACCTCCCTTTTTAACAAACTCAATGTACTTTCTCTGAGGAGCATGATGGCCTTTGTTGGCCTTTATTCTACACACCTCAAAGATCTCTGCCAGCTTTTGCAGAACCTGATCATGCCGCCACCTGTTCCGTCCTTGTGCCAAGGCGGTCTTGCACCCAGGAAACATATGCTGCAGATTTACTCTTGGGGCCTCGCAGAAGGGACAATTCTCCTCTTTACCATGCCACAGGGACAAATATCCAGGGCTTGGAAGAGTGTCATAGGTGGATCATATTAGGAAACTTAGCCTGGCCTGGGGTATATTCCACAGGTCAGCCCATCCTAAAACTCTGTTAGATGCACCTTCCCATACTGGCTGACTGCTCGAATCATATACCATTCATTTTCCTTCTTAGTTACTTCTGTCACTACCATCGCTTTCTTCTGTATTTTAGAGGCTGCAGAGCACAGTTTGAGAGCCATCTCCCATCCAAGGCCTGGTCTTCCTGATTGGGTTCTTCCTACAATCGCTTGTTGCTTCAGTCTTGAACTGTCTTGTTTACAACCTTCTTTGCCTTCTAGGCACGGCCAGTTCGGACCTATCAAGCCCACACTGACTGGTCTGTTGATTTGCTTAGGTCTAAGAACAGCCTGGTCTTCTCCTGCTTATAACACAGGGTGATGGACTTTAATGGCAGTTGTAAGCAGAGCATGTGAGCGGAGCAAGAGCGGAACATTAAGTGGAGTGGTGATAATTCCACCTGAGCAGAGAGAGCCTTTTTGAAGATTCCACTCCGCTTGCTCAGGCCACTCAGCGCCGCTCGCTCAACCCAGAATACGCTTCGTGCTATGCTGGTTTGGGAACCTGCGAAATAGGCAATAGGCCTGAGGTTATGGAGTTTAAACATTGTTTTAGTGAAGTTGCAAACCATATAGCCTACATAAATTGTATAAATCAAGTATAAATCAAAGTTAAGAATGAGGAAAGTGAAATGGAGTGGGGAGAGACAGTGAGAATTAGCAGATATTCCATTTGGAATCATTAGGATGCATCAAAATAATCCACACAACTCCAGTCGACAAATAAAGGTCTTCTGAATGCAAACGATTGATTATTTTTTAGAAACAAAACAATACTTATATACTTTTTAAGTACAAACGTTCGCTTCGGTACATCTCTGTGACCTGAGCTCATGAAAGGGATGATGTAAGCTCGTTGGTAAGGTCACGCGTCACGTGGAGGAGGAGTCAGGAAGCGCGTTATTATTTACATTTGTTTTTTTTTCTTTTTTATTATTATTTGGAATTTTTTTATTTTATTTTATATTGTTTTTAAATGATTTTGGACTGTTTTGGTTTGTGAATGGCACAAGATTCTCTTGTAAACAATGACGCGCTTCCTGACCTTACCAACAAGCTTACGTAATCCTTCTCATGAGCACACATCACAGAGATGTACAGCAGTGAATATTTGTAGTTAAAAAGTATACAAGTATTGTTTTGTTTCTAAAAATAATCAACCGTTTGCATTCAGGAGAACTTTATTTGTCGACTGGAGTTGTGTGGATTATTTTGATGCACCCTAAATATGCATTTTGGACCGTCAAAAAATGGAGGACATTCACTTGCATTGTTTAGAGGAGGAGGCCACAAATGAAATCCTAAAAGTCTTAAATTCTGTTTTGACGAAGAAAGAAACTCAGATACATCTTGGATGCCCTGAGGGTGAGTAAATTATGAGCAAATTTTCATTTTTGGGTGAACTATTCCTTTAACCAAGTTTAAATTTTATCTGTCCACTAATACCACAAGTTATGAAACTGAGATTTTGCTTTTCCTGACACCCTCAACAATGTTTAATTTATTAGCTCAAGTTACATTGGTTACATTTTATACTTTAAGGGATAGTTCACCCAAATGAAATTTAATCACCCTCATGTTGTTCCAAACCCATATTACTTTCTTTCGTCTGTGGAGCACAAAAGGCTATATTTTTAAAGAATGATGTGATAACTGATTTCCATAAAGTAGTGACTCACTTTAAAGCAGGGATACTTAACTTTGGAAAGCTGGGGGGCCGTAAAGCAGGATCCCTTAAGCCTCAAGGGCTGCACAAGTTTTTATAGACTAATTATTATTCTTTTATTTGTTTAATAATAATAATGATTGTGGTTCTTTGAAAAATAAAAACAGTGATATACATTATTAGAATGATCATATATGACTGTATGTTGTCTGTTTTTTTTTTGTTTTTTTTTTAAAAGATCCACACTTTTACAAGTAGGCCATAGACTGCAGCACAAATCACCACTCTAAAAAATTACACTGTACAATTAAAATTTACATTTTGTGAAATGTCAAAATGCCATATATAGAAAGAAGATACGATCTGTTCTATTCTCACTGCCAAATAAAGTCATCATGACACACCAAAGTTAGAGCAAGGATTATTTACCTGAGGGGGCATTTGAAATTTCGAAGGGGGCACAGATTTGCCACTTTACCATAAGATTTAACGTTGCTGAAAATTACGTTTCATGTAATTTACTAAATTAAATAAAATTAAAAAATAAATAAATTTACACGAGTCTTGGCTTTGATAAATATGCACTTGCATAAGCTAAAATGAAAATCACCATTCGAAATAAACAAAATCTATTAAAATGAAAAAGCTTTCACAGTTACAATTTCTTGTTTGCTAATTTTCACACTTTCCTAATAATTAATCATTAAAAAATAGTCACGATGCAAATTTTAATTAAAAAATCAACAGTAAATTAAATTTTGAGAGAACTATAACATTCCATTGAAATAAACTGGATTGAGGCTTGCCAAAGTCATTTAGCAAGTCAGTTCACTCGGCGGCCATCTTTGGAATGCTCCTATTTTTCTATGTACACAAGTGGCATGACAGTGTAGCTCCTATCTACTTGAATGGGGAAGACCGAAATCTCCAAAATGGTTGGTCAAGGTTATGATCAAAGAACATATTTCAAATCTGCAGTAAAATCTGACTACACTGGTATCATAAATTGTGCTTCTTTACCTCAGATTACACTAAAAAAAGAAATTTTCTCGTCTTCTGTAGCTAATGAGCACGCACATTCTCAAGTTGATTGACAGGCGATGTCTGTATCTAAAAGGTAATTGGCTCTTTTACCTGAAGGTGGGACTTCTTTTCTACATCTGTTGGCCGTTGGCGACAGTTGGGCATTCCAATTCCATCTCTGCTAAAGAGTCTCTGGGCTTGCAAACCACACAAACCTAAACACCTCCTAAAGCACAGTGCATGATATATGTTCACTTCCTGGTAACTGTTGTGAAACAGAGGCTGCAGCCAGAAGACGCTTCTTTATCCCTTGCCTGTACAAGTGCACTTTAAAATATGCTAAAAATATACTAAATGAACAAAAAGCAAAATCTAAAAAATGTTGCTTAATAAATGTCTAATCAAATGATCCCCCTTGAGGGCACACTCCAAAAACTTGCCTATTTTTCAGATTTATGCATTTCAATTTCATAACAAAATTCCATTAAATTTAACTGAGTAATCTTAAACTAAATTAAATGAATGAAACCTCAATATATTTACATTTTATTAATTTCATATTTATAAAACTCAATTCAATTTGATGGAATTTTGTTATGAATTTTGTTTGTTTGAGTGAATAAAATTCTATCCAGGGACATCACTAGAGATTTATGGATAGGGGGGCTTAGCCTCATTTAGGGGGGTCTGGGCTACTCCCCCAGGATATTTTTGAAAGTCCCCAAAACGTCTTTCCATCATGTATTTTTAGAGTACAACAGGTGTAAAATCTATTGAAATAAGGTTATTTGTCGTTAAGGTTGGCTAAAAATATACCTGTCTCAAAGTTTGTGTTAGACACTGATCTAATATTACTTAAATTATATACAAATAAAGAAATTAAAGTCCACTTTGTCCCCATCCATCCAACATCAACAAATGGCACAAAAATGGCTGTACTATGTAGCCAAAATACTAGAGAGAGAGAGAGAGAGAGTAAGATCCCAAACAAATATTACAACTTATGTTACAGAACTGCTCCTCCTGCTTCTCTCTTTTGATGCTTATTTTGTGGGTGGACACATCAAAGTGTACCTGCAATTTTTAAATGTGGCAAAGCGGTCAGTGACACTATTGTGGCTTAGTGGCCCAAGCACTTCACCCTCAATGGCTGTGTTACGGTAGCCAGCTGGTAGGTAGCTGTGCAGTGTGTAAAACCTCACTCCCCTGGCCTCAAGAGGCGCACTAGCGACTGACGCTAGAGGCTGTAGCCTTTAGTCTCCTCGTTAGCGCACCTTCCTCCCATGCCAGAGATGCCAGTTCAAATCCCATTTGGAGCGGGTCCAACAGGACCGGTTACAGTGGTGCCGAAACCCGGGAGGGGAGTGAGGTTTAGGGGGGTGAGTGTAACAGTGGCCAGCTGGTACGTGCTGTGCAGTGTGTAAACCTCACTCCCCTGGCCTCAAGAGGCACACTGATGCTAGAGGATGTAGCCTTTAGCCTCCTTGTTAGCGCATCCGCCTCCCACACCGGAGGCGCTGGTCCAAACCCATTTGGAACGGGTCGAGCAGGACTGGTTACAGTGGTGCCGTAACCCTGATGGGAGTGAGGTTTAGGGGGGTGAGTGTTACGGTAGCCATCTGGTAGGTAGCTGTATGGTGTGTAAAACCTCACTCCCCTGGCCTCAAGAGGTGCACTAGCAACTGATGCTAGAGGCTGTAGCCTTTAGCTTCCTCGTTAGCACGCTTGCCTCCCATGCCAGAGACGCCAGTTCAACTTGCAAGCCTTTTCTGACCTATTGTCTTACAAAACCAGGAGTGCAGCCAGCGCAGTGCACTAAAGCACCTTTCACAGGAGCAACCTGACATTTTTCTTTCAGAGAAGGAAACACATCATCATCCAGGAGGATATGCACTGCAAGCATATCTTTGGGAGGACTTCCATCCTCTCTTTTCCGGGTGTAACGGGTTGTAATATTCATAATGTAAATATTTTGTATCACTAAAATCTTCCTGTTATTTTGGTGATGTTTATTTTACTTCCTGTTTATGTAATTTATGCTATTTTTGTGAATAACTGTTTTGGGGACTTTAAATTTGTTTTTTGTTCCCATCGCCGGGTTGATGGCATTTTGTATCTTCGCTCTATGCTTGCTGGGGATAGGTAAGCATTTTCCTGAGCTCTTCGTCTGAAAGTGGTTAAAGTTCATATAATATATTAAATAAGTTAATTTGTTATTGTAATGAGTATTGTGAAGGGTCATGCTATGCTTTAATGCCACTTTTATGTTTGGATGGCATATATATCAAGTTCAGTGGGCCGTGCAATATGAGTTGGCACGCTTTGTTAATGCAGGTTAGCTAATGGGGTTTTATATCGTGCAGGAGATGTGTACAATGTGTTTTACTCCGCGAGTAATATGCTGAACTTTGATGTTTCACACAGGTATTTCCCTTTAATACTTTTTATGTATGTTCATTTATGCTGATGTATTTAATGTATTGGTGCAACGGATGATTTATTTGGAATGTGTTCACACTGTCTGTAGGGATCCGTGTGCGTGATAGCACATGTTATTCCAATGACTAATTATTATGTTAATGTGAATCTTGTTTAATTGTTATATGTTTAATTCAAGTGCTTTTGTCACTGATTTATATTGAGAGTGGTGCTACTCCTGTTTTACCCACAAATAATATACTAAATTTTGATGGTTTTGATGTTTCACACAGAGTGCTGGATCAATAAACTTCCTTTGGTTCAGCAAAAGTGGCAGTTTTCCGAACCCTTTTACACAACGCAGAACGAGTAACAGCGGTCAGAGGTAGATCAGTTACATAAGCAAGAAAGTTTCTGGCCACCAACATCTCTTCTGTTTTACGCTGAAAAGCCGTCTTGTGTTTTGAGTGAAGCTGTACAGCGATTACTGGTTATTTGTGAATAAAACGGACTCACGTGAACTGTGGAAACTGGTTCCCGCTTCCTCCTTTATCTGCCCAACCTGAACCTTTGTTACAGTGTCACATACAACTTGTTTGCCGATACAAGCTTCTGCCAGGTCAACAGTTTTTTCTGGAGGAACTTGTGTAGTCCCTCAGTTATAGAAGAAGGGATTGAAACATCAGTAGCAAATACATGGTGGAGAACTTATGAAGCTTTGTTCTCAGACCAACAGCCACGGGGGATCCAGTGGCAGATAGACAATCAAAAATAGCAGTTAAAGTGTCCAGGACTGCATTTATGGACTGCAGCTGGCATGCCCAGTGAGTGTTTGAGAGCTGTACAAGTTCACCTGATGCTATTCCAAGTTTGGACTGAGCTTCTTTCAACATGTGGTAGTTAACTAGGGATGTACTGAAAAACGAATACACATTCTCCAACAAACTGGAAAACTCCGGAATAGCCCTGTAAGTATGACACAACACCAAATTAAGCTCATGAGCATAGCAGTGTACATACACTATATTGCCAAAAGTATTCGCTCATCTGCCTTTAGACGCATATGAACTTAAGTGACATGCCATTCTTAATCCATAGGGTTTAATATGACGTCGGCCCACCCTTTGCAGCTATAACAGCTTCAACTCTTCTGGGAAGGCTTTCCACAAGGTTTAGGAGTGTGTTTATGGGAATTTTTGACCATTCTTCCAGAAGCGCATTTGTGAGGTCAGACACTGATGTTGGACGAGAAGGCCTGGCTCGCAGTCTTCACTCTAATTCATCCCAAAGGTGCTCTATCGTGTTGAGGTTAGGACTCTGTGTAGGCCAGTCAAGTTCTTCCACACCAAACTCGCTCATCCATGTCTTTATGGACCTTGCTTTGTGCACTGGTGTGCAGTCATGTTGGAACAGGAAGGGGCCATCCCCAAACTGTTCCCACAAAGTTGGGAGCATGGAATTGTCCAAAATCTCTTGGTATGCTGAAGCATTCAGAGTTCCTTTCACTGGAACTAAGGGGACAAGCCCAGCTCCTGAAAAACAACCCCACACCATAATCCCCCTTACACCAAACTTCACAGTTGGCACAATGCAGTCAGACAAGTACCGTTCTCCTGGCAACCGCCAAACCCAGACTTGTCCATCAGATTGCCAGATGGAGAAGCGTGATTCCTCACTCCAGAGAATGCGTCTCCACTGCTCTAAAGTCCAGTGGCGGCGTGCTTTACATCACTGCATCCGATGCTTTGCATTGCACTTGGTGATGTATGGCTTGGATGCAGCTGCTCGGCCATGGAAACCCATTCCATGAAGCTCTCTACGCACTAATCTGAAGGCCACATGAACTTTGGAGGTCTGTAGCGATTGACTCTGCAGAAAGTTGGCGATCTCTGCACACTATGCGCCTCAGCATCCGCTGACCCCGATCTGTCATTTTACGTGGCCTACCACTTCGTGGCTGAGTTGCTGTCATTCCCAAATCGCTTCCACTTTGTTATAATACCACTGACAATTGAGTGTGGAATATTTAGTAGCGAGGAAATTTCACGACTGGACTTGTTGCACAGGTGGCATCCAATCACAGTACCACGTTGGAATTCACTGAGCTCCTGAGAGCGGCCCATTCTTTCACAAATGTTTGTAGAAGCAGTCTGCATGCCTAGGTGCTTCATTTTATACACCTGTGGCCATGGAAGTGATTGGAACACCTGAATTCAATTATTTGGATGGGTGAGCGAATACTTTTGGCAATATAGTGTAAATTGCCTCTGGATGCAGCACTCTAAAATGTGCTTGCACACCTCTTTTGGACCCACTTATGACAGCTGCACCATTATAGGTCTGTGCAACGCACTTTAGACCTGCAACTCCTCTCATTTGGAGCTGCTGTTGCAACTCATTTGCTATCGATTGGACATCAAATGACTTAATGAATATGAGTAGGACTGGTGACGTCCCTGATTCTATACATTCATCAACCTAAATAATGTTTAATGCCCTATTCAGACAGCAATTATTTTGCATGGGCATGTGAGGTAATTCCAGAATTTACTGGGGGTAGTCAATGATTTTATTGCCGTCCAAATCCGAAATGTCGGTGTTTTTGTCCCACCTCCCGCGAGAAAATTCCCAGCCAAATTACCTATTGTTTTTTGACAAACACCAAGGTTGTGTGCTAATTTAATTACCGTCTGAATCCACATATCTGAGTTTATAATCCAAAAGCCATTTTGGAAATCCTTTTTGACCACTGTTAAGTGCCGTACTATTGCACTGCGCATGGTAACAGCTCTGGGAATGGACAGTTGTGAAAGTTGCAGGATTGTGTAACAGAAATGTTTGAAATAATTCACAGTAATAAAATTATGTCACCGCTCCACCATAGTGAGTGGGAACTCTTAAGTAGAAGGGAAAGAGAAATGAGAGCCAGATCACGTAAACTTTTTAAATGGTCTATTATTATGGCTGCAATGTAATAAAATTGTAATATATCACATTTTAATGTAGAAACATTAACTAAATACATTTATACATAGGGCTTGCATGACTATTCGTTTATACGGGTCAAGTAGTCCCAGAAAAGTTTCTGATTTAAAAGGTTTAATTTCCACCTCCACTTTTTAAACACTGAAAGATAATTCCAAATGATGTTCGTCATTTTGATAGATAAAACATAAGAAAATATAGCTCCTCAAATTTAATTTGAACTATCTTTACTGTCCTTGATATGTGTGCTTCTATATCTCCTTGCGTGTGCAGAGGAGAGAGAGCGCACAAGCGGCGCAACTGAGGTGATGCGGGTGCCGAAACATGCATACCCCATTGACAGATTTATTTGGCTGTGTTGATAAACAGTCTTGTCCCTACAGTTTCTTGATTCATTTAATTGTTCTTCACAAGAATTTTGGCTTGCTTCGTATGCGAAAATGTACACTGGAAATGTCTGCAGCACTTTACAGTGCGGTTGCCTAATGCTTTAAACATTTTATTTTCACTTTAGCATAATTCCAAACATATTTAAATGCAAATACAGAGGATACAGTTTGTGGACTGCAGAATTTTCCATATAACAAGCGCAACTGCAAGCATGTGATCGACAAAAAGTCTCGCATGTCCCCTGTGATTTAATTGTCATTCGCATGAGTTTTATCACAGAGGAGCCATGAAAATGTACTTTTACAGATGTCACCCTGAGAAACAATTGCCGTCCGAATAGGGCTTAAGACATTTTCACTTACAGTTGTGCTCAAAAGTTTGCATACCCTTGGAGAATTGGTAATATATGTACTATTTTTAAAGAAAACATGAGTGAGCAGGCAAAACACATTTATTTTATTTCTTATGGGATTCATATTCAACTGTAGGTTATAACAGAATGGCACAATCATAAAACAAAACATGGCAACAATGAAAAAAACGAAATGACCCCTGTTCAAAAGTCTGCATACCCTTAGTTCTTAATACTGTGTATTGCCCCCTTTAGCATCAATGACAGCGTGCAGTCTTTTGTAATAGTTGTCTATGAGGGCCCTAAATTCTTGCAGGTGGTATAGCTGCCCATTCGTCTTGGAAAAATGCCTCCAGGTCATGCAAAGTCTTTGGTCGTCTTGCATGAACTGCACATTTGAGATCTCCCCAGAGTGGCTCGATGATATTAAGGTCAGTAGACTGTAATGGCCACTCCAGGACCTTCACCTTTTTCTGCTGTAACCACTGGAGGGTCAACTTGGCCTTGTGCTTAGGGTCATTGTTGTGCTGGAAAGTCCAAGACCGTCCCATGCGCAGCTTTCATGCAGAAGAATGCAAATTGTCTGCCAGTATTTTCTGATAACATGCTGCATTCATCTTGCCATCAGTTTTCACAAGATTCCCCGTGCCTTTAGAGCTCACACACCCCCAAAACATCAGTGAGCCATCACCATGCTTCACAGTGGGGATGGTATTCTTTTTACTATAGGCCTTGTTGACCCCTCTCCAAACATAGCGCTTATGGTTGTGACCATAAAGCTCTATTTTGGTCTCGTCACTCCAAATTACAGTGTGCCAGAAGCTGTGAGATGTGTCAAGGTGTTGTCGGGCATATTGTAACCAGGCTTTTTTGTGGCATTGGTGCAGTAAAGACTTCATTCTGGCAACTCGACCATGCAGCTCATTTTTGTCCAAGTATCGTCGTATTGTGTTCCTTGAAACAACCACACCATCTTTTTCCAGAGCAGCCTGTATTTCTCCCGATGTTACCTGTGGGTTTTTCTTTGTAACCCAAACAATTCTTCTGGCAGTTGTGGCTGAAATCTTTCTTGGTCTACCTGACATGGCTTGGTATCAAGAGATCCCCAAATTTTCCACTTTTTAATAAGTGACTGAACAGTACTGACTGGCATTTCCAAGGCTTTGAATATCTTTTTATATCCTTTTCCATCTTTATAAAGTTCCATTACTTTGTTACGCAGGTCTTTTTACAGTTCTTTTCTGCTCCCCATGGCTCAGTATATAGCCTGCTCAGTGCATCCATGTGAGAGCTAACAAACTCATTGACTATATATACACAGGCACTAATTGCAATTTAAAAAGCCACAGGTGTGGGAAATTAACCTTTAATTTCCATCTAAACCTGTGTGTGTCACCTTGTGTGTCTGTAACAAGGCCAAACATTCAAGGGTATGTAAACTTTTGATCAGGGCCATTTGGGTGATTTCTGTGATCATTATGATTTAAAAAGGAGCCAAACAACTATGTGATGATAAATGGCTTCATATGATCACTAAATTTCACAATATCTGCCAGGGTATGCAAACTTTTGAGCACAACTGTATATTCATTAACAAAACACAGCAAAGGGTTGTAAACTGCTGTACTCGCAATTAGAACAACTGAACGCACCGAGTGGTGGTGTTAAAACTCTTGTCTTGAGGACCACATCTCTCCACTTGCACTTTTTTGTTACATAATTTACATCATTCATTTATCCTTATCCTAGGTAAAATCCTTTTCTTAAATCCATTTTCTTATTTTAGCCTTTGAGCCTCTGAAAACATGGCAGAAAACATTTTTCTAATTAAGTAGAGAGCAGTCAATTGGCCAGACAGTTACTCCTGTCCCCACCTTCCATCTGAAATTTTCAGTTACTCACTACAAATAGTTTAAGGATTAATTTGCTTTATTGTATTTTATTTTTTTTTTTTTTTATAATTTACTTTAATATTTAGGCTTGCAAAAAAAGTAAAACACATTTAAAAGATAATAACTCAATTATAAAAACTGGTTCAATTACAATATTTTGACAGAGGGGTTCATGGCTATAGATAGACAAAAAAGTAGACAAAAGTCTCTGGCCTTGAGGAGGTGGAAACTATGGATAAAGTTGGTAGTGAAGGCCATGGATCAACAGCCTAGAACAAAGACTCTGGATCCAAAATAGACAAACTTGCCATGGAACCTGCTGGCACAAGCCTATCAACCCAGTCTTGTGTTGAACTCATATTAATTTGTATGAGTTAGCCAGATGGCATCATTGTAAGAAATCATCCAAGTTGGCTTGAACAAAAACTTGTACATTCTTTTTACATTCTTACAATTTTTCTTTAGTCTAACCCCTTAACCTAACCATAAAGTGTAACCCCAAACCCTAAACCTAACCTGAATTCTTTATTATGAAATTTACATAAGTGTCAAGGGGCATTATTAGAAGTATTAATTTTTATGTTTTGTTACATTTTATTAAATAATTAAACAAATTAACATGTTAAACTGACAGCCCTTGTAATAACTAGCATTGTTGAAGTTTATATTTTCTTGTATAGAAATCTGTTACAGCTATAAATTCATAAACACACTTTTCCTGGAAAGGGATGACATGACACAAAAACACAAAACACATTTTTACTTCTGCTTCCTAGATTTCATGAAAAAAAAAAAAAAAAAAAAAAAAAAAGCGTCATCTATGTTAGCCAACTAGGACAACATTACCTTGGTATAGGGTTACAACTGTTCAATGTTAGCCGGAATGCCCCATAATTTGGATGTATGGGATGCCTATTGGCCCATATTGTAGTGGGCCAAATTTGGTGACCCTGTCTTACATTTGTTGATGTTCAACAAATGTAAGATTTAATGACAACACAGCAATGGCTGTCTGCCATCCTTGTTTATTGACTTCAGGTCAGCTTTTAACTCAATCGTATCTCCGACTTTTATCAACAAATTGTCATTTATTGAATTGAAAAAGTGACAGGCAGGGGTCTACTGTAGGAGCCTTACGACAATCAGTCAACTAGCTAATCAAGTTAGCACTGTTGTTTTCAATGACATGGTTAAAGGTTGGATTCTTAATGAATGTACTGCAGTTGTTCAAGTTATTCGGTAACACTTTATAATAATGGTCCGTCATTAATAGGTAACTATGCAGGAATTAATGCAGGACAAATTAGTACTACACTAACACTTTAGTTACTACTATTAACTAATATAGAAACATGATTAACATGATAGTTCACTGTTAGGTAATCAGTAATTACTGAATTTGATCTGCCTCACTGAGAACTATTAACTATGGCTAATTTAAAATAACTACTAATTAGTTACTAATCAAAACATTAACATGTGTCTAAAATGTGAATGATTATGTTTTATTGTGAACATGATCATGCATGGGTTCTTTGTGGGAATTAATTTATGAATGTAACAGGTCGCTAAATCAAGGCTACAGTGTCTGGTAGATTATCATAGTCAAGGATGTAACCACATATTCAGGATTGATGGGGACCAAATTTAATAATGTAATAATTAACCATGGAATAAACCCCATATCAGTAGACCAATATTATGAATATGGTCCCCCTCAATGTCTATGGTGGGTTGTCCCCCTCAATGTCTATGGTGGTTACGGTCATGATCACAGTAAGCTTACCTTACAGAAATATAGGGATGTATGAGCCCAACATGTGTATTCCTTGGGATATCTCTTCTGTCCATTCAAAGAAAAATTAAATTCTGCATGTTTGATATTGCTGAAGGTCTTTTTTAAATAATTCTGGTAACCCATATGTAATGAGCCAAGTGTTACCACATAAACATGAAAGAATTACTAATGAGCATTATTTTAAAGTGAGGGTCATGGTAACGCATTATTAATGAGATCTTACTGTTTCCTTCCTTGGGAGTTACAGGATATCTGGACCATTATTCTAAAGTGAAAACACATTATAAACCATTAATAGTAACTGAGGTGTTACTTGTTAGTTAGTAATGAATACTCAAGTGTTTGTTCCTACATATTATTCATTTAATCAAACAGATAGTTAACAAACATTCACAGACATAAAAAATAAATAAATAAATAAATAAATAAATAAATAAATAAATAGAAATTCTAGCATTGAATTATGAATCATTAAAATAATTGAATATAATCGCATAGGCTACAAACCTTTAGCAAGATAATGCTTTTAAATGCTGGTGCTCATGGTTACTACATGTTTTAAAAGTCTTATCTCTTAACATAAAGTAAAATAAAAAAAAATGATGTTTTGATTTATCTTCTAATTATGTTGATCTCCACAAGACCAGCAGAAAACGGAGAGAAAACTGACGTGCAGTATGAGGCCAATTTCACATGTGTACTTCTGCCCAAGACAGCCGACTCTGTAAATATGTACAGTTTTGATCAAATTAATTTTACATGTTTCCTCCTTTGCCTATGTTCGGAATGAACAGAACAGAACGTACAGTATGTTAAAGTTTACCACGTGCAGGCGGAGCGACGGTAGGGCGAGCAAAATCGCACTCGCTCTTCTTTCAGTTTCAGCATGAGCACTGAATATGGTGAACCCTGATTGGATTAGAAGCTTGATGGACGTGACACTCAGTCTTTTTTTTTTCATTGGATGCATTAAGTTACTCAGAAAAAAATGCACTTAACATAAAATTAAACACTTCTTGTAAGATTAACCTACAGTACCTATGAATAAAAAATTCATTTAAAAAATGTTTTGTAAAAAAAAAAAAAAAAAAAAGTAGCGTATGTTCAAGTGTGTATTCATTAATTAATAATGCATTACCATGACCCTCACTTTAAAATAATTAGTAATTCCTTCATGTTTATATGGTAACACTTGACTCATTACTTATGGGTTACCAAAATTATTTTAAAAAGACCTGCAGCAATATCAAACCTGCCAAAGTTAATAATTTGTAATGACCAGAAGAGATATCCCAAGGAATACAAATGTTCGGCACATACATCTGTAAGCTGACTATGATACTCTACCAGACACTGTAGACATGATTTAGAGAGCTGTTATGTTCATAAATGAATTCCCGCAAAGAACTCACATGAGGCGCATGTTTCTCTGAAGGCACATTTTATGATCATTTTCACAATAAAAACATAATCATTCACATTTTAGACACATGTTAATGTTTTGATTAGTAATTCATTTTTAGTTATTTTAAATTAGCCATAGTTAGTTGATAGTTCTCAATGAGGAAAATCAAATTCAGTAATTATTGATTACCTAACAGTGAACTACCTCAGTCATCAGTTCGCTATTACTTACTGATTAGTTAATCATGTTTCCATATTAGTTAATAGTAGTAACTAAAGTGTTAATGTAATACTACTCATTAATCCTGCATTAATTCCTGCATTGTTACCTATTAATGAAGGACCATCATTATAAAGTGTTTTCAGTTATTCAAATAGAAAAACCTTCTACTGCACATCTCCATGAATTTGAGCATTTTGATGTATCTTCTAATTCAGTATTTTCCAACACAATATCTGGAGGCCCCCCAACATTATACATTTTGGATGTCTCCTTAATCAGAAATACCTATGATGAGGTGAATCAGGTGTGCTTGATTCGGAAGACATCCAAAATTTGGGTTGGGAAACATCCTCTGAGGTCGGTTGTTCAAACTAGAAGCGATGTTAATTAATTAAAGCCATATTTATTCCAATAAAACAAGCAGTAAACAATTGTTCAGTTCTTATTGCATTTTTTATCTTTACCCATATTAAATAAAAATTGTCAGTGTAACTAATTACCAATATTAAATTCATTTCCATATGTTTTGTACTTGATGACATAAAAATGTAAGGCTGCCAAAGTTAGCTTGTTAATTTATGAGTCAATGTATTTACATAGGTTTACATTATATAGCTACTGTGTGTTTCATTCCTTTCAGTCTATTTTCTAAGGGCTGGTTAGAATAGTCAGAACCTTTTTTTAAGAGCAGCACCACATGTGTCCGTGTTCATTATTCAAAACCCAAAACTCCCATAGCCAGGCTCTCATCTGTGTCATTTTCTTTAGTAAGCAGGACAACCGTCCAACACATTTCATAGTAATAGTAACCTCTTCTTGCTGTCCTGCCAGTTGGAGTCAGCAACATAACGAGGTTTATGTTAAATAAAAAATAAAAAACAGAAAAAATCACATGTACATAAGTATTCACAGCCTTTGCTCAATACTTTGTTGAAGCACCTTTGGCACCAATTACAGCCTCAAGTCTTTTTGAGTATGATGCTACAAGCTTAGCACACATATTTTTGGGCAGTTTCTCCTATTCTTCTTTGCAGGACCTCTCAAGGTCCATCAGGTTGGATGGGGAGCGTCAGTGCACAACCATTTTCAGATCTCTCCAGAGATGTTCAATCGGGTTCAAGTCTGGGCTCTGGCTGGGCCACTCAAGGACATTCACAGAGTTGTCCCATAGCCACTCCTTTGTTCTCTTGGCTGTGTGCTTAGGGTCGTTGTCCTGTTGGAAGAACCTTCGCCCCAGTCTGAGGTCCAGAGCGCTCTGGAGCAGGTTTTCATCAAGGATGTCTCTGTACATTGTTGCATTCATCTTTCCCTCGATCCTGACTTGTCTCCCAGTTCCTGCTGCTGAAAAACATCCCAACAGCATGATGCTGCCACCACCATGCTTCACTGTAGGGATGGTATTGGGCAGGTGATGAGCAGTGCCTGGGTTCCTCCAGACATGATGCTTGCCATTAAGGCCAAAGAGTTCAATCTTTGTTTCTCATGGTCTGAGAGTCCTTCAGGTGCCTTTTGGCAAACTCCAGGCGAGCTGTCATGTGCCTTTTACTGAGGAGTGGCTTCCGTCTGGCCACTCTACCATACAGGCCTGATTGGTGGAGTGCTGCAAAGATGGTTTTTCTTCTGGAAGGTTCTGCTCTCTCCACAGAGAAATGCTGTAGCTCTGTCAGAGTGACCATCGGGTTCTTGGTCACCTCCCTGACTAAGGCCCTTCTCCCCCGATCACTCAGTTTGGCCAGGCGGCCAGCTCTAGGAAGAGTCCTGGTGGTTCCAAACTTCTTCCATTTACGGATGATGGAGGCCACTGTGCTCATTGGAACCTTCAATACTGCAGAAATTTTTCTGTACCCTTCCCCAGATCTGTGCCTCGATACAATCCTGTCTCGGAGGTCTACAGACAATTCCTTGGACTTCATGGCTTGGTTTGTGCTCTGACATGCATTGTTAACTGTGGGACCTTATATAGACAGGTGTGTGCCTTTCCAAATCATGTCCAATCAACTGAATTTACCACAGGTGGACTCCAATCAAGTTGTAGAGACATCTCAAGGATGATCAGTGGAAACAGGATGCACCTGAGCTCAATTTTGAATGTCATGGCAAAGGCTGTGAATACTTATGAACATGTGATTTTTTTCGTTTTTTATTTTTAATAAATTTGCAAAGATTTCAAACAAACTTCTTTCACGTTGTCATTATGGGGTATTGTTTGTAGAATTTTGAGGAAAATAATGAATTTAATCCATTTTGGAATAAGGCTGTAACATAACAAAATGTGGAAAAAGTGAAGCACTGTAAATACTTTCTGGAAGCACTGTATATAGAGTTTGTGAAAATCCACTGGGTGACTGGGATATATGCCAACAACAAGGTTTATTCATGTGCCAGTTGCATACACTCTGTCTAATACCATTTGTTGCATACAACATGTTAGTATTTAATTACAATGCATTTTACCATCAAATGCTCCACTATCCTGAATGATAGTCCTGGCCGTCCTTGGTCAACTGTATTCTAGCTGTTGTGTTGTTGTCTTGTTCATCACTTGGAAATGTTATGTGAGGCATCAGAGTTCAAATTTTTTTTTTACAATAACATACTGGCAACGCTGTTGCCTGCTTACTGTAAAACTTGTTGCAGGTGAGCTGCACGAGAGTCATGTCCGCCATTTTGTGCGCATCCCTCCTTACACACACACACACACACACACACACACACACACACACACACACACACACACACACACACACACACACTCACACACACACCTTATGTGTTATAGGATTATTTTAGTTTCCAGATCTAATCATATCACTGTTTAGTTTGTAGTTGTAAGTCAGAAGTTTATTGACTGCATTGTATTAATTATTAATTGATATTACTGCATAAATAAACTTTGTTATATTACAAAGAGAAGTGTTTTGGTTTGTTTTGCATACACCTGTGTCATGCTGACGGGATGTCAGTGCTCAGATTCAAGCCTTCATTCATTGTTTTTTTTTCCTGAAAATCGATATTCTTCAGATGTCGATTTTCCTAAGAAAACAATCTAATATTGAGACTGTTTTACTATCTGGTTATTAGTCCCTGATTCCAGTGTGGTGCCCCGTCAAAATTAATCCTTATTAATATTCTATTGATTTTTGATAATTGATAATTATCTTTGATGATTGTTGAATTTGAATGATCAATAAGCTAGTGTTAATTTTAATTAATGTTTCATCGATGTTAACAATTATCAAAGATAATCGTTAATTGTTGATTTAAAGGATTAGAAAAAGCTAACATTGATTCTCATCAATGTTCTATTGATTTTAATAATTAATAATTATCTTTGATAATTATTAATTATTGCTAATAACCAAACCCGCTCCTAAACGTAGCGCACTACATTTACTGGAGCCCCATATGAGGTTTTAATAAGTTAGATTCAATTAATTAATTTAAATATTAATTAATAACTAAAGAAATAATTACCAATTATTTCTGATAGTAACACTGATCTAAACAACCAGTAAAGCCCTACAACTGAGTGCGGTATGTAGGTGTTTGCAGTTGTCCCCACTGGAGTGCATGTGTGGTTTTGTGCACATGTGGGTATTTATTATTCTGGGTATTACTGAAGCCCCGAGAGAAGTTTACCTTTTTAAATCCTTACTGTCTTGTATAATTTCGATTGCAACTCTATATATTATATATATATATATATATATATATATATATATATATATATATATATATATATATATATATATATATATATATACTGTATATATATTGTCACGAACACCGGTGAAGATTCCTCAATCGATTCCTCATATCACTCAGACTATTTAAGCCCGATGTGTGCGTTCATTCATTGCGAAGTCTTGTTTGCCCCTTCTACATTTCTGAGCATTATTACTTACTCTGTTGATCTACTCGTGTTTGACTTTGCTTTTGATTTACCTTGTACGATTCTCTGCTGCCTGCCTATTACTGTGTTTGCCTGGACTATGTCTATTGCTGTTTTGCTGCCTGCCCCGATCTTTTGCCTGTTTGACTACGTTATTGCCCTGTCTCTGATATTGTTAGTTGCCCTGGTTATTTTACCCACGCCTGTTTGTACTCTGAACTTGTTATGTTAATAAACCGCACATGGATCCCACTCAGCCTGAGTCAGTGTTACATTATATATATATATATATATATATATATATATATATATATATATATATATATATATATATATATATTTCAAAGTGAAAAGTCGGAGCCTTGGGGTTAGATGCCACCCTCAGAATTGGGGTAGAATGCACCCAGTGGGTTGTTGCTGCTGGTGTTTTTATTATTTTGTTTAAAGTTTATTATAATAAACTTATTTAGTTATTTAATAATTCCTTGAATTAGATGTACAATTCAAAAATCTTTATTATTTATGAAAACCTATAGGTTGAGTGGAATAATTCATTCTGAATTCATAGTTTATTGATATTTTGACATTCCTTCAATCAAAAATATAGACCTATTCATAAAATGGTATAGTGTATTTCAAGTATTTCATTGACTGGGATTCTGTTTTTTTTATTTGTCTTTCATTATTCAATTATTCATCTAAATTGTCAAAATGCATCAATTCACATATAATATTTTATTTGTATTTTACATAATTGACACACCTTTAAAAAACAAATAATAAAAAATAATATCAGATGCATGTTATATATTCTGCAAAAATCACATGACAGCTGGGATCTGTTTGCCCTAGGGGGCTTCTTGCCCCAGTGGTGGGGCAAGATGGCCCCTTTACATGATTTTTAATTTTGTGCTACAAAAACTAAATTTGTAAATGTTTCCATTTATTTACCCTAATAATATGTTGGATGATGCATCATCTTGTACATGCTAAACTCATCTAAATATTTTTGTATTCTGTTCCTGTTTTAAGAACTATACCACTTGATGGTGGCATCCCTCCCTGCTCCTGCACCATTTCTAATCTGCCTGGGTGAACCAGTCATCCCTTTTCCAACCTGGCAAAAGATTTGAGAAAATTACCTCATGGAAATAAATGCTTCCAGTAGTGGATGGTCAGACGCAAGATGGCAAGCAGTCCTGCTACACTGCATTGGGATGGAAGGACAGAGACTATTTTACACCTTGCCTAACACCGGATCAACACTGAACAAAGCTATGACCGCACTTCAGATGCATTTCGTGCCAAATGTTAATGATGTGGCCTGCAACCATACTTTCTGACCAAGACTGCAAGGACCTGATGAAAGTTCTTGCAGTGCTATGTGTTCTAGCAGCTCCTGGTGCTTTTGGTGGAATGGAGGATGAAACTATAAGAGATCTATTAATAGAGCTCGCACAGCTCAGTCATGTGAAAGACAGACTATTGCTTGAGGAGGAGCTTACCTTGTATCAATCATTGACTTTAGCGTGCCAGGTGGAATCAGAGGAAAACAGAAAAAGACTTGCTTTGGGTGTGGGTCAGCACATCCTCTTGCAAACGCTAAAAACTGCCCCGCTGCATCTGATACATGCAATTCTTGTGGAAAAAGAGGACATTTACAATCTGTTACATGAGTGGCATGTCTTTGTCTTACAAAATTCACAGCAAAGTCCAAATAGAATCACCACATGGGAATGTGAAATGCATTGATTTAATAGTGGATACTTAATCATCCAAATCTATATTGCCAGAACAATTGTACCAAAAATGTTTTGTGACCTGCCCCTTAACGGAACCTAAGGCTTTTGTAATCACTTACTCCAAAGACAGCATCCTGGTTCTGGGCTGCATGTCTGCTTCTGTGGAGCCGTAACAGCCCCACCTACCTTCTACATTGTCCATGCCGGCTCACCTTTGTTAGGCATAGAGTTGATTAAAGCCTTGAAGTGCCACATTAACCCAAAAGGAGCCATCTTCTACGATCGGATATCTGAAAGGATGTGTTCACTAATGTTCCCCCAGTACATCAAAAGTTGAAATGACTTCCATTATGTGTAACAGTAGGCAGCTGGTACATGATAGCTGTGCAGTGTGTAAACCTCTCTCTGCTGGCCTTAAGAGACACACTAGTGACCGATGCTAGATACCATGGCTTTTCTAGCCTCCTTGTTAGCGCATCCGGCTCCCATGTCGGGGATCGCCGGTTCCAATCCTGCTCGGGGTGATCGAGTAGGACCGGTGACACTGGTGTCATGACCCGTATGGGAGTGAGGTTTAGGGGGTAGGTGTAACGGGAGCCAGCTGGTACGTAATAGCTGTGCAGTGTGTAAACCTCACTCTCCTGGCCTTAAGAGATGCACTAGCGACCGAGGCTAGAGGCCATGGCCTTTCTTGCCTCCTTGCTAACGCGTCTGGCTCCCATGATAGGGATCACCGGTTCGAATCCCCCTTGGTGCGGGTCGAGTAGGACCAGTGGCATATGCAAGGATCTGTCTTGAGAGCTTCAGCGACTGTTACAAGCAGGAGTTACAGAAAAGACTGATGCATCACCATGGGTGTTGCCCATAGTGGTTACACAGAAAAAGCAAAGGGGCATTCGAGTTTGCGAGGACCTGCACAAACTTAACAAAAGTGTAATATTGGACTGTCATCCATTGCCACACATAGAGGAATTATTGATGGAAATGTGCAACGCTGTAAATATTTTGCAATTTAGATGTAAATGCACACTGTTCTTAAGGGGGGTATCTTCCCCCATCTTCCCGTATAGTAAAATAGTAATTACAATAATGCACATAAAAGTAATTAAACACATATGAATTAATTTAAATCACACATTAAATACATATTTAAATGATATTTAAAGGGTTAGTTCACCCAAAAAGGAAAATTCTCTCATCATTTACTCACCCTCATGTCATCCCAGATGTGTGACTTTCTTTCTTCTTTCTTCTTCTGAATACAAACAAAGACTTTTAGAAGAATATTGTCAGGATCGGTTTGGGGAAGGTGAGGACTCAAACGCAGAAATAATGGAATAGGGATTTATTGATAAAAATAAACAAAAACAAACATAAACCACCCAAAGGGGAAAACTCCAAAGTTTGTTTGTTTGTTTATTTCTTAACACCAAGCCAGCTTCGATATTTTCATGGTGAAAACCAGGTTAAAATTTGGACTAATTTTGTTAAAAACCTTTTCAAAGGTGTCAACGGAATAAAATAGTTTTCTAACAGGAGTAGAAATATTACAATCCAATAAAATATTTTTGATAGACAGTGGGCTCTGACATGATGTGAAAACTCCAAAGTCAGAGCAGACCGACTGGGTTGGAAACACAGGGCTGGAACAGACGAGACAGGACATTTTTTTAACAGGGTAAAAAAAAACTAGCACAGGACTGAAAACAAAGGGAGGTTAAATGGGGAGGAAATAAGGAGAGTAACGAGGGAGAGCATGTTGAAAATATAAAGTAACGAGGGGGTGGGGTATCACTAAAGACTGAACTGACAAGAGTGCACATGGCAATGAGGAAACACAACAAAGCCATGTGCACTCACAACACTAGTCTCAGGTCCCAGCCACCAACTAAAAACAAGACTAACTGAAGTGGCAGGATCCTGACAAAAGATGCACAAGATAAAACAACACAACACACAGAACAAACACAAAACACGGGTGCCAGGTCCCAACACTGAAGAAAATTCTTAACTAGAGTGTCGGGAACCTGACACTACCCCCTCTCCAGGGACGATTCCCAGGTGTCCCAAGACAGATGAACAGGAATAAAAACAAGACAAAACAAAACACAAAGCCAGACAAGTGTGTGTGTGTGTGTGTGTGTGTGTTGGGGGGGGGGACAGAGAGCCAAAAGATAGACCAGGGAGGAGCCAGAAGAACAGACCAGGTCGGAGCAGGTAGAACCAGCTAAGGGGGGGAGGGAGGGGGAGACCAAGGGGGAGGCTCCCAAAAGGGGGCAGCCTGGGAGGAGGTTTGAGGAAAAGGGCGGGGTCCGGCGACCTGGGATGTAGCTCCAGACAGGGGGCGGGGTCCGGCGCCCTGGGATGTGGCTCCAGGAAGGTGGCAGGGTCCGGTGGCCAGGGCGGAGGCTCGAGGAAGGGGGCGGGGTCCAGCGGCCAGGGAGGAGGTCCGGCAGCCTCAGGACGGGGAGGAGATCTGGCAGCCTTGGGATGGGGATGAGGTCTGGCAGCCTTGGGACAGGGACAAGGTCTGGCAGGGTGGCAGAAGGGAACTGGACAGTCTCATTGGTGACCACACGGAACAGGACAGACTGGGTAGCAGTGGCTGCTGGCTAAAGGTCAGACTGGGTGCCGGCCGCTGGCGAAGGGTCAGACTGGGCGCCGGCCACTGGCGAAGGGTCAGACTGGGCGCCGGCCGCTGGCGAAGGGTCAGACTGGACGGCGGACGACTGGCGAAGGGTCAGTCTGGGCGCTGACCACTTGCGAAGGGTCCGACTGGGCGACAGCCACTGGCGAAGGGTCAGACTGGGCGATGGCCGCTGGCGAAGGGTCAGACTGGGCGACGGCCGCTGGTGAAGGGTCAGACTGGTCGACGGCCGCTGGCGAAGGGTCAGACTGGACACCGGCCGCTGGCGAAGGGTCAGACTGGATGCCATCCACTGGTGAAGGGTCAGTCTGGGTGCCGGTCACTGGCAAAGGGTCAGACTGGGCGGACACCCCTGGCGGTCTGCATCAACGAACTTGGCCACCTCCTAGTGGTCAGCAACAATGAGCTTGGCCGTATCCCGGCGGTCAGTAGCGGGTTCCTGCACCTCTTGTTAGTCAGCAGCTGAACAGTCTTTCCTTCTCTTCCTCCAATTATGAGTCATTGGAGATCTGGGGTTTTGACTGGATGGAGGGTGTGGAGATAGACTGGTCCATCTTGGGAGGTTGCCTGTAGTCAGGGGTGATCCACCTAACCCTCTGGGACAGGTAACCCATAGCATCCCCCCCCCCCCCCAAAAAAAAAATCCCCAGGCTTCCCATCTTCCAGGAGCTGAGGGGGTTCTCAAGGCACAAGTTGAAATGATCTTTGAGAGCGGCGTAATTGTAGTCCAGTCCCCAGTTGCCGCTTAATTTATAAAAAATAAACAAACACAAACCACCCCGAAGGGGAAAACTCCAAAATCCAGGGCAGTGCAGAGCAGACCGACTGGGCTGGAAACACAGGGCTGGAACAGACAAGACAGGACAACGACAGCAACTGACTTGTCAGACACCTAACAGGGTAAAAAAAAACACAACGAACAAGCACAAGACTAAAAACAAAGAGAGGTAAATAGGAGAGGAAATGAGGAGGGTAACGAGGGAGAGCAGGTGGAACAGATAACAAGGTAACTAGGCAAACAAGGGGGTGGGGTATCACTAAAGACTGAACTGACATGAGAACACATGGCAATAAGGAAACACAACAAAGCCATGTGCACTCACAACACTAGTGTCAGGACCCAGCCGCCAACTAAAAACAAGGCTTACCAAAGTGGCAGGATCCTGACACTAGATACACAAGACAAAACAACGCAAAACACAGAACAAACACAAAACACAGGTGCCAGGTCCAGTCACTGAAGGAAATAGTTAACAAGAGTGTCAGGAACCTGACAAATATCTTAGCTCTTTTGGTCCATACAACGCAAGTCAACAAAGTCCAAAACTTTGAAGCTCAAAAAGTATATAAAGGCATCATAAGTTATCGACTCGACTAGTGGTTAAATTAATGTCTTCAGAAGCGATATGATAGCTGTGGGTGAGAATCCGATCACTATTTAATCAATTTTTTTCCTATCAACACTTGACAGAAGGGGCTGGAAGAAAAATAAATTACAATCAGCACACGTGTTCTAGTGCTCTGTCTCGGGCTAAATAGTCTTTGGCACAAGGCATTATGGAATTCCTTTGTTGCAATCAACCATCAGCAGTTCCGTCAGGTCTAGCAAATCTTTTCTCACACTTTCATGACAATATTCTGCATAGACTGTCAGGTCGTTGTCACTGTAAAAACAAAAACAGCACAGAGGGTGCTGATGACCACCCTTCGGAATCATAACATGACAAATGGGACATCCCTATGGACTTCATGGACACACATAAGTGAAGGCTACAAGGTTTGTAATTTGGAACAAAGCCTTGTATTGAGTGAAGAGTTGTCACACAGGGAAAAAAAATGGTTTAATATCTTGTAAAACAAACTGCCAAAAATAAATGTATTTTTATTAACTGTTTAACTACATGGGGTAGTAACTTACCTAAAGTACATTACGAATGTGAACTTGCTGTACCCAGTGCTGCAAGTAGTTGGTCTTACCAGAAGAGGGCAATGTTTGTCAGGGATTTTCATGTTTGCTCTTGGCAAGGAGCATGCATCGGAGGTAACCTTGATTCTTTGCTTCATGGTTTTGTTTCATTATCCCAAAGCTTCAAATATGCCTTTTTAATATGCTTGATTTGGGTGATATTATGATCCAACAGTAGTGCTGGTACGAGTTGACTTCTCATGAATCCCTAACAAAAGAGGCTTCATTATGGATTACATTTTCTGTGCTTTCCATTGAAGCGTGTTGTGTTTAATTGATTTTGAATGTTTTTTTTTGTTGTTGTTTTTTTTTTTTAAGTTGAAAGCCCTCTTGTGGATGTTAATTACTGTCCAAATAATAGACTTCATTCAGTCCCTATAACAGAAAAGCTACACATTTTTTTTAAACTTATGCAGCTGTCAACATTTTGCTATACATGATTATACATGATTGAAAACAACCCAAAATGTATCATTTGAACCACAGTAAATACCTGCTTGGTGTCATGGCTATCATCAACTTTCTCAAGAATGTGAGTTTTCAAGAACCTATCGCAACAGTTCAGAGGTGAAATGTCCACTGTGTGGCACTAAAAGGGAGTAATATATTAGCCCAAATAGAGATAGGTATCTCGGGCATTGCTTTGTCCTGGTTCTCTTCATATCTCAAGGATAGGCAGTACTACATCTCTATGCACAATTACAAATCCCCCACTGTCCCACTCAAACAAGGGGTTCCTCAGGGCTCATTTCTTGGTCCATTAATATTCATTATCCACATTATGCCTCTTGGACAAATTATTCGCCATCATGGTTTCAACTATTACTGCTATGCTGATGATATACAAATATATACAGCTTGCCAGCCAGATTCTATTCACCAGACTGCCTCATTATCCTCATGTGTCAATGAATTGAAGGGCTGGCTTAACTCCAACTTTCTCAGATTAAACCTGAGCAAAATTGAGATCATAATTACTGGTACATCAACATCAAAAAATGTAACTAAAGTCCCTAGCTGTGACCTTGATGCTACTCTAATCTTCCCATCTGCCACTGTCAAAAACTTAGGTATCATTCTTGACCCTTCATTGACCCTGGATGCCTATATTAACAAACCCTCTAAAGCAGCATTTTTCCAACTTCGTTGTATCGCCCAACTTTGTCCCTATGTTAGCACAAATGATGCTGAATCATTAGTCCATGCATTTATTACATCTCGCCTTGACTACTGTAATGTTCTTTCTTCTGGATTACCGGCACACTCTATCTCCCGCTTGCAATATATTCAAAATTCTGCTGTGAGATTACTAATTTACACTAAACGATCTGCACATATTACTCCCATCCTATTTAAGCTTCACTGGCTACCTGTCGCATCCCGTATTGCATACAAAATTCTCCTGCTTACATTTAAGTCACTCCACGGTCTAGCTCCTTTTTACCTTTCTGATTTACTTTCTCCCTATATTCCTCCTCGCTCACTCCACTCTTCTGGCTGTGAACATCTTCTTGTTCCTAGATTCCGTGTTTTGTCAGTGGGCGGCAGGTCTTTTCTGTTGTGGCACCTAACCTATGGAACTCAATCTCGCTCCGAACTACTACCTTTATCTCTGAATTCAAATCTCACACTGGGCACTGGATGGGCCCCCTCCTATGTCAGCAGCCAATCATAACCCTGAAACAAGAAGCACCAAACTGAAATCTCCTCCTTATCAGGAAGGTATAAAACTATCCTCCGGATGACCACACCTGAGTCCCTGTCCAGAAGGTCATTAGCAGGATACACTTCTAAAACACCTTTGTCCCGAGTACCTGTCCAGAGGATCGTTAACAGGATACACTTTTATAACACTTCTCAGTACTTGTCTCACTCTATGAGAGAGAGGATAACAGCTAATCTAAAATTCTTAGTCTCCATCCGAGAGACAGTAGAAGACTGACCAAGTACCAAGTCTCACTACAAGAGACTGTTGCTACGGCAAGTTTGGAATCCCTATATCAGGGAGATAACTACAGCAACAAGGTTTAGCTCTGGTGAGCAAACCTTCTCTTCAAGTTTCGTGCATCTGCGTGTTCCAGATAAAGAAACCTGTGCTGACCTAAGGGCTGTATATCTGCGTGTTCCAGATTGCAAGAACCCTCTCGGTGTTTCAAGGAGATCAGCATTCATCAGCTCCTTCGTGTCCAAGGCTGTTGAAATGGAATCCAGCTCCTTCCCCATTATAATGTGGCCCTGAGCCCCAGTGGAAGACATCGCCGTACCGAACTCATTAATCGATCAAGGAGAATGTAAATATCACTACTAAACCTCTTTCCAGAGACCTTGGCATTAGTGTATATACTATCAGTTTATGATTATCTAATGTTCTTTAGATTGCATAAGCTGTGTATCAAAAGTTTAGCAAATAAACACTGAGTTTTCACCTTATTAATAAACAGAGAAACAGCTATTTATCTTTCCATAAGTTAATAGCCATACTTTGCCATTGCTACATCCAATTCAACCACTTACACTTTTCCATCCTATGCATTTTATTTACCCATTAATTTATTTTATCTTTTAGCATATTAGTAGCTATAAATAGTAGTTTTTGTTAGATATTCTTGTTTATCTTTTTGTAAATAAAACTCATCTTATTAAACTGTGTATTCCTTGCATTGATGATACAGAAGAGCTTTAAATGGTTAGTTTTATGAATCCTTCAGATTAATCAGATGACCGACTCCCTCCTGTTTACATATTTATTTTACTGTTTGGTGAAACTCCTTAGCTGGTGCCCCGAGGAGACACACACTTTTATAACTAAACAAATTTTACTTAAGATTATATGTTTATAGTGTTTAAACAGAGACCATATGATGATGTATGGTTTATGACAAAATAACACCAGTATACACCTTAAGTGAAGTGTGATACTTTGGTGTCTTGTGTGAGGGCCAGTTTATTTCAATTGGTGCCAGGGTGATTCTCACTTATATATATATATATATATATATATATATATATATATATATATATATATATATATATATATATATATATATACACACACACTACCGGTCAAAAGTTTTGAAACACTTATTCACTCATTCTTTATTATATATATATATATATATATATATATATATATATATATATATATATATATATATATATATATATATATATTTTCACATTTTATAATAATAGTGAAGTCATCAAAACTATGGAATAACATAAATGGAAATATGGGAATTATGTTGTGACTAAACAAAATCCAAAATCAATCAAAACTGTGTTATATTTTAGCATCTTCAAAGTAGTCACCCTTTGCCTAGAATTTGCAGACATGTACTCTTGACATTTTCTCAACCAACTTCATGAGGTATCACCCTGGGATGCTTTTTAAACAGTATTGAAGGAGTTCCCATCTATGTTGGGCACTTATTGGCTGCTTTTCTTTATTATTTGGTCCAAGTCATCAATTTCAAAAACTTTTTTTTTTAAATTAAATTTTAGTTTTATAATGAAATTAATTAATATGGTGGCACAATTATATTTTTGTCTACAAAACTAATTTCAAACATTTAAGCATATGCCTTCAGATCAAAAGATTTTTAATATCATGAGAAACATTTCAGTCAAGTGTTTCAAAACTTTTGACCGGTAGTGTATACTATTATTATTGTTATTATTATTATTATTATTATTATTATTATTATTATTTCCTGAAGAGAAGGGGGTACTTACACTTGGTCACTTCATGCATTTTTACTGATCACATTGGATCAAAAGACCACGTGTAAATGCCCTCCAACAGCTCCAAGACAAATCTGAGATGAATATAAATCCTCCAGAGGTGATTTGAGATACATTCCAATAAAATTCGGTCAAGTGTAAAAACATCTGTCTTTTCAGTCAGAATCAGAATGAGTTTTAATGCCAAGTATGCTCACGTACACAAGGAATTTTTTTTGGGGGGTGATAGGAGAAACAAGCAAGTGCACAAAAAACTACAGTGAAACACAGAATATAAAAAAGGTAAGAGTATAAATAGACATACAAAAAAAAAAATAGGACATATAACATAGAATGGCGTATGTACATGTGCAAGTGGTAATATATGTGTATTTACATATGTACATGACAAATTTATACATTATTGCACTATGGGAGTCCTGAAGGCAGTTTAACTGTTCATGTGGTAAATGGCCTGAGGGTAAAAACTGTTCTTGTGCCTGGTTGTCAAGCTACATATGTAAACTTTACTCTGCCCAAACAGCACTACATCAGCATTGGGAAAATGCAAATCATAACAGCTTATACAGATAATTTGCATGGGGCTCGCATTGTGCAATAAATAATAACAAATTAAGAAACAGATGCACGTTGTAAAAGAGACAGAACATTTTCTTAATTTATTTGGTGCAGATCGCTGACAAAACTGAAACTAAACACTGACAATAAGTGCAGCTGATGCGCATGATGCATCTTACCTATACGACAAGCTGAAAATACACAATGTGTGTATCCAATCCTGCTTGACCCACTCTGAGCGAGATTTGAACTGACATCAGCTGGCATGGGAGGCGAGTGTGCTAACGAGGAGGCTAAAGGCTGAAGCTTCTAATGTCAGTCACAAGTGCGCCTCTTGAGGCCAGGGGAGTGAGGTTTACACATACCACACAGTTATCACGTACCAGCTGGCTCCCGTTACATGTGCACACACACGCATGCGCACTGAGCAAAGTAACCTGGAATCATATAATCAATTACATCTTTTAAATTTGCTGCCCGCCATTAGCATAACCACAGAAGTGAACTCTTATTTATTTGCATTTAGCACGGGAATTGAGATCGGATTTATATCCGTTTGGTGGAAACCCATTTACATTATGTAGCCATGTTTAAATGGAATGTGCTTATTCAGTCCGATCAGTAAAAACATATGAAGTGACCAAGTGTAAACACCCCAAAAGATTGTACTTTTTTTTTCTTTTTTTTTTTTTTTTTGTCAATACAGGATTGCACTAGCATGTAGATGGCCTCAAAGCTAACAAACATGAACTAAAAGCCACAAAACAAAAATTTTTATTTCATAGGGTTTTTTTTGCACAGGTGTTCTTTTTTCTATTGAGTTTTAAATTACAAATTTTTTGGTCAGCTGGTGGTCAACTATTTACTCATTTTCCTAGTGCAAACAGCCACTCAAATTTCAACAGTGAAACCAAGGAAGCACTTTGAAATGAGATGAAAAGCACCAGCAGTGGAGAGAGGAAAAAAAAGCTAAAAATGAAACCCATAAATTTAATGCAGCAAAAAATTGGGTAACTAAAGCTCTGTCGTATTAACATTATGACTTAGAAATTACTAAACATATATAGGCCTGGCTTTTATGTTATTTTAACTTGTTTGCATAGTACAAATGTAATTTAGTTTTTGTAAAACTGATCTAACCATATAAACAGATACATAGCAAGCTAAAGGTATATTTCAATATGTAGGTAACTACTGGAGAAGGCTGTAAAAGGGATAGATCACCAAAAAACAAGTAAATAAATACAATTCTGGTATTTACTTACACTCATGTTCTTCCAAACCCATAGGACTTTTGTGATCAAAACAGAGATGTTAATATGACAGCCTAGGTCACCATTCATTTTCAATTAATGAAAAAAAAAAAAAAAAAAAAGATGTAATCAAGGTAAATGGAAACATTTTGCCTAAGATCTCCTTTTGTGTTAAACAAAAGAAAGTTTGGAACAACATGTGAGTACATGTGAGTAGACGTGTTATAGCGAGGGAGAACACTGGAGTTTGAGGAATCAACTCGCCATTTGGTCTGTGGTGCATAATACATGGTTTAATATATACAGTGGTGTGAAAAAGTGTTTGCCCCCTTCCTGATTTCTTATTTTTTTGAATGTTTGTCACACTTAAATGTTTCAGATCATCAAACAAGTTTAAATATTAGTCAAAGATAACACAAGTAAACAAAAAATGCAGTTTTTAAATGAAGGTTGTTATTATTAAGGGAAAACAAAATCCAAACCTACATGGCCCTGTGTGAAAAAGTGTTTGCCCCACCTGTTAAAACATAACTTAACTGTGGTTTATCACACCTGAGTTCAATTTCTCTAGCCACACCCAGGCCTGATTACTGCCACACCTGTTCTCAATCAAGAAATCACTTAAATAGGAACTGCCTGACAAAGTGAAGTAGACCAAAAGATCTTCAAAAGCTAGACATCATGCCGAGATCCAAAGAAATTCAGGAACAAATGAGAAAGAAAGTAATTGAGATCTATCAGTCTGGAAAAGGTTATAAAGCCATTTCTAAAGCTTTGGGACTCCAGAGAACCACAGTGAGAGCCATTATCCACAAATGGCGAAAACATGGAACAGTGGTGAACCTTCCCAGGAGTGGCCGGCCGACCAAAATTACCCCAAGAGCGCAGCGACAACTCATCCAAGAGGTCACAAAAGACCCCACAACAACATCCAAAGAACTGCAGGCCTCACTTGCCTCAGTTAAGGTCAGTGTTCATGACTCCACCATAAGAAAGAGACTGGGCAAAAATGGCCTGCATGGCAGAGTTCCAAGACGAAAACCACTGCTGAGCAAAAAGAACATTAAGGCTCGTCTCATTTTTGCCAGAAAACATCTTGATGATCCCCAAGACTTTTGGGAAAATACTCTGTGGACTGACGAGACAAAAGTTGAACTTTTTGGAAGGTGTGTGTCCCATTACATCTGGCGTAAAAGTAACACCGCATTTCAGAAAAAGAACATCATGCCAACAGTAAAATATGGTGGTGGTAGTGTGATGGTCTGGGGCTGTTTTGCTGCTTCAGGACCTGGAAGACTTGCTGTGATAAATGGAACCATGAATTCTGCTGTCTACCAAAAAATCCTGAAGGAGAATGTCCGGCCATCTGTTCGTGACCTCAAGCTGAAGCGAACTTGGGTTCTGCACGGGACAATGATCCAAAACACAACAGCAAGTCCACCTCTGTAATGGCTGAAGAAAAACAAAATGAAGACTTTGGAGTGGCCTAGTCAAAGTCCTGACCTGAATCCTATTGAGATGCTGTGGCATGACCTTAAAAAGGCAGTTCATGCTCAAAAACCCTCCAATGTGTCTGAATTACAACAATTCTGCAAAGATGAGTGGGCCAAAATTCCTCCACAGCGCTGTAAAAACTCATTGCAAGTTATCGCAAATGCTTGATTGCAGCTGTTGCTGCTAAGGGTGGCCCAACCAGTTATTGGGATTGGGGGGCAATCACTTTTTCACACAGGGCCATGTAGGTTTGGATTTTGTTTTCCCTTAATAATAACAACCTTCATTTAAAAACTGCATTTTGTGTTTACTTGTGTTATCTTTGACTAATATTTAAACTTGTTTGATGATCTGAAACATTTAAGTGTGACAAACATGCAAAAAAATAAGAAATCAGGAAGGGGGCAAACACTTTTTCACACCACTGTACATATAACATCTCAAATAGGTTTTTTTATACTCTGATCAGAATACACCTGCATTTGCACAAGGCAAACATTGGCAATATGTCCAGATATTTAAGAGGGAAACTTGGACTAGTTATAAAATGAACAATTTATAGTTAATAAATATTGCATATATTAAGGCATATCGATCATACCTCTTGATCAATCAGGTTACGTCTTGATCAATCAGGTTACGTCTTGATCAATCAGGTTGCTATCCAACATGATCACACAAAAATGGACATGTTCATGTAGCCAAGCGACACCTCCAGTCAGATATTTGTATAATTTCAAATGTGTTTGCCTTTCTCTCTGGTGCTACTGATTGTAATATCTCCATAGGTTCTGCTCCCCATGGACCAGGACCAGGAAGGAATTGCATTTTTGCTCTAAAAATGAATTTTTACTCCACTGATGGTTAGGTTTAGAGTTGGGGTTTGGTTTATGGTGTATGGTTAATAAAATATGCATTCCACTTTACCATATTACAATGTGTAATGTACTCGCTTTTGGGACCACCTTGTGGACATTTCACCTCAACAACACTCCAAGCTAACAGCAGAACTTTCGGCCTTTCGATTAATCTGTCTTATATGCATCTTGGAGAGCAATTATACTTGGTCTTTCATGAACAGATAGCTACTGATCGGTTCAAATGCATGAAGTGACCAAGTGGAAATACCCCTTTATATTTTTAGAACTGAAACTTTTCAGTAAAAGTGAGATGACTATTGCTGTTTACAGTTTTGCTTGTAAATAAAATGTACAGTGGCTGAAACAAGAAATCATGATTAAATTCACATGCCACATCATTTAGAAACAGGGATATATCTTTTTTCTGCTAAATAACTTATCCCTAGCATAACCAGTCATGTTAGACATGAGGAAGTTTCATGTGTCGTTTCATGTGTATTGGCTTTAAATCAGGTGCACGAAAATCCTTACATAAGAATGATCTAGGACCAGCTTTTGCTTTTTAAATAGTGAAAAGTAACTTCAAATGATCGTGTGGGAACTGATCCTAGATGGTAAGTTTCACTTTAAGTGTGAGGCTCTCTGGGACTGGTTAAGGGTGGCGGTATGAGCTGGAAAGATTACCCTATTAAAATGTCAGTTTTCAGTTCATTAGCAAATGGGACAGTGAAATATGCAGACACAAAAACAAGTCCACACATATATGAATGCATACACCAGTGGTGGCTGGTGCTAATAAAAAGTGGACAAGCACAGATGTTTGTTTATGTAGACTACAGGGTTGGTCCCAAAAGCTGCTTAAACTGCTACTCAAACTGTGAAAAGTACAAAAATAATTAACTAAGCTAAAAACTAAAAGTATTGATTTTATAGTAGTAAAAGTGAAGGCACCATTGTTAATCAGTAATACACTTTCGTACTTTGTACTTTTTTTTTAATTTCTTGATGATAAATCCAATCTATTAGCACATTAACATTTCTGTCATGTACGAGTAAACAAAATAGCAAACCAAATCCTTACAAAAGAAAAATACAAACAAAGATTTAAAGATATAGTTCACCCAAAAATAAAAATACTGCAATCATTTACTCACACTCATGATGTTCCAAACCCATATGACTTTCTTTCTTCTGGGGAAGACAACAGACTGAGCTCACAGTGAAATCGGAAACAGTAGGTTGACTTTTCGTTATAGCTAAAATTGGTCTGTGCTTACCGAAAATCGAAACACTCCCCCCAGTGGCCAAAGCCATAATTGTTGTCGGGTGTATGGGCACGTGTCAGCTCCGCTTTCCAGCTGTAATGTCCAATGAGGGGCACCAAAAGTGAGTTGTAAAGCGATCTATTTTGAGCTGTAAATTCAGAAATAGAGTGAAGAGGAATTAGGCCTTTCGCGATTATTAAATAATCGTTTGATCATGGTTATTTGATCTAACCGCTGTTATATGAGATGACTGCGATTATTATGCACTTTAAATTTCAATCACATTTTAATGCTCAAATAAGGGAATTTTAAGTGAATATATAAATGCCATGAATGGGGGCATTTTTGTGTCTCATTCAGCACTGCCGCACCACGGATGCCAACCAGAACATCTCCTCTCCAGAAGAGCGTGTGAAGCGCTTCTTCTCAAGCACACTGATGCACGTGCCGACAGCAGAGGCTTGCACCAAACTCCCATGAAAATATATATATGAACAAATATAAGCTTTAATAGTGAACGCAAAGCGCTCTGCCTTCACTTTATACAGTTGTGTAATGGCAAATGTTCCTGGTCATAGCAGGTTAATACACGCAGTGTTAATGGCATGCAGTGACACAGAGGAGGAGACGCACTCTTTATTTCTGTGGATTAAAAAAATTATTAAACGAAATCTAAAATATTTTGCTTCATGTAGTGGTTTAATCAAAGAGCCATTGTTGTAGTGCTCAAGTCCAGGATTGATGATTCATCTCAGACTTGAACACTAATGACTTGGACTCGAGCATTGGGTGCATTCTTACTTCGAGGAGATGACTCCTTACAACTGTTAACATTTGCATTCTACCCTTTTATGGCATGAGATCACATGCATATCATGCCATGTACCGGTTGCGCAAGTGCGAATCTCTGCATCCGCACGTGGGTTTCCTTTGCTTTCACTCAAATCTGGACCCGCACTCTCAAATCTCCCTGCTCTTATGTGTACTCACAAATCTATTATAACGCAAAATAACTCTCTCTGTTTATTCATACAAATATTCTGCCTCTGTAGACGTGGTATAGCGAGGGAGAACACCGGAGTTTGAGGAATCAACTCGCTATTTGGTCTGTGGTGCATAAAACATGTTTAAAGTTGTACTGTAAGAATAATATTCTGATGCTCACTGACAATGTAAGAGACATAAGCAAACCGTTAACAAAGAACATGTTGCAACTCAAGTCCTCTCAAAACTTTCACCTCAGTAGAAAACTTACCTGCACAAGTTTGTCTAGAACACATAAAGGATTTTTCATAATCTATGTGGCAGTACATACGTAGAAAATTCGAAAATATGTGGAACAAAATCCTAAATCATTATTACGAGTTATAATTATAACGGGAACATAAGATCATGTTGATGTGTGTTCATGCATTTATGACAGGTGCAGTTTTACATAGGATGGAGACTGGCTCGTGTGATGCGAGTTTATCACAAATGTAGGCTAAAACAGCTATGTAATCCCACTGTTAAAAGGACAAACATCCATCCATGAAAAATCATGTGAATTGCTCCACCGCCTGAATTATAATGAATTTTGATAATATAACACTAGGGACAGTACCTGAAAAAATAAAAATAATAAATAAAAATAAAAATAAAAATAAATGGCAAGAAGGCACTGTTGTTTACAGTGGAAAGATATTTTTCTGACATCTCATTTTATTTCCTTGATTATTGTATAGGCCTATATACAACATTGAGATGACATAGATAGATAGATAGATAGATAGATAGATAGATAGATAGATAGATAGATAGATAGATAGATAGATAGATAGATAGATAGATGTACAATCTTGATTCTTGTACAATCAGGGGCACAGTTTAAAATTTACTATAGCCATTTGTAACATTCTAAATGTCTCTAAACCGTCTCCACATAACTACATAATGTGCACTGTGACTGAAACACATTCCTATTTCAGGTTTATTCTCATTCATGTATGTCCAAGTATTGTGGCTGTACAAAACTAATATAATACAATATCATAGAGGAGGATGTTTATCCTCTATGATATTACAGCAATTATCCAGATATGGAATGAGATTATTAAGCAAACTGTTATCAACTCACACAGTGTTTAGTGAGAGATATGATTGATTCAAACACTAAAAGTGGTTGTTCTGTATATGTATTATTGTATTACAGTTGTAATTATAAAGTGTTAATTAACATTATGGTTATTTAACATATTGAGATATTATTATTAAGTAAATTGTAGCATTTGTTTACATTATGTTTTGTGATTTCTCATACCTTCTTTATATAACATACATCCCTTGCACACATTTGGCCTCTAGCGGGTGAAGCTTTTCAGACCGATAAAAAGCAGCACAGGGCAGGGAAGTACAGTACAGCACCGTGAGCAAAAGTGTTACCCGCTAGGACAGTTTATTTTGAACAAGAGAGGAGAACAGAATTTAATACGGCAGTACAATAATGAACTGATGCGGACTGATAGAAGCGGAGAGCCCGTCTGTGCGTGCGATGATGCGAGGAACCGGACGGTGGGAAAAAAAATTATGTTCAGAGAAAAGTCAAAAAAAGATCGCAATGTAATTATAACTATATCAGATATTATTAATAAAACACGGGAACTCGCTGTGTGGCATTTTTTGCCTCCATATTTTGAATTTTGGGTATATTTTTGTTAATTTCAGTAGCATTTTTGCCCCAAGTCCCCGTTAATTTCCGACACTATTGGCATTGTATCGTTCTAAGGTATTTATAAGTTTGTTTTAGACATATAGTAGCAAGTAAACAAGATATCCCCACATATACTGTATCTCAAACTACATTGTGTTAACATTTGACGCATTGACTACACTGTAAAAAATTGCTGTAAATTTACTGCCAAATTCCTACAGCAATCTACTGTGATTCTTAAATACAGTAGTTTGCTGTTAAAAATGTTGCATTCTGGGAGATCAAGAGCAGGCTCACTGTGAAGTGACTAGTTTTACAGTAAATAGCTGCTCTGTGCAAGGCATTAGAGGAAAATTAACATTTAAAATCATGATATCATCTTGGTGAAAGCTAGAGTGACATTTTGAAATGTATATTTTAACCACCCCCCCATGAAAAATTTGTGATCATGATGTTTCTGACCAATACCTCTGTTCTTTATCATCTCACATCAGCCTTCACTTGTCTGTCTAATGAGAAGTCAAATAAAAAAATAAAAAAAAATCAACCTTAGAAGCAATGTACATATTAAATATACAATTTTGCCAGGATTGAACAGTGTATTTTTTAATGAAAAAAAAAAAAAAAAAAAAAAAAACCTGTACACAGTAAAATAACAGTATAGCACTGCATTGTGGGTTATAATGGTGAAATACCCATAAGCCTTTGCACTTGAATAAGTATGTATGCTTTGGCAAATGCATTGGAGCTACAAAAATTGTAAAAAAAAAAAAAAAAAAAAAAAGAAAACACGTACAAAGTTATTTATTCAGACTTAATAGAAGTCTTAGTTTAATTAGTGTTGTTGTTTTGTTATCAATAGTTGTGTTATGATTGAAGTCACCATTATGGTGATTAGTGATCTCTTGAGCTGGCAACTTGGACCTTTTTTATTATTATATTATGTTCTTCCAGCCAGTCAATTTACATTTAAGTAAAAGACAAGTTGTTGCACTGTGCTACTTGGAAGACAAAACCGAAGGTCAGACTGAATGTCTGATCCTACCTTGCAAATGGCACAATATGTGGCAATAGTGATGCATTACACATAAAAGCAAAAACAATAAAGGATATTTCAGCAAAATTATATCAGCAAATTGAGTGTTTGATGTTTTTGATGAACTTACAGCTAAACTCGAGTTTGAAGTTACAGCATAACTCTAATTGTTATCAAGACACACAGAAATCAACTCTCGGTATACAAAACGCAACATTGGTGACAATTAACAAACATACTTTTACGTAAATAAGTAAGAGCTGAACATTAAAATACAAGTAACTTAGACTACAACAAAAACAACGTTAAAATAAACCAGTAAATAGTAAAAAATCAAAGTAATTTCTTCATGCCGCAGTGCATGCTGGGAACATAGCTGTTAATTTCAACAACAGTAGATAGTATGTAATTTGACAGCTATATGCTGCTAAATTACAGTTGTATACTGTAGCTGTAAAAACAGTATCTAGCTGTTAATTTCAGCAACAGCAAGACACCATTAATTTTACAGTAACATGCTGGCAACCCTGCTGCCAGTTCTTTACTGTTTTTTGACGGGAAAATCTTTAAGAGTGTACTTTAGAAACAAGTGAAGTTTGATCAGTGGTTAAACATGTTCAGATGGTTCCCTCGTACCTGAATGAATGGATACTTTCCAGAATAAAATGAAATATTCAGAAAATCACAGTATTACAGTTCTTGTAAAGTCTTGGAGAAGCTAGAGAAGAGAGGACACCGGCAGCAGTTTATGCAAGCTGCTGTGCTCATGATGCTGTGCCCTGCGGGCTTCCGTCATGCTGCGCACAGTGCAGTTTAGTTTATATACAGATTTAGCGCTTATAACTTTCTTCCTCCCAAAAATTCAGAAATATTATGTATTTTTTTGTACTTTGTAATTGTGGTAAAAATAACTGTAGCGAAGTTGAATACTTAATTTTTAATCAACTCAAGTGAAGGTACTTTCACTTTAAAAAGTAGAAAAATTTGAAAAATGTACTCAAGTACTGTAACAAGAGTAGTTGTAATTCATTACTTTCCACCTGTGCTTGTCCTTCACCAAAAACTGAGACTTTCGAAAATGCTCTCCATAACCGCACACTTTGGAAAACAATGACGTTAGGGAGTTTTCAGACTTAAACGGATTAGTGTGGATGCAGCCTCAGTCACCTTCTTTTCGTCCTTTCTTTCTTTTTTTTTTTTTTTTTATTGTTTTTATAAAAGATGCAATGAAACTGAACTGTGGCTGAGACTAATATTCAGCCTAACATCTCCAGCCTCACATCTCCCATTCCACAGGAGACAGAAATGTTAGGAACAACATGAGGATGAGTTAATGATGACAGAATTTTCATTTTGGGTGAACTGTCCCTTGAAAGTTAATAAAGCGAACCACTGCTCTGTTGTCTTCCAAGAACAAGTTTAAAAATTCTAACCACAACCACTCTGTGCAGAGAAATTTGCAAGTTTAAAGCCACCTGAAAACCTGTGAGATAAATGCTTAGGATTCAAATATGAGGTACATCAAACATGCAAAAATGTATCGAAAACAAATGGCATGTTTACTGAAGAATCACTCTCCATGCATGTACTACCCCTCAACTCTGTTTAATGCTTAACTAAGAAGTTGAAGATTATAGGCATACTGTTCGTGCAAAGTCACATGTAGATACTGTATGCAAACACACAACCTTTTGTTCAGTATTAAGGTACATCGGTGCAAGTACTGTGTTAATCATAAATTAGCAAAAACATAAATAAGCATGGCTTGATTGTTATCAAGCAATTACTAACAAAAATCATTTGTAAATTCTAAGAACAAACATGTTTAACATGGTACTCCACCTAATTAATGTGTGAGCTGGTAATTTCCTCAATACTGAGAATGTGATTCACACTTAAATTTGTTAGATTTTGCACCGATTTAGAATAGTTCTATGTGCCCGGCCACAGTTTGCACATTTGATGGCACATATATAACCACAAGAGAGAGAAAAAAAACATGTCTCTATCTTTAAGTGGGGGAAATATCTGTCATAACGGAAGACTGGAGCAAAACACAGCAAGGGAAGTTCACAGTGCAGATACACAGAGAGTCAGTCAACCACCCAACCTTACATTCACATGAAAGAGAGCGAGAGAGACAGACGTATCAGCAGTTAGCAGAGTAACTAAAGGAAAGGACTGCATTAGAATAAAGCTGTCAAAGAATCGTATCGTTAGTTTTGTTTTTTGGTTGTTTTGGGTATTGAGAGTTGAAAGTTATTTTGTGTGTTTTTGTGTGTGGCACTGGACTCTGGAATTGAGGATTGGGAATTGTTGCTGGTTATGGCGCTCACAAACTGATATAAAAATGGACTGGACTGCATGGATATTTGCTCTGGCCATATTGATACACATTCCGGTTTATGTAGCAGGTAAGAGAATCATGTTTTAATTAAGAGTCTCTTTTACTTGGAGACACCACTAACAGACTAGTAGACTTTTACTTTTGTTTAACTGCGTTTAATTAAAAAAATATTCATAGATGCAAACTACATTTTAATAAATTGATTTTGTTTACAATATTAAACATTCTAAATTATTTAACAATTTAACAAATTACACATTGAGAGGGAGTTTGATTGTAAGCCTTGGCCCTAGTTTCTTTCACAGTAATGACGTGAGTGATGTAAATTCCACATGAGTATTGGAAGTCTCCTATGAGCACTGCCTTTGTCATCGACATTCACCCCTCAATTTGAAAGAGCAATAACGGTGATCCATATACATATTTACACAAGAAAGGGATCAGTTTGCTCTATAAAAAGCAATGAATGTATGTGTTTAGTTCTTTCTTTAATTTGACAAGAAAATGCACAAAATGGAAAAACTCATGGCGATTTCATAGAAATAAATTTTTGCGGTAATTTTGGGGCCTTTTTGTTTCAAACATTGACACGTGATTATGCAAAATATTAGAATATATATTAATTGGCATATTACATGTTACACTTTACAACACCTTAACATTAGTCAGTGAATTGAGCATCATGAATTTATTTTTATTTTTTTTATAGCATTTATTTACTTTGGTAAATGTATAAATATACTATTGTTTATTGTTAGTTCATAATGCATTAATTAAATTTAACATATGCATCTTTTAGTTTTATTATGTAATTTTTATAATTGGCATTAGCAAATATTAATAAATGCTATTAAAGTACTGTTCAGTGTTAATTCATGATAAGTGTTGCATTAAATACTGTATACAATATTATTGTAAAGCGTAGGTAGGTATGCTACCTATATATATATATATATATATATATATATATATATATATATATATATATATATATATATATATCACCTACACCTGTAAAGTACAATTGATGGTGGATGGTAATTTATTATTGAAAAACAAATACAGAATTGCAACTGCTATGACTGGAACAAGAGCAAATAACCTACTTCTCTATTGCGAAGAGAAAGCATTCATAGAAATTCTGAAAAAAAGTCTGATAATAACGCTTGTCATTTCTGCCTTTTCATAACAGGTGAGAGGCTGGAAGTAAAGGTCACGTTTGACATATGGGAAGGAAATGTAACTGTGGTCTGGGATCCCCCTTCAGGAGCCCCCATAGATGCCCTTTACCAAATGAATCATGCACTGTAAGCAGAAATGTTGTATTACTATCCACCCATACAGTTCATATACAGTACAGGCATTATGTCACAATTTTAAAGTTATTAAATAGTTTTCTTTTCTCCTGTATTGATCGAACCAACTTGACACCACCCCAAAACTTATACTAGATGTTTACCTTTCTTTTTCTTTGTTAGTTATAAAATTGGTAATGCTCCATGGCATGTCGTGCCAGAGTGTAACATGACTACAGAAACTAGATGTTGTCTTGGAAACCTTATAGAACAAAAGTTAATGAAAATACGGGTTGGACTGCATAAAGGAAATGGCAGCTTTCTCTGGTCAAAAGGACACAGAATTCATTTATCAGACAGTAAGTATTCATAGGACTTTATTTTGTCATCTTAATACACAACTTAAGGAGAGTGAAGTCATTCCTTTTTCTATTATCACAATTGGCCTTAAAATGTAATATACTTTCTATGTTTTAGGCAAATTGTTGGCACCAGATTTCAACGTGTCTTCCTCAACTAAAATGGTGAAGGTAAAATTTTACAGGAAGCAATTTCTGAAAAAGCTTTTTGCCTTTGGCCCAAGTTACACTGTCACTCTGCAGGCAAAAGGACAGGACAGTCAGGTTGGTATTTTAGTGAAGAAGTCCCAAAAATATTTATTTGCAAAAGTGTCCTCAGTTCATGATGAGCATCACTGCAATTTTTTTTTCCATTATTATGTTTTATAGCCTTTGTTTCTATTCAACTTGACACTATAATTTCTGTAATTTCTTTTTGAAAATTACATTTCTATCAAAATGCACTCACCCTTATGTGGTTCCAAATCCATATGGCTTTCATTAATATGCAGAACACAAAGGAGAAAAATTAGTAGTCTTTTCAATGCAATTGCAGTTGATAGTGACTCACTATAAAGCTTAAAAAAGCACACAAAAGTATAAAAGTAGTCTATGCATTTTAATTTTAGTGGACTTACTTTTTTGTAACCCTTACCTTAAACCTAACCCTACTTTTTTTCTCAATAACTTGCTTGTGTTTTTAACCTGCAATTGTGATTTCTAAAACTGTGTTTCCTGGTGTGTTTTTTTTCCGACTTAGAATATAACAAAGATTGATGATGATGAAGATGGTGAGGTGGAGTTCAATTCATTACTTTCTTGGCAGGAGTATTGTGTGAGTGTGTCAGTGGAGATTGAATCTGCTGGTTTGCACAACATTTCAGTACAGCGCTGCATATATACAGAAGCAGGTACTGAAGTTCATCTGGAAACCATGAATATAATCTTTAATCTCCTTTGTGAGTGAAATGTAAAGGAATGTTCACTCAAAATGAATATTCTGTCATTATTGCATTGTCATTAATGTCACACAGAGGCTTAATTGAGATTTTTCTTGCTTTTCAGATATGTCTCTGGTGATCTCCATGGTAATTCTTGGTGTACTTGGCACAATGACCTTCATCACATTTGCAATTTGTTGCTTCCTGAAACGTCCAAGAAAAATGCCTGCTGCTCTGGTGAGTTAACTTGGTGATTGTGAAATAAATGTAGTTTCATCAAAACTAATGTTAACAGAGAAAGCCAGTTTTGGAGTCTTAAAAAGGAATAAAGCCAGAAAAGAAGGGCTCAGCTCTGATGCCTCAGCGATAACTGTAATATCAGTTCTCCTTTCAAGGAACACAGGCAAAAGGGGAAATGCTGGGGATTTTTTAGGTCTGACGTATGCATGTGATCGATAGTGATCTGGAGGATGGTAAATTAGTTTTCATCAGTATGGTTTATGCAACTGTACATATCTTTAACATATACAGTGCCATGGCAGTTGATAACAAAATACCAAATCAAGTGGCATTTATTTTAACAAAAGACAGCACAAGCACACTTTTCAAGCAAAAGTATTTCATAAAAAGAAAAAAGTTTGATAGGTTTTATTGGGATACAGTTGTTCACTCAATGTTGTTTAAAACCTGCATGACTGTCTGTCTTCTGTGAAACACAAAAATGAGATGTTATGCAGAATGTTAGCCTCAGTCCACATTCACTTTCATTGCATGTTTTTTTCCCATACAATAAAAAAAGTCAATGGTGACTGAGGCTCTCATTCAACATAACTTTTATCAATCCACAGAAGAAAGACAACATACAGATTTGGAAGAGCAATAGGGTGAATAAATTATGACATAATTTTCATTGGGTGAACTGTCCCTTTTAGTGTCTAAATATTTTCAAGGGCCATTTTACGTTTTAGTTTAAATATTTTGAGATGTTTTATTTATTTAGTTTTGTGAGTGGATATTTTATTTATTTATTTATGTATTATTTGTCTTGGTTTGGAAGTTGAGATTTAATTTGTTGTCTGTTTTATTATATATATATATAATTATTTATTTTTTTGAGAGTGGATTTTTTGTATTGTTTTGTTTTTGTTTTGCTCTGAGAGTGGAGATCTAAATATTTTTATTATTTGTTTTGAGAGTTGACATTTTATTTATTATTTGTTTTGTTGTTTTGTTTTGTTAAAAAAAAAAAAAAAAAAAAAAAAAAACAGTAGAGATTTCAAGTGTTAACCATCAGTTTGAACTTATATTATTGTCTAGAAATCAGCTGTGAACGGATGGCACCCCATGAACTTAGGATTCGTCCAGGTAGAGAGTGTTACTGACAAGGGATGGCTCCTGACCAGCAACAAAATGGCAGAAAAGGCTAAAATATCTGATGAGAAGACCGAGCTCTTTGAGGACGAGAAAGAGAGGAGAGAGAGTACAGACAGTGGAGTGAGTGTCAGCCACCATCACTCCATTAAGAACAGAGGGATGGATGGACATACAGGAGATGAGGACAGTGGCTGTGGAAGTCTGACAGAATCTGAGGACAGTCTCAGTGGGGGAAGACAAAGCTTGGGAGAGCTCCCTTCCCTGGACAGAAGCGTTAACAACACCAGCAGCGAGGGAACAGAGGACAGTGGCTTGGGAATGGGGAACCAGGATGTCTCTGACAGTCTCAAAGGGGCAGACAGTGGACTCCTGTCTGAAATAGTGGTTGTAGGGGATGGATATCGTAGTCAAAGTCCTTCTGTTGATGCTCAAAATGAGATAAAAGTCTCCGATGAAATAGTCAACAATATGACTAGCTCTAGTGGTGACTGTCGGTCTGGTCATGTGACATGCTTATGTTCTGACTTTGAGACTTGCATGTGGTGTAAAGCCAGTAAGCTCATAACTACAGACTGTGTATCAGGGTCTCATGAGCAGACCAGTTGTACTTTCACAGTAGAATTCAACAATGGCAGAAACAGCTATTTGAAAAAGTCTCTTGAACAGACTGTGAATTTGTCTCTGCTCGGAGATTTGTCCACTCAGCTGGGCGAGAACTGCAGTGATTCTTCTTCTCTTTTCATTTCCAGTCCTCTGTTTCTGCAAGCGGGAGGACATTTGCCCTGCCAGTTGGACACTTTGCCTCTTACATTAGGAGATGTGGAACTGACGTTTACATGAACCATGAACAAATGACTTTTTCATGAATGTGAACCAAGATTGGGACACAAGCCGTCTGACAAAAATGAAAGTGGTAGTTATCGGCTGGTCATGTGACATGCTTATGTTCTGACTTTGAGGCTTGCATGTGATGTAAATCCAGTAAGCTCGTAACTACAGACTGTGTATCAGGGTCTCATGAGCAGACCAGTTGTACTTTCACTATAGAATTCAACAATGGCAGAAATAGCTATTTGAAAAAGTCTCCTGAACAGACTGTGAATTCGTCTCTGCTCGGAGATTTGTCCACTCAGCTGGGCGAGAACTGCAGTGACTCTTCATCTCTTTTCATTTCCAGTCCTCTGTTTCTGCAAGAGGGAGGACATTTGCCCTGCCAGTTGGACACTTTGCCTCTTACATTAGGAGATGTGGAATTGACGTTTACATGAACTATGAACTAATGACTTTTTCATGAATGCGAACCAAGATTGGGACACAAGCCACCTGACAAAAATGAAAGTAGTGCTAATTATAGCTACTAGGGGCCTCAGAAGAGGGGCTTGCCCTTTATGACTTCCTGCATGCATGGGGTCATTTTGACTTGTTAATATTGACCAGAAAGGATACATTTCAAGCATCAAATCACCCCAGAGTTTCTGTCTCATAAAATGTGAGATACTGTCTGGACATGACAGAGCTTGATGATAATTAACCAAAGACAATGGTGGGGATGGTTAGACAAACTGTCATTAGCATTGTCAGCGTTGCAATTCTGTCTCTTAATTTTGGTATTATTTGTTGCGCAACCCGAGCCCTAAGCAAATACTCTGGAACAGCTTTTATAGCTTTTACCAACGCTGATGTAGTGCTGTTTGGGTGGAGTAAAGTTTATATATTTGGCTTGAACTTTATAGCCCCGATGTCAAAATTTATTAAAGTCATAAAGGAAAAGAGTTATAAAAGCTCAGATTTATAGGAATTAATCAGCTAATTATTTCCATATTATATTTGTATGAAATTATATATAAAACACAGGCCTTTAAAGGAACTAGATATAATGGAGCTCAAGCCACAAGTCTGATAATGTTATATTCCAAATATGAAAATTATAACTTTGAAAAGTTTTATTAAACATTATTTAAAACCATGCCATGTGTGTTTTTTCCAGATTTAAAAAAGGAATAAATTCTACTCAAATACATACAAAAATGCAGTCCATTCATGTCTTTGTCTGCAATCTGTAAGACATTCACACCTGAGATACATTGATGTTCCTCTAATTATTATTATTTTGTCTATTCTGCCCATTGACTAATCCTCTAAATCTGTCTGCTGTAGTAACACTTATATTGACACACAACGTCCAGTATATATACAGGTGCATCTCAATAAATTAGAATGTCGTGGAAAAGTTAATTTATTTCAGTAATTCAACTCAAATTGTGAAACTCATGTATTAAATAAATTCAATGCACACAGACTGAAGTAGTTTAAGTCTTTGGTTCTTTTAATTGTGATGATTTTGGCTCACATTTAACAAAAACCCACCAATTCACTATCTCAAAAAATTAGAATATGGTGACATGCCAATCAGCTAATCAACTCAAAACACCTGCAAAGGTTTCCTGAGCCTTCAAAATGGTCTCTCAGTTTGGTTCACTAGGGTACACAATCATGGGGAAGACTGCTGATCTGACAGTTGTCCAGAAGACAATCATTGACACCCTTCACAAGGAGGGTAAGCCACAAACATTCATTGCCAAAGAAGCTGGCTGTTCACAGAGTGCTGTATCCAAGCATGTTAACAGAAAGTTGAGTGGAAGGAAAAAGTGTGGAAGAAAAAGATGCACAACCAACCGAGAGAACCGCAGCCTTATGATTGTCAAGCAAAATCGATTCAAGAATTTGGGTGAACTTCACAAGGAATGGACTGAGGCTGGGGTCAAGGCATCAAGAGCCACCACACACAGACATGTCAAGGAATTTGGCTACAGTTGTCGTATTCCTCTTGTCAAGCCACTCCTGAACCACAGACAACGTCAGAGGCGTCTTACCTGGGCTAAGGAGAAGAAGAACTGGACTGTTGCCCAGTGGTCCAAAGTCCTCTTTTCAGATGAGAGCAAGTTTTGTATTTCATTTGGAAACCAAGGTCCTAGAGTCTGGAGGAAGGGTGGAGAAGCTCATAGCCCAAGTTGCTTGAAGTCCAGTGTTAAGTTTCCAAAGTCTGTGATGATTTGGGGTGCAATGTCATCTGCTGGTGTTGGTCCATTGTGTTTTTTGAAAACCAAAGTCACTGCACCCGTTTACCAAGAAATTTTGGAGCACTTCAGGCTTCCTTCTGCTGACCAGCTTTTTAAAGATGCTGATTTCATTTTCCAGCAGGATTTGGCACCTGCCCACACTGCCAAAAGCACCAAAAGTTGGTTAAATGACCATGGTGTTGGTGTGCTTGACTGGCCAGCAAACTCACCAGACCTGAACCCCATAGAGAATCTATGGGGTATTGTCAAGAGGAAAATGAGAAACAAGAGACCAAAAAATGCAGATGAGCTGAAGGCCACTGTCAAAGAAACCTGGGCTTCCATACCACCTCAGCAGTGCCACAAACTGATCACCTCCATGCCACGCCGAATTGAGGCAGTAATTAAAGCAAAAGCAGCCCCTACCAAGTACTGAGTACATATACAGTAAATGAACATACTTTCCAGAAGGCCAACAATTCACTAAAAATGTTTTTTTTTATTGGTCTTATGATGTATTCTAATTTTTTGAGATAGTGAATTGGTGGGTTTTTGTTAAATGTGAGCCAAAATCATCACAATTAAAAGAACCAAAGACTTAAACTACTTCAGTCTGTGTGCATTGAATTTATTTAATACACGAGTTTCACAATTTGAGTTGAATTACTGAAATAAATGAACTTTTCCACGACATTCTAATTTATTGAGATGCACCTGTATATATATATATATATATATATAAACTTTTATTTGTGTGATCTTAATTCTTAAAAAGTTCCATCATAAAATACAATAACAGAGGGTAGCAGGTACATACTATGGCAAAGGTTAGCATGCTAGCATTAGCTTAGCTCCATTACAGCAGCATGTAAACAATACAAATTAAACATAACAAACTGCACATATCTTACTTTCAAGTATCATCGAATGGTTATAACAGCTTCTTTTACTGATCTCATGTGGACCCCATTCATAAAATAAAGCAGAAATCAAAATATTTGAAGAATATGCAGCATATAGCAAACAGCAGGTTCAGTGACAGATGCAGAACTCTTCAAGTATACAGACATCAAACCAATAAAAATGCCAGCGAGTGCTTGGAAAATATAGACAAACCATATATTTTCATAATCGTCTATTCATTAATAAAACATTTCATCAGTCTAAACGTTATTATTTTAATTTACACAGAGTTTTTAATCCTACTATGGTAGGGGATGAGGAACACCTGTCATGTGATCGCTGCAGTATTAAATATAGAGATCATCCGTTAATCAGATTTTCTGATATTTTTTCTGATATTCAAGCATTTTTCTATTATCGCTTATCGTTTTTGTAATATCGGAGCCACCGATAACTGGCGCCATCTAGCGGGAGTTTCTGAAATTGCACGCAAGACAGTCATTGCAGCAGTGCGTTTGAGAGAAAACAATGCTTGTCCACAGGTAAAGTAACTTGCTTTTGCAGTGTACTGCATGAATTAATACATTTTATTAAACGTAAAAGCCATTCATGCTCTAGTGAGATGTGTTACATAAATGCTTGATGTGTAGTTTTAGCTCAACGAAATGGAGACAAACTCACGTAAAGACAAATCCTGAAAGACGTAATATTACTTCACATTAAACAGCTTGAAGAGCCTTGGATGAGTGCATGTTGGAAATATGATGGTTTAATTTAATTCTCTGTTGGCTGTGTTTATTAATCTTTTAAAGTTGCGGTTCAGGTAGATGCTCATGTTCCAGTGGAATGACTGGCCATGTCAGAATGGCCACCGCATATCAGCACAGATTTTGACAGTATCCACTTGTTTAAAATTCCCTAAATTATATTAACATTTGCTATTAAACTTTATTTCGCTATGAATCATCATTTACGTGATTACAGCTCTGAGTAAATTAATTATCTCCGCGACACCGTTCAAGTAAAAATTTTGGGTAAACTCAAAGACACTCATGGGGCAAAGTACTCGTGTCACAATACATGTGTCTAAAATAGCTTGTGTCGGGTGACAATGAGAGCATTGAGATTTGTGTGTCATTTGCTGCAAGATAAGCTGCAGATGTGCTAATCTCTGTAAAACAAAAAATATCAGCCTCTGTCAGCAGGTGTTTCATGAGGCAGCTGCGCTATCTGGAGACCGACAAAACATCATTAATAATTCTGACGCCATTTGGGATGGACTCTGTAATCGCAGCAATGTATTTATTGTTTTTCACTTTCCTGAGACTGTATACTTATTCCAGCGAACTATTGGTCTTTAGCCTATTAAACAACACCTAAACATTTAAACTGTTGGTCTAGTTTAAAATGGAAGATTACATGCATTCAATGACTTCCTAGTTGTTTATTTATGTTCTCCGTTTGAAATCCGAGGTTGTCAAGTTATTTTGCCTACTATTGTTGTTGTTGTTGTAATTATTATATAAAAAACATGGTATGCGATTATTATTGTAATTTAAAATTTTTGCAAATTTTTTCTCAGTTTAATATTTTCTATGTAAAGATGAAATAAAAAATACAAAAATTTACATTTTTTAATTTTTATTTTTATTTTTATTTTTTATCGGTTCTGCATATCGGTTATCTGATATGTAAACATAAAAATAATCATTATCGGATCAGTTTGAAAAAAAAAAAATCAAAATATTAGCAATAGTAACAGTGATGCTTGCATCAAAATTGCCTAAACTTCACTATTTTACTTTGGTGTAGTTTTAACCAGTCATGCTAAATAAATGAAATGAGATCAAATGTGTTCCAAATAGCTGTGAAACTCCAGACACTACACATCACAACACAGAACATAATCAAATGATAAAGAATGTACTGTGTGAAACAATTTGTGAAAATTTGCAAATACTAATGAGATAGGAAAGACCAGTGCTTCCTCCAGTACTTCCTCTAGTGGAAACCCACGAAACCCTATAGACAGTATGCAAATTAAAATAACAGGATGTGCTTTTACGATCACAGCATGGTTGTTCGTTGTTCTGACAGCAAGAGATTATGTGAACCCCTGGCAATGTTTTAGAATTAACTCTCTTTTACTATGAATTAAAATTAAGCTGTGGGTGATTCATGAACAATTTTACAACATCAAAGTCATGGATATCAATCTTCAGACAAGAACTCACAGATCTTATGCAAACCCATTACTCAGTCCTTCCATCGACGCTGTGTGTGATGAAATGAACAGCGGCAGAATGTGGCAAAATGCTCAGCAGCAGAGCGAGAGAGTATCTTTGCCACAATCACTGACCTGCATCTTCAGATAGGGAAGGAAAGAATTGGTTCTTTAACCACATCAACGTAAAGTCACCTGACTCAACACAATATCATAATAATGAGGAGTTTACAAAGTGGTATGCATGAAAAACAGTGGAAATGTGCAGACTTGGGGACAAACTGTCATGGAAATTCCACACTTTGGACTCTCAGACCTCGAAAATATTTGACAACTTTTTAGAGGATTTTATGTAAATCTTCAAACTTTCACTGTTGTAACTGTCTTGCTGAAAATTAATTATTATAAGTAGTTATAACCTATACTATGTGTCAAAATGTCAAATTGATTGATTTATGACATGTGATTTATGACCCCCTGTCACCCCTGATTGTCAGGCAGAAGATAGTCCGGACATGATAAAAAACATGTTTGGACATGTTCTTCCTGGAGTGTATTGACCAGTCGTCGGATGTCAATGATTGTTTATGGTGTGTTTATGTTAATGATTTTAAGTGTGAGCCCTGCTTTTCAGTTTATCCCCCCCAATGTGGTGTTTAAAAACGGAGTCAGTCACACAGGTCAGTATCAAACCATACAGTTGTGTTAGCGTCTGTGAGGTATAAGTGAATCTTCGTTCTCAAATAACTTTTTTCCGGCAAGTTTTGTTATTTTGAAACGTAATTGTACTTCAAGAGAAGATGGCTGTGTATCTTAACAGTAAGTGTGTTTTATTATCTCGTAGTATTATTATTAAGAACATTCATTTATAAGTGAGTCACGGTGCTGATGCAATGCTTAAACAGGATCTCTAACACTCCAGGTGCTGTGGATGATGTAAACTTCTCCGACATTGTTGAAGAAATTCAATTCCTGAACCAAGCGAGTGGTACGTATACCTAAGTATATACATTACATGTCTATGTATAATGTGTTGTGAATGTGTAGAATGATCATATTTTTAATATTTACAAGCAGGGCCAAATCCGGAGCATGGTTCAACATCAGAGCGTGCGTCTCCGTGAGACAGGGCGAACATCCCGCCGCTTAGTAAGTGTTTATAATGCAGCATTATTTACATGATTTGTTTAAAATGTTCTTATGTGTTTTTTTTTTTTTTTTCAGAAGATTTATCAAACCTTGTAAACAAGATCGGCACGTTTGGAAGCGAAAATCACCTGGAGAGGGTTAGCGGCCATGGAGTTGCAACAAACCCGAAAAGACTCAAACGTCAAGCAGTTACGATCGCCCAAGTGCATGCTCCGGTTGATGGGGATGTGAGAGATCTTGATTTCATACCACAAACACCAGAACGGAAACGGTCAAGACATTCGCTCAGAGCATCAGCTGGTATGTGTGTGTGTGTGTGTGTGTGTGTGTGTGTGTGTGTGTCTGTGTCTGTGTCTTTGTGTGAAGTTAACTAGATGCTAAAGTTTGTGAACAAACATTGATGTTGGCTTGAAGTCTTAAATAGTATAACAATATGACTTCTGACTTTATGACTTTAATTTGACTTCTCAAAGCCTACGTAAATATATATGTTAAAAAAACATTATTTTATCTTTTTTCCTAATTCATATATCATCCGTAACAATTTTTTTTTTCACAGAGTTGGTTGTGGATGACCATGCGGTACCCGATGTAAATGATGTTCGGAGCTGGGGCGATGAACTGATAGAATCGTGGGACGCCTGTGCATTTTCCCAGGTACCTAAAGAAACACAACGGGATGATCAATCCAACAAACGCGTGGTGTCTGCGGCAGATTCCGACCCTGAGGCTCTGCCTTCAAATCAGGAGGCTTACAGACGGGACTGATACAGGACGGTTTCAAGACCATTGAGGGACGTTTTAACACCATTGAGAGGCGCTTTAACATCTTTGAGGAGCGCTTGGATACCTTTGAGAAGAAGCTGTATTATTATTATAAACAGTCTGTGACGGCCAGCTATCATTATGCAAGGATGTCGGATAATTTGAATGTATGACAACATATTCAAGCAGCGCTTTATTGACAGTTATTCATTCATCCCTATGCGCTTGGCCATGACATCTGCTGCGTTAAATCTAACCTGCGCAGAGAAAGGTTATTTTCCGCATAATTTCAACAGATTAGAAAATGAGAATTACATAGGCCCATACCCGGACAGGCATTTCTACGGCTATGAGACAATGTCTGACAAAGAGAGGGCTCTGTTTGACGAGTTGTATGTTACAGGTTCAGGTAAAGTGTTTGATTTTAAAAAAAGAACTTATGTATGGCAAGAATGATGTCGTTTTGCTCAGGGAGGCTTGCATGAAGTACCGCAATGAATTCATACAGTGTACCAAACTTGATCCATTTAGATGCACAACTTTAGCAGCATGTTGTATGGCAGTGTATAAAACCCACTTCCTACCAAAAGACACTCTAGCTCTGACCCATAACATTGAGTACACCAGTCAGAACAAGACATACTCAAACATTTCCATTGAATGGCTTGAATATGTTAAAACAACACGTGGCGTAGACATTTTGGAAAATTGGAAAATACTACCTCGATGGTTATTATAAAAAGGACAGTGTAAAAAAGGCTCTCGAATTCAACGGCTGTATGTTTCATGGGCATGAATTTCGTTATAATCCTAACCATTTACACCCATTGTCAAAACTGCCCTATGGCACACTCAGAAGACAGTTTGATGACAAGTTTGAAATTTTAGAGTGTGCATATGGGTTGGAGGTAGAAGTGATGTGGGAGTGTGCTTGGAACACTGCTAAACAGACTGATGTTGATGTGATGGCATTTATGTCCACTTACAAACATCCTGAAAGATTGAAACCACGTAACGCTCTATTTGGTGGTCGTACTAACGTGTACAAGCTGTATCATAAAGCTGACAATAGTGAAAAAATACACTATGTCGACTTTACAAGTTTGTACCCCTTTTGCCAAGCCAAGAAATGCTACCCTATAGGACACCCCCAAATTATTTTCAAGGATTTTGTACCGCTTGAAAATTATTATGGATTTGTCAAAGCCACAGTACTGTCCCCGCGAAAACTGCTTCACTCCGTCCTTCCCTATAGGACTGGTGGCAAGCTTATGTTTTCACTCTGCTGTACATGTGCAGATCAGCAGAATCAGACCATCCCATGTAGACACACTGATGAGGAAAGGGCTATTTCAGGCTGCTGGGTCAGTATCGAACAGTTAAAGGCTGTGGAGAAGGGTTATGATGTAACGAAGGTGGACGAGGTATGGCATTTCCCTCAACGATCAGAAACCTTGTTTTGTGATTATGTTAAAACATTTTAACAGTACAAACAAGAGGCCAGTGGATTCCCCACGCACATTGTAACAGATGCAGACAAAGAATCTTACATCGACGATTACTTTAAGAGGGGATTAAGCTGAATCTTGACAAGATAAGTCTTAACCCTGTATGCCGGTCTATTAATAAACTTCTGCTGAACTCACTTTGGGGGCGGTTCTCTATGTGTGAAAATTTGCCGCATACAGAACTACTTTCAGACCCTGAACAGTTTGCCCAACACATTTTTGGCGATGGTTATATGCACGTGAACAGAAAATGATTGTTGTCATTTTCCTTGGCGTATGCAGATATATCAACTAGATCGGACTGGAACTGCATATCAATACCATAGACAAAAACCTGATTCCTTTTGTATTTTAGAGGGGCAGTTCTGTGTAGTGTGTAAGCATCCTCACCGGCGAGCTAGTCCGAAACTTGTTTATTGGTTAAACGAACACCCGTTGCTTTTAAAACACCATCTTTTTAACATTTTTTACCTCCTAAAGAACCCGGGTTAGAAGGTGTGTAATAAATATTTTTCATTTCTTCAGACATAGTGTCACTTCAGTATCCACAAAAGAATAACTCAGATGGTTTAAGTGTTTTGGGTTTTTATTTCAGTAAAAGAGAACATCGGCATCATACAGCATCAAGGTACTGTAGAAATTTTATACACATCACAATGTTTTTCTCAAGAATGAAATCAACTAGTGTTTCAGTAATTTCACAAACATCAGTCTGGTCATTTCTTGACACTGTGATTACACATAAATCAGTCACATACGTACACATACAGATTATGTCAGCAATTCTAATACAACTGCCACATTCAGTCACCAGGTCTAGTATTTTTCTGATAGTTGCACAAATTGGATCGCCCACATTATATTTTTGAAACTTGTTAAATTGATATTTTCATTATAAAACCTAATAATTCAAGATGCACAGTTAAAGTATGTGACAATTATGGTTTATTTAAACCGCAAAGGTGAAGCATGAATTAAAACTGTTGTGTCAGATGTGAAGGGGGAGGAGAATTTGTGCGTGCGTCAGGTGCTTTGACCAAAAAGTCTTCAGCATAGGAAGCTCCTGTATTTCCTTGCTCAAACGTCCTCGGTAAGCTTCCTCTGTCCTTGATCCTCGCCTCCTCGTGGTGCATCTAGAGAATTGATACGTCCTTCAAGATGGCGGACTTTGATCAGTTTCCGGGTCACAGGCTCGAGGACGGAGGAGCGAGGAAACAAGGAAGCAAAATTTAGGAAATGAGAAGCATGCAAGGTAAGTCCATGGTCACATGACCTATAAGATCATGTGACTCAGTCTGAGCAATTAGACATCAGTAACAGCGTTATGGGTAATGAAGTTCCCGTGAACATACATTTAGAACAGGGGTCGGCAACTTATGGCACGCATGCCAGCATTGGCACATGAAGGGGTAATCACTGGTACACCAGCAGCAAGAGAGCAGTAGACTGTTGTATTTATATAAATTCTGCACCTGCATCCCAATCTACATCTTGATGTAATCCTTACTAGTATCACACAGAGTGTTTTCATGAGCTGAATGGGAGGCTAAACAAAAAGTAAAAATGTTGGTTGGATTGGTATGTCAGCCACTTGACCAGGAAAATAAAAAATGGCACTCCATGTCAAAAAGGTTGCTGACCCCTGATATAGAAAATACACCCAGATTCTGGACATAAAATCAAGTAATTATTATACCTGTCTATATTAATGCATAACATATGAACACATACACTACCGGTGAAAAGTTTTGAAACACTTTGAAATGTTTCTCATGATCTTAAAAATCTACTGATCTGAAGGTGTATGCTTAAATGTTTGAAATTAGTTTAGTAGACAAAAATATAATTGTGCCACCATATTAATTAATTTCATTATAAAACTAAAATGTAACTTAAAAAAAAAGTTTTTGAAATTGATGACTTGGACCAAATAATACAGAAAAGCAGCCAATAAGTGCCAAACATAGATGGGAACTCCTTCAATACTGTTTAAAAAGCATCCCAGGGTGATACCTCAAGAAGTTGGTTGAGAAAACGTCAAGAGTACATGTCTGCAAATTCTAGGCAAAGGGTGACTACTTTGAAGATGCTAAAATATAACACAGTTTTTATTTATTTTGGATTTTGTTTAGTCACAACATAATTCCTATAGTTCCATTTATGTTATTCCATAGTTTTAATGACTTTACTATTATTATAAAATGTGAAAAAAAAAAAAAAATATATATATATATATATATATATATATATATATATATATATATATATATATATATATATAATAAAGAATGAGTAAGTGTTTCAAAACTTTTGACCGGTAGTGTATGTAGCACTGTTACAGGGGCACCCCTCCCCCATTCACAAACAAACAAACTAAAATTAAATCAATAACCGAAGGAGTACTAGAAAGCAAATTAAAAAGTAATATAATAAGGAAATGAAAACTGTCCTTTCTCATCTTTGATATCATCACATTATGGGACACATTGGTGTGACTGTCACTTACAGATCCATAGGTAATTTTTTAGTTATTCAAGTGAATACATCAGGGGTGTCAAATTAATTTAGGAGAAGGCCTGGATTGGACAAAACCTCACCTTAAAGGGATAGTTCACCCAAAATGAAAATTCTCTCATAATTTACTCACCCTCATGCCATCCCAGATGTGTATGATTTTCCATGACAGAACACAAATTATGATTTTTAGTAAAATATTTCAGCTCTGTTGGTCCATACAATGCAAGTGAATGGGTGCCAAAATGTTGACACTCCAAAAATCATATAAAGGCATCATAAAAGTAATCCATATGACTCTGGTGATTTAATCCATATCTTATGAAGTGGTATGATGGGTGTGGGTGAGAAACAGTTTTTATGTAATTTTTTTGCTAAAAATTCTTCTCCCTGCCCAGTTAGGGGCGGTATGCATGAAGAATGTGAATCACCAAAAACACAAGAAGAAGAATGTAAAAGTAAATATTAAAGTGGATAATGAGGCTGCATCCGAAATCAGGAAAACACTGCCTCTGGAGGCTGTATACGGGGGTAGGAAGGGACCAAGGCACATCCGAATCCAATGTTTGTGTCACATCCTGTCTACTGAGATACCTTCATCTGATAAATTTTTGAAGGCAGCATAAATGTATCCTTTGCTACCTATGAAATCCCACAATCATGTGCGTGCAGATCCATGACGAAAGAAGAGACAGTTGATAACCAATTTGTGAATACATGTATATTTTTATTCAGTTTTTCCAACTTTTGATTCCATTTCTAGCAAGAAAGTGGTATTGTAGTTACTAAATATACACTTGGTTATCGCCAAAACTCTCTTGATTTTGTTTTAGATTATTAGACATTGTGGTTTGGTTGGACTAAATGAACAGATACATGTACATTACCTTTAGAGGACAGCAGATGGCGTTAATCAGTTGCTGGTATCATGGCAACAATGTGATGTTATGCTGCCTCAGTAGCTTGTCCGAAAGCAATTTCTGGAGGTACCTTCAAACGCAGACACTGTCAGCTGAGTCATTGACTGATAGAGCAGCAAGGCAAGACAGCTTTGGTTTCGGGTGCAGCCTGACTGAGCAGGGAAGATAATTTATAGTAAAAAAGGACTTAAATATTATTCTGTTTCTCTCCCACACCTATCATATTGCTTCTGAAGACATTGATTTAACCACTGGAGTCATATGGATTACTTTTATGCTGATCATGTGAGTTTTGGAGCTTCAAGATTTTGGCACCCATTCACTTGCATTGTATGGACCAAAAGAGCAGAGAAATTATTCTAAAATCTTAATTTGAGTTCAGCAGATGAAAATAAAAAGTCATACACATCTGGGATGGTATAAGGGGGAGTAAATGATGAGATCATTTTCATTTTTGGGTGAACTATTCCTTTAAGCCATCTCCACACTAGCCAATTTTTCATGAATGAATGTTACACTTATATAGTGCTTTTCTGACACTACACTCAAAGCGCTAAATCATATTACATAGTGAACAGGGGACTCTTCTCAACCACCACCAGTACTCAGCAACCACCTGGATGATGCGACTGCAGTGTGCCAGTACGCTCATCACACACCAGCTGTTGGTGGAGAGGAGATAGTAGAGAGATAAAGCCAATTAATGGATGGGGATTACTAGGAGGCCAAGAGAAGGGTCAATGGGGGGATTTTGGCCTGAACATGAGGGTTACACCCCTATTCTTTTATGAGAAATGCCCTGGTATTTTTAATGACCACAGAGAGCCAGGACCTTGGTTTAATGTCTCTTCCGAAAAACTGTGCCTTTTTACTGTATAGAGGCCCCATCAATATACTGGGGCATAAGGACCAACACAGACCGCGAGGTGAGCACCCCCTGCTGGCGTGACTAACACCTCTTCAAGCAGTAACCTTAGTTTTCCCCAGGAGATCTCCCATCCAGGTACTAGCCAGGATCAGCCCTGCTTAACTTTAGTGGGTAACCAGGTGAGAGCTGCAGGGTGAGATGACTGCTATGGCAATTATCAGGTGTAAGCTTCATGTACATAATCACCAGCCAGGTGGAGGGAGATGGAGTACACCTTAGTGTCTGCCAGCAGGAGGTTGTTAATCAGGACTCCCTGCAGAGATAACTCCTAAAGAACATCCAGCTTGTTGAAATTATCACTTGCAGTTGGTGGGATGGGTACACGTGACCAAGGTAGTGACCAATGATCTTCAGGCCGAAGTCCAGTTCATTAATAAAGGTGATGTTAAAGAGTGTCTCCGTTTCTATGAGGGAAATCAGTGTGCACTGCCTCTTACATACTATTACTCTGATTGTCTATGCTTTTTGGAGCTTTAAAGTGCTGATCACCATACACTTGCATTTTATGGATCAACAGAGATGAGATATTCTTCTAAAAATCTTTGTTTGTGTTCTTCTGAAGAAGAAAGTCATACACATCTGGGATGGCATGAGGGTGAGTAAATGATGAGAGAATTTTCAGTTTTGGGTGAACAGTTCCTTTAATCAAACAACATTACAGGTCCTGAACAAATGTGGGACTGTAAGCAGTTTAATGAAAATGTTGCAGATCTGTAAATAATACATAATTGAGAGAGAGACAGAGTTGCCGGTTTGTCAGTTGAAGTCCTCAGTTTTTATTTTATTAACTTATTTCAATCGAATATGTTACAGGAGTACAAAAATTCACAATCTCTATAAACAATACCAAATAAATAAAGACTAATATCAAGGCTTAACATTTAACATCAGTTGTGAATTCACATATACTATGCATCACTTCTATTGAGGATTAAGCCTAATAAAACATTTATGAACATGTACAGGCCACCCCCCTGTGCACGTCCCTGCTGTAGCAGAAATTTCTGATAAATCTTCCACAGACATTGTCATAGTTTTTGTCTCATAAAATTATTTTTAAAGAAAAGATACCTACAGTTTAGAAGAAACTGTGGAGTTTCTCTGGGTTGAGTTGACATATCACTCCCCCAGGTTGTGCAAACAAGTGCTTTGAACTTAGTCATGACTTAATGCGGTTTTCTAGCATCCTCGCTGCCCCCGCAGATACTATTTGCTACACATGTCCAACTTTGAATGGAGAGATTTTTTAGCATAAAATATCTTTGCAGTGTTTGCCCCATCCTAATATATATATATATATATATATATAGATAGATAGATAGATAAAATACTAGACTTCCATGCTGTTATCAACCCTCAAATGAAATGAGTCAACAAACTGGCTACCATAAAATAACATGATCAGCTCATGAGTAGATCAGTGCTTGACAGTGTAAGATGTAACATCATGTAAGATTTCTGTTCTCTACATGGCCCGGTGCACAGCTCATGATACCTAAAGAATGTATTTTTTTCCCCAGGCTGTGTATGTAATTTGTACACAGCAAACTTAAGAATATACTTTAGCCTTATTGTTATGTTCGGATCATTTTTTACATGTTTAGAAGTTGAAAAAGTTAAAAAGTATTCTTAATCTTGTATTTGGTCAAAATGCCTTTGGATTCTCCACAACAATGACAATTACAGAATTGCACTGTGAATCCTTTTCTGCTTTTTTCAAGTAGTTACAAATTTTTTCAATTGTCATAAACTTTACTATCATTAACTCTGTTTAAGTGCCTCACTGTAACACCACATTTTTGCTTATTTTAAAGAAAAGGGACAAGTCAAAATATATATATATTTAATAATCAACATTATGCCACAATGCTGTCAATTGAGCTTATCAGGTATTTAACACTGAATATTCTTTTAATAACATAGGCTACAAGCTGGTATTCTTAGGTAGTCAGTGCATGGAAAAGATGTATGGTAAAGATTCTTCAAAATTTCTTCTGACATGAGGATGAGTAAATTATTTTTTGTGAAATAATCATGCATGTCATCATGACATGTCATATTGTGTCCACACCCCATCACCCCTGTGTAGTTTTGAGCCAGACTTCTCTATTGGTGGGCGAAATTTGAAACGCACCGTGAGCAGGAAAAGCACTGTCAGGGTTTCTGCCTGGCCTGGTGTCACAAATGTGGTTGAGAAGAACGAACTGGTGAACATCAGACGCTAACTGCTATCTCGCTCTTCTTACAGACCACCACCACGCATTGCATACTGCATGCAAGCTCAGGAAACTACCCAGGCCCTATAGATGTGTGTGTGCTTCATCAACCACTAATAAAGTTCAGGTTGGCATGTGGTTGAGCGCACTGCTGGGAGAGGTTTTCAGATGAGTTGACTCTAATGAAAACATAACTGATCACCAAAGACCAAAGAAAAAACATATACAACTAAACGCATATCTCTAATGTCCTGCTGAAACTTCTCACATCTTTTTTTCAGATGATGATTTAAGGGGGTAAGATAATGAGTGTGTTTACTTGCACAACAATACACTGGTAACTATGAATAATCAGCTTATTCAAAATGTCAGACAATGCAAGAAAACCAAGTTTATGTGAGATTTGAAATCATTTTTCTTTTCTCAGTTTTTGATGTCAAAATGTAAACAGGCACACACACAACATATGCACACATTAAAAAAAGCTGCCAGAATGCCATTACGTGTTTACATGAAGAGCAAAATCAGGAAAAATCTTTGTGTGCCAATTGTTTTTTGCATAAACATTTATGACTAAAAGAACACAAGAATTAACAGAAAATTGTAAATCTGTATATTAATGTACATTTATGTACATTAATATATCTCAACCAATGTATTTAACTCACAGAATCCTAAAGGGTAAATGGGTTGTTCAGGTGAAATACTTCTTGGAAGTTGCATGTTGACATATCCTACAGTGTTGTTACCGGTCCTGCTCCGTGCGGGATTCGAATCGGCGTCAACCGGCATGGGAGGCAGGCGCGCTAACGAGGAAACTAAAGGATACAGGCTCTAATGTCAGTCACTAGTGCGCCTCTTGAGGGGGAGTGAAGCTTACACATACCGCACAGCTATCACATACCAGCTGGCTCCCGTTACAGTGTGATATGCTATATTTCATCTAAAACTTTGAAACATCATATCATATGCTAATTCATTTAAAAGTATTATGCATGTAGCTTTCTGAAATAATATTAAATGAGAGATTACATGGAATATTTGTATTTTGTCACACCTCAGGACCATTTCAAATGAACTAGTAAAGAAAAGAAAAAAAAAATATGGTAACATTCAAATTAAATGGTTTTATTAAGTCAAAATTATTATTTAACTTAATAATGTCACTGAATCAACTACATTAGGTTACACACAAAAAAAAAAAAAAATTAAATAAAAATAAAAATTTAAGGGTTAGATCAAGAAATAGTTCCTTAAAGGTGCTATATGTAAGATTGACAACAAGCGTTTGAAATGGGTACCGCAGTCCGAATTCAAAATATTGGAGAGTTGCCTGCCCCACCCCAGACTCAAAGCTCATGCGGGTTGACAAAATGTTGACATGCAAATTAGCCATCACAGCATCCATTTTAAAGGATTTCTGGGCTTTAAGCTGTCTCCATCTTCTAAAAGGGATCTCTAATATTTATCCTTGTTTTACTACACCTCTGGTCATGGTGGTTTTTAGACGGATGGCGAGGCTTTTTTGGTCAGGTGTAATCTGATCCAGTTCATTTGCTAGCTTCCATGGCTGCAGCACACAGTGCTGTTTGCCTGCAAACTTGTTCAAATCTGGCAACCCGGCGGTGTCGAAATACTATTAGTGAGTGGGCAGTGGGCGGGATCACACAGGCCAAAATATAAACAAAAATTCCAGCCCGGAATGGAAACTTCAAAGTTGAAAATATTGGCTGTAGCATTGTTATCGGAGAAGCCAGTATTTCAACTTAGCATGTTTCCTAATTCTCTAATGACATATTTTATGATTTAGTACAGTAAAAATATTACATATAGCACCTTTCCTTAATTAACAAATGCAGATTACCACAATGTTTACATATATTATGAATTTACCAGTAGAACTGGCTATATATCAACACCATCATTTAGTAATTTATTGTAAATGCAACACACCTCATCCCACAATAACACTTCACAAGACAATAGATGAATGTTGGGAAATGTGAGCACATTTTCCTGTATATCAAATATCGTCATTCAGTAGATGACTTGACATCCTTCCACATCTATTTGCTTTGATTGGAAATGTATCACTCATGAGCACTTTCTTATAAGTAATGTTAATAATATTCCTTCACTTCCTTACAAATTCCACTGCCATTAAGAAATCACAATGGTGATATGATCTATCCACTGGGACCAAAGAGCATTTTGAGTACAACTCTTCTATGTATACTGCTATCTGGTGACATTTGAAGCTATGTTATGTGAAAACAGTTCAGCTTGAGAAGAAGGCTATTATGTGTTTCCGTAAACAGTAAAAAAAAGTTATATAAGATATAAGGAGACAAAACACTGAGTTAGAAGATGAGAGAAACAATCGGATAATCAGTCTCAGTAACATTAACAGTGTTTTTCCCGAACTGTGAGAAAGCAAACTTTCTACCTCACCACAGTTATGAATCATACAATATCTCCCTAATTGATACCTTTACCTCAGAACTGTGATTCACACGTTTTACAGAAATTGAAAAATAAATAAATTGGCAGACACTTGCACATCATATCATGGAAATACATTTAGTTTCAAGTGTTGTTAAGAAAGAAAGAATAAAAAACCTAAATGTGGTTCTTTTGTCCTATATGCTTTCACTGTAAATACATTACAATCATAAAGTCAGAATGATTTGGTATTTGACTAGATCTGTTAGATGTTCTTGATAGAGTCACTTGTAGATAGATTAAGTTGTATTTTACCCTGAATATTAGGGTATATAATATAGTATATAATATAGTTCACCCAAAATAACAAATTCTGTAATCATTAACTTACCCTCATGATATTCCAAACCCATATGGCTTTCTTTCTTCAGTGGAACAGAAAAGGATACATTTTCAAAAATGTAATGGTCCTTCTTTTCTATGCAATTGCAGAGAATGGGGATTGGAGCTTTGGCATATCAAAAAGGATGCAACAGCTCCATAAAATTATCATAACAGTGGTGCAAATGCCTTTTGTGGTATATTCATGTACCTCAGGTTTTCTGAAGACATACGATAGCTTTGTTTGTGGAAAACAGGCTGTAATTTAAGTCATTGTTCATTGAAAATCTTGATATCCATTCATGAGAGCTCATGAGGAAAGCAGTGATGTATAATTAGACAGCAAATCATTTTTTTGGATACAGATCATTTCAATGATTCAGCTGATACAGTTTACAAAACTGGTCTGAATGATTCGTTCACGAATCGGACATAGCAATTCCTCTCATGTGTTGCAAAAAAAGCTAGAATATCAAGATTTTGAGTGAAAATTTACTTTAATTTCAGTCTGTCAGTCAAACAAAAATAGAATTTCCAAAGACTGGACCGCTTTTATGATACATTCTGGTGTTTTATCTTCCTTTTCAAAGCATAGAAGTTCCAATTCCCTTTTACTGTAATTGCATAAAAAAAGAGGAACATGTACATTAAAAAAACAAAAACAAACTCGTACATTTCTGGAATAGCATAAGGGTGAGTAAATGATGACATGATTTTTATTTTTTGTTAAACTATCCCTTTGAGGGTTTATGTACAATATTTACAGGCATAGAAAAATACATTCACAGTGATTATTTCTTCTCAACAATGCTGCTGATCGAAAATGGAGATGAGGATTTCTTCAAGCCAACTTTCCTGAAGAGACACAGGCAATAATAATAATTAAAAAAAAGAATAATAAAATTAGGCCTACTCTTTAAAAGGGCTGTGCATACATAGCATCCACACCCACATACCACAAACAAACAAATAAATTATATTGAGTTGATCTTTAAATTAAATAATCATTCATTGTTTTAATTGCACCATGATTGTGATTTAAGAACAGCATCATAATGCAGGCCCCTCTAGACACACTATCTATCCACAAATATGTCCTTGAACAGATTATTTCATGTAGTTGCCCAGAATGTTAAACTGATATCAACTTAATGCAAAGAATTATCCACTATTTCACCAAATATTGCACTTACTTCAAAATTTTGTCTTGTGCTGAAGGCTCTGTGAAGGGAAAAATGGAAGCATTTACTTATTATTTACTTAAACGTATTTTAGTCTGGTAGTTCAAGGAAATTGATTGATTGCTGTTATTTTAAACAAAATGAGGATGTTGCTCACTTTTAAAATTTTTGCAGCATTTCAGTTTTTTGCAGCACATCTGAACCAAACAAATCAGCAGGAACAACCCTAAGATGCCAAATGCCACGGCTATCCCGATAGACACTGATGTGGATCTGCCATCTGAAAGACACTCATATTCAGCTCACCATGGTAGACTACAACATTCCATTACATGAAACATTTTGTACAGACTTTTCATTAGCACAGTTGCACAATGATATAAACAGATAGGTAAGACTTTTCTTAGTCATGGCCAGGTCTAAGGGGAGTTTCCTTGTTGTGATTAAAGGAATATTCTGGGTTCAGTACAAGTTAAGCTCAATACAATACAAATAACCAATACAAATATGCTGGGTTCGATACAAATCGACAGCATTTGTGACACAATTGTCCCTCCCTTTTTTTAAAAACAAGCAAAAAAATCTGGGTTACAGTGAGGCACTTACAATGGAAGTGAATGGAGGCCAATTTTTGACAGTTAAAATACTCACTTTTTCAAAAGTATAGCCACAATAACAAAATGTGGGTACACATGATTTACTAACCTTTTCTGTGTAAAGTTATAGCCAATTTTAAAACTCTGTTACCATGACGATGTACTGTCAACAAACCATAAAACCCTAAAATGACTGTAAAAATGACAATTTAAACAAATTTATAGCTCAAATAATACATGAGTTTTAACATAAGAATTAATGTAAGTGCTTTTTTTAAATTATAAGCTTCTCATTTCTGCCTTTAAACCCTCCAAAACTTGGCCCCATTCACTTCCATTTTAAGTGCCTCACAGTAACCTTGATTATTGCTCTTTTTTAAAGAAAAGGATGGACGAGTCGAAATTAATTTTTGTGGTAATTAACATTATGTCACAAATGCTGTCGATCTGTATTGAACCCAGCTTATTTGTATTGAGCTTAACTTGTATTGAACCTGGAATATTCCTTTTATTCACAACTATTGCTAGTTCTGTATGTTTAGTGCTCAATGCTAAATGCTAGCATTTTAGCTTTTACAATGGCCTTTATGCAAGTTTATTGAATTCACTAAACACTAAACCAGTGCTCCTGAACACTCTAAACTTAGGACATACAAAAATAGTGTTTACAAAGAAAACACACTAGCAAAGTGCCGCTAAACACTCTAAAAACCTAAGGTTAGAATAGCATTCTTGCTCAAACAGCATTAGCCACACTCTGACAAATTGAACTGATGTTATAGTCTTACCCATGATGCTCTTTTCTCCAGTAAGAACAGCTGTACTTTTGTAGATTGCACTCAGAAGAAGTAGATACCTTTTTTCAATCAGTGTAATTAGTCTTTTCTTGATACAGCGCTATCTCAATACATGCTTACTTCCCTTTGCGGCCTTCTGTACGTCAGTGGACTAGGAATAGTTTTCATGTCCAAACTGGTCTAACTTCATACTATTGTTTTTTGGCATTGTCTGGCCCACCCCCTTTCTTTTTCTGTTTCTTTCAATACTGACTGCTTCATTCTCCCCCAATTGGTTCTCTTGCTTATTGGCTGAAAAGCTTATTTTAACACTGACAAGAGCTAAGTCCCAAATCTCATCCTTCTGCACTATTCAGGGCCATATTGTAGTGTAAGTAGTGTTTTTTGACACAAAGAAAATGCAACGAGAATAAGAGAATACCTAGATTATGCACTTCTTCAACCAAAAAACAAAAAAACAAAAAGAGAGGGTGGGGTTACCTGGCAAAACAATTATAATTCATGGTGAATGTGGCATTTAGTGAAACTTTTGTTTAGACAGCACCTAGTAAATATGAGTTGAATGCTTTACCATGACCACACATTGTGTGAATATATTTGAGATATACACTGATCAGCCACAACATTAAAACCACTGACAGGTGAAGTGAATAACTTTTATTATCTCATTACAATGGCACCTGTCAAGGGTTGGGATATATTCGGCAGCAAGTGAACAGTCAGGTCTTGAATTTCATGTGTTATAATCAGGAAAAATGGGCAGTAATGATCTGAGTGACTTTGACAAGGGCCAAATTGTGATAGCTAGATGACTGGGTCAGAGCATCTCCAAAATGGCAGGTCTTGTGGGGTGTTCCCAGTATGCAGTGGTTAGTACCTGACAAAAGTGGTCCAAGGAATGACAACCGGTTAACCAGCGACAGGGTCATAAGCGCCCAAGGCTCATTGATGCATGTGGGGTGCGAAGGCTAGCCCGTCTGGTCCAATCCCACAGAAGAGCTACTGTAGCACAAATTGCTGAAAAATGTAATGCTGGCCATGATAGAAAGGTGTCAGAACACAGTGCAATGGGCATGTGAGCGTCAGAACTGGACCATGGAGCAATGAAAGAAGGTGGCCTTGTCTGATGAATCACGTTTTTTTTTAGATCATGTGGATGGCCGGGTGCATGTGCATTGTTTACCTGGGGAAGAGATAGCAGCAGGATGCACTATGGGAAAAAGGCAGGCCGGCGGAGGCAGTGTGATGCCCTGGGCAATGTTCTGCTGGGAAACCTTGGGTCATGGCATTCACGTGGATGTTACTTTGACACGTACCACCTACCTAAAGATTGTTGCAGACCACGTACACCCCTTCATGGCAACGGTATTCCCTGATGGCAGTGACCTCTTTCAGCAGGATAGTGTGTCCTGCCACACTGCATAAATTGTTCAGGAATGGTTTGAGGAACATGACAAAGAGTTCAAGGTGTTGACTTGGCCTCCAAATTCCCCAGATCTCAATCCAACTGAGCATCTATGGGATGCGCTGGACCAACAAATCTGATTCATGGAGGCCCAACCTTGCAACTTACAGGACTTAAAGGATCTGCTCCTAATGTCTTGGAGCCAGATACCACAGCACACCTTCAGAGGTCTTGTGCAGTCCATACCATGATGGGTCAGAGCTCATTTGTCGGCACGAAGGGGACCTACACAATATTAGGCAGGTGGTTTTAATGTTGTGGCTGATCGTTGTATGTGTTGGAATGAGGTTGGCTAATGCGCAAAAGCTAGTGGCAATTCTTGGCTTTTTCTAAATGTGCGTTCTTATGTTTTCTTACGTACTCGTGGACTCCTTCAACGTCATTATCCACTTCTGAAGTTCAGTTCCAATACTCAAGAACGCAAGTACAGAGACTACATAAAATTACCTGGATGTGTTCTTGATCAGGCCGAATTTCGAGGATGCATTGGATGGTGAATTGAAGTCCCAGAAGTCATAGCAGTATTACCATGGCAGATGACACACTGTACTCATACTCTGTCAAAATTTGTTGTTTTGTTGGGCATCATTTTATTAAAGTAATAAACAGTAATAAACAAAAATAACAGAGAGTTAGTTCTTCCAAGGTAGCTTGGCAAGACTTCTTAATAACGCAAGTCTGTTCCTGTGTTCTTAGCATTGTAAAACACTATTTAGATTTTTATTTCATTTTATTTTATATATTTTTATATATATATATTTATTAATATATAGGCTTTGATATGAAAATAAAGTGAACTATACAAATATTAAATTATTTATTAAAATATGTGCTATTTGTTCACATTTAATATGTGCATTAAAGTGCTCGCGTACCTCCATCATTATGTAAGGAAATTTATAATGGAATTAGCCGCGTTCGACAACCATTATAAGAAATAAGTCTGGAGATGTACTTGCGTGTTGTTGCTTTTACTTGCGTTTCCTTGCGTTGCTTGGTTCTTTGGCTTTTTGTTAAGACCTCTGTTAAGATCGTGGATAGTTTATGCTGGAATGATGAGACAGGGCTTTGAAGCGAGGCCTTCCGCAAGGGAGACTCACGACTCCCATCATGTGTGTGGGTCGTAGGTCAGAGAAGAGCTTTCTCGGAACATACGTTCCAAGCCTTCCTGGACTTTACATGGTATGGAACTTGAGGGGCACCGGGACGAGGCTGCAAGCCACAAAGGCCAGAGCGCAGAGGATAAGCAGCTGAAGAGGAAGTGGAGCGCGGAGCAAGAGAAGAACTTGAGGGGGTTGTCAAGGCTAGTCTTTTAACCCATTTGGTTTGTTCAAACCCCAAATAGGCTCTAAGCCAATCAGAGGCGGCTTTTCAGAGGGCCCGTGGTCAAAAGTGTCCTCCCCTCAAGATAATTAATTTATGGCCTATGTTCCAAGCTTTGTCAGTTTCCTGCTCAAAAAGTGAACATTTTAATCATGAATTTCATAAGAAAACTATAACTGCAAATAACCCGAAAATACTTCACTCCATCATTCTGAAATTTAAGAGACAATCAATTACATACCAAACACTTGTACATTCTTATTAAATTACAGTTATAATTCAGTTATAATGCATGATAAAACTTCCTAATAATTAGTTTTTTATTTTTAACACGGATAATACATTACATGTTATGAATAGCATAATTGTCAGGGTTATCATCTGCATAGGATGCATTTGTCCATATTTGTAGTCAGGGTTGGGGAGTAACGGAATACATGTAACAGGATTACATATATAAAATACAAAATATAAGTAACTGTATTCCACTACAGTTACAATTTAAATAATTGGTAATTAGAATACAGTTACATTCAAAAATATTTTTATTACTGAAAAGATTACTTTGCATTTTATTGTCATTTGTTTCATTTAATATTTAGTCCTTTCAGATGGAAAACATTTATACATATAAATGATGTGATCCAAAGAGCATTTGAACAGCGGTGAAACACTTTCTTATGATGTGTTACATTCATATGAGCAGACAGAGAAGAAAGTTTGAAGTAAGTTTGGAGAAATAGAAATAAACCTTGTGTAAATTGTCAGCTTTATTCTAAGCTAAAACGCTATTTCTAGACATTTTACATGCACGTTACCAGGCACGATCATATTTTTTTATAAAGAAAATTTACGTTGGATCATAATTTCTTTTTTTCTAGTAAGACCTTTGATATTAGGGCAAAAATCGTATTCTTGATAATAATTTTTTTTATTGTTTTCCTGTAAAAATATAAAAAAAATCCTTAAAACAAGATCAGTTTGATTTATTTTGTTTTAGAAACAAAACTGCATAAGATATTTCGGTTTTTCAGAGAATACATTTTTAACATGTTTATTTTGTCTTACTGTACTGGCAGAGTTTTTATAGTCCAAACAAGTGAAAAAATCTACCAATGCTGAAGAAGTAATCCAAAGTATTTAGAATACGTTACTGACATTGAGTAATCTAACTGAATATGTTACAAATGACATTTTACAGCAAGTATTCTGTAAACTGTAGTGGAATACATTTCAAAAGTAACCCTCCCAAACCTGTATGTCATATAATCCTACATATGTCTGTGTATTTGGATTGTAGTGAAATAGAAAAGGCCAAGGTCCATGTCAACTGTTCATGAAGGAAGCTTCATGTGAGCTGGTGAGCTGGAAACATGCCTCATGATTAGTATAATAAATGTGGAGAGTTGGTTATATTGAAGAACAATGGGTTTCCATGGGTTTCCCTGGCAATCATGAAAAGAGTAGTTTTTCAGCAAATGGCCAGTCATGTGATGAGTTAATTTGGGGGTTTATCTGATTAACAACAAAGACAGATGAGCTTCACTGTGCCTTTCCCAAGATTCCCAACTGTTTTACGGCAGATAAGATTTGCCAGATGCAGGACACCCAGACTTGCTGGCACCAGTCCGAATCTCTTTATAGCTCAGGAGAAAGTCAGTGTAGTTTCTGTATTTAAATCATTCTGTGTAGAATGATTGAATTTCTCATAGTTATCTTCTGCATCAGAAGATCTACAAATCCTACAAAAGTTCTACAAAAAATAATTTATAGTAGACCCATGCTTGTAGTTCTGATAATTATGTTGTTTTCTTGTTGCCATAGAATTTGTTCACACAGTCTTCTTATATCCACCTACAGTTGTTCTCTGTATGAATCAGTTATGAATCAGTTGGCATGAAATTCTGTTTTTCTCATTCATTGTGATTAAGGTGGGTCGTTTGACGAAAACATGCATGTGGTAAGTCCTGCCCTCTGTTGTTCACACTCTGAATTGTAGCAGACAGTCGGGCAACTCTGTGTTGAACTGATGTTGGACTGACATTTATGTAATGCGGGAGGGAGGGGGAATTACTTTTCACCTCTTCACGACCTTCCTTTCTTAGAATGGAATAAAACTACTATTTAATTCAAACTTTTGTAAGACCAAAAAGGATACACAAAGGAAAGAAACATGAAACCAGAGAGATAAAGTTCAACCTTGTGAATAGATAGAACTAAGCACTCTGTAAACAATCACGCCATTCCCCAGATCTCAATCATATCGCAGTTATATATACAGTGATATATACATTGATGCTGTTTATTTATCTTTGATCTGAAAGCACTTGCAAATGCTGACACTTTAAGGTCTCATTAACATTAAATACCCTTAATTTCTCCCTTAGTATTGCACGTAAGCATATCTTAACATATGAACTGATAGCACATTATATTAACTGTGTAGGGGGCCTGAGAAGGCCAATGTTCACACATTTTATCTACATGTTTGTACATAAGGTGAAGTATCAATAAAGTATGAGCTCTCTGTTTAAATGGCAAAAGATGTTCCCATTGGTGGGGGCATCCCCTTGTGCAGTACTGCTTTCTGTTAATCTCCAAACTGTGTGAATTTCATGAAAAAGAGACGCTGCCCTGTGCACACAAACAGGTGCGAGCACAGAGGAAGAGCTAAAGAACAGATGGATGCGCTTCTCGGTGCAAATTTCTCAGAATGTTTTGAGCACAGGCAGAAGTCAAAACCACAACCAATCACGTGCCGCTCATTGGGCTACAGGAAAATAGACACAATGCTGCAATAAAGGCCACATTAGTGATTATAACATAAAATGAGAGCTGAAATGGGCACTGGAAAGCACTATGGAATGAGCTGTGCTGTATTTCCCAAAGCATCGTAAGCCTAAGTAAATCATAGAAACCATTGGCGCCAATGGTCTCTATGATCAATTTAAGCTTGCAATGCTTTTGGGAAATGCAGCCCTTATCAGTTCTGCAAGCTTCCTTCACAACAGTGACATATTTTAGAGCAGGGGTCTCATACTCTACTGGAGGCCAGTTGAACAGTTACAATGCATTAATTAAAAGAATTAACACATAAGATGTTTTACCAGGGCATTAATTTTAGCTAAACACATTTATTTTTGTGGTTATACAGTTGTTGATCAGTATTTGTTCAGTGCTGGCAACTAGAGATTTGCCAGTGCTTTTGTTGACACATAGGCTATGTGCAGACTTATTTTATGAGAAAATCAGCAACAAGAGGTCAAATGTTTTCTCTGCTAAAATCTCTCTATGCTTTATAAAAGTCAGAACTGCCCCCTGGTGGCTGAAGCTGTAATTACTGTCGTGTGCATTATGCCCCAGTACTGAGAGCAAAACTGCATTCTTTCACTTACTACACTATGAATGGATGGAACGTAAATGTACAGCCCGTCCGTCTTTCAGAAACATTTACAGTAAGTAAAATTTACATTTATATTTATATACCAAAACAACATTCTTTCATTTTACTGTTTTGAATAGATGTGACATTAAATGCAGCATGCGCAGTTTTCAGAAACATTCAGAGTAGTAATTAAAGTACTCCTAATCCTAACCCCAATCCTAAACCTAATCCAATGATGGACGTTTCCACGGGTGCGGAAGAAATCTGCTCAAAGTCATTCACAACGCTAGGAAACTTGCCCTGCACTGCTGTCAATCCCACAATCCACCTCGCGAGCATGGTTCTCATCTTCCATGGGAATGAATGGACTCTATGCACGGTCATGTCCACATTTTGTCTCAGCCAGCTCAGTTACATCTGGTGCAGCGCTGGAAGCCGTTTTTCCCTATTGTCAATATCTGTGAAGATGGCGCAGTAGAGGATGACTTTTTACACTCGATGTTTACAGAAGCTTCCCCGGATTACCGTTAACTATGTTAATAGCATTGTGAGGCAGTCAGCTGTCACAACTAACAATAAGGAGAAGGCTTTTAAATGATATATTTTGATATACATCGACAAATTTGAGGGTGAGTATTCTCATGCTACAGTATATCCGACTAGTGAATCTATCTAAGTCTCAGTTTCTTACAGTTCATACTTATGTTTTCATGATTTTATTTATCTGTCTAGTTAAATTTTTTAGGTATACTGTTTTTCTATTTTGACTAATGTGCTTGTTTATGTAACGTATATGATTTTTGGACTATTGTAAGGCCGATGGCAAGATGTCTGATAGCCCAACACACATCAATTCATGGAATAACAAAGAACTTTCGACTTCAGACAACATCTGAACTCTCTCACAATAGCTGAAATCTACACCTGAATATCACCACGTGTGATAAATTGCAAATCGCCATTGCATTGTTTTACAAAGCTGAAATCTTCACCTGAATACACTATGTAACACAATTTTTGTTCCTGGGTAGTAAGTGTTATTTCCTAATTGCTTGTGCCTCAAAAGTATAGAAAATGGCTATTATTCCCTACAAACTTTGCTTTTGTGACCAGGACAGTGATATTTTGAAATTTACCTATTTCCAATGAGAAAACAGGTGAATTTGTGTCTTTCATTCACATAAAGTAAAAAAAACAACAACATATGAATCCAAATTAACATGTATTTATACTAAAGTAATACAAAAATGACTAGAAAAGATTTAGAATTGAGTAGTTTTTCGAGATTTATGATTATACTGTAAATCACTTTCACGAATCAGCCCCCAAATGTACTCATCATACTTCAAGGCATCCAGCAAGGTCTTGATGCTGTTGTAATGCTCTTTGAGGTGCACCGAGTGAGCCAGGGGAAGAGACGAGTACTTATTACCATTATGGAGCAGCACGGCTTTGAGGCTCCTGGATGAGCTGTCAATGAAGAGGCGCCACTCATTCAGGTTACAAGTGATTCCGATTGCCTCGAACAGACTAGTCACATTGTGGCAGAAGCAGAGCCCATCTTGACGAGTGAAGAAGCTGGAAAAAGGTTGCACACTTTCATCCAACAAGTTCCACTGCTTGAGCCTAAATGTCAAAAGCTCGGCACTGGACTTGGTGAGACCAAGATCTCTAATCAAGTCATTTAGGTCTTTTTGGTTGGGGTAGTATGGGTTTCTCTCCTCAGCTCCACCTCTGAAATTGTCATCTGGATCTACAACGTCTTCCTCGCTCTCTGACTTGCTGCTCTCTTTTAAAGATGTCTGCTCTCTCTCTGGAGGAGTGGATACGGGGAGCTCGTGGCAGCATGGCACCGGGACGATGGATGAAGGAAAGTCCGGATATGTGATAGCAGGTGCATTCTTGCCAGTCCGACATTTTTCATATATGATATATTTTTTCAATAACATTGAAAATTGTAAAACATTTTAAAATTAAAAACGTTTACAATTTTAAAAATTGACACAATTTATAACATAAAATTCCGAGCAACAATTGTCGATCTTACCTTCCAGAGTTTTTTGCAGTGCTCGCAGGTGAAATGAGGTGCCCAGGGTTTGTCTTGATCCATGACAGGCATGCCTAAATATGCCTTGTAGGCCTCACACATCTTAGCAGCTGGTTCCACGGAGTACTTTTTCTTGTCTTAATAAATTGGCCGCAGACATAGCAAAATGTGTCCTCTTGATGCCATCTTAGAAAAATGCAGATATGTATCCACTTAGCCAGCTGGAACTAAACTGAACTGGTGGGCTTAAGGCCCCTGTATTTATACTACTATTTATATTACTGGAAAGTTCTAGAAAGTTCTAGAAGTTACTCCAAGTTTACTCAGCCCTGAATCTATCTGGAATGTTCTGGAAAATATGTACATTTATCACTGTCCTGGTCACAAAAGCAAAGTTTGTGGGAAATAATAGCCATTTTCTATACGTTTGAGGCATAAGCAATTAGGAAATAACACTTACTACCCAGGAACCAAAAAAAAAAAAAAAAAAAAGAAAAGAAAAAAATTGGTTACACAGTGATATATTTCACCACAGTTAAATTGCAAATCACCTTGCTGCCCCCTCTTCTCCCCCCCCCCCCCTTCTCCCCTTCAACAGCTCAGGACCAATACAAAGACACAAGATTTATATGTAAAAATATAACAAATACCATGAAAACAAAGAATGCAACTGTATGTGTTTGATATCATTTAAGAGGTCTCTGTGCAACTGGTATCATGGTCTCTTTCCCATGTCAGTAAAACTAATGGTGACATAGTTATAAGGTCTTTGCTAAATACTGCATAATTCTGGAGGCCTATCCCCCTCCTTGACCTGCAATTTAAATGATCTCCTGTATGTTAATATCATGGATCCTTCTGACCCACCTGCCACTTTCACTTAACCCTCTCACTCCCCTGAGTACTGATCACCCACACCTGCCTCCAATCATCGCATCAATCAGCTCCGCTATTTAAACCTCACTCCTCCTCCATTCTGCGTCTGGTCTCAACTTCGTGTACAGACTCACTTACCTGTATCTCCAGCGTTTACTCCAATAAAATTCCACTCCAGCGACTCCTCTACTCCAAATGATTCCTCTTCAGCGACTCCTGTTTCCCTTCTCCTCAACATAAGCATCGTTGTTGTCAACCCACCACCTCAAGGAAAATCACCACCTTTATCAGCATCAGTCTCCATCACATACTCGATCTACACTTCAACCCAGAACTGTTACATCATCACTTACCTACTGTCTCTGTTTTTTATTTATTTTATTTTTTTGTCTTGTGTGTCAATAAAGACCTGCTTGGGTTAAAACATCATATTAGAGTCTGAGTATATGTTACAGTTAATAAGGTTAAACCCCAGGAAGTCAGGAACCCATTCACCCCCGATGAAAAAGTCAGAAAAGCCACATAGTTTGAGAGGAGGACACACACACACAAAAAAAAATAAATAAAATAAAAATACATTTGAGCTTAAGTATGAATTACATGCTCATTAAATAAAGAAGTTTTTGTGGGTTCCTACATCTGTAAGAAGATAGGCATAGTGAAACTACTCATCAAAAAGTTTCATAAGTGCTTTAGTTTTTACATTTAGGGACAGAACTCATTACAATGTATGGGTATGATTAAATATATTCACTTAAGATTATTAATTAATAATTCTTTCCATTGTTTATTTAATTATCTTCACAGATTGTAACCCCTTAACAGGCACCGTCCCATATCTGGGATGTTTTTCTGCTTTTTTTTCTTTCTTTTTTTTATGTTTATTGGACTATATTATCTTCAAATCTAACTTTAGTATTGACAAACCTTATATCGTTTGAAAGCTACAAGTCTCTAGCTTCAAAATATGCCCACTATTTTGCGATCTGAATTCTGTCATTACAGTAATGCATTAAAACACTGAAAGAGTGGATTTTAAAACATGTGACATGAATGGTATTACTTATCTTTTATATCTTCTGCTTTTGATCTGATCAGATGATGGCAGGCAATTCCAGCATACAATCCATGGTAAATGTCCACGACTGAAAATAGACTTCACCATTTTATCCAAAACATTGAAAATTGGGGAAGAAAACGACTGATCATCCTTTGCTTGCGTCATCATATAATATATAATGTCTATTATCAATAAAATATTGATTATAAAGCTTATTTTATCAATCAGTATCGATGTCTCTGCTATTCTGGTGAAACTTTCAGTTTGTTTGAGCCCTCCCACAAGTATCTTTGTGATTCACAGCTGGAGCTGTCAATCAGACCAGATCAAAGGCTCCATAGCCTCTCCAAAATGCGCATTGGCTGTTTCTGTGAAAGGATCCAGCCAATTAATCGCTAGTCAAGATTTTATTGACAGATCATATAGCCATTGGTATGATGTTTCTATGGTTACAGGGGTTGGCCTTGTTCATTCCAAAACAGTGTCACCATAGTGTTCATTTGAAGAGAGAACCAAAGGCCACCATTTTAGCTCTGCACTTTCTGCTGTTTCTGATGACCGATCGGAGCTGGAATATAACCTTCTGCTGCTACTTTCGATTTATCTATGCAAAAATACTAGCATTTGGATAGATTTGATTGCTTTGGAATAAGTTCCATGCCATTTGGATGAAGAATAAATGCTAAACTGGCTGAAGCGCATATTCGGTGCTGGGACTGAGAGCAGCTATAGGCTAAAGTTACAAGCACAGGCACTCATCCATGTGAATGAATGGGCTCATTGGATCATTTATGATTCTATTTAGTGGTATAAACAAACTGTTATAATTTTATGGCAGAGAAATATTATTATGTTTGTTAGAAATGTGAATAGTTACTGGCTTCCACTGCTAACAACACTTACATTCTAACCCTGCATTACAAAAGTAATTATAATACTTATAATCTGTAATGAATCTTATATAATGTTTTACAATAAAATAGTGTGTCCTCATGTGGTTTGAGTGGTGTTTCTGAAATTAGTTTTTCAGAAATTTTCTGAAATTAGTTTGAACTAAAACTAGAACATGGTTTGAAATATGTCTTTAATTTTCTAGAATTTTTTGGGTGCCACATATATTATTAATATATTTTTTACAAAGGAAATAAAAGTCTAGTGCATTGCATTTTCATTGCAATAAACCTAAACTTCTATAATTATTTTAATATTAACTTAAATAACTGGTGTCACTTGCACAATAATCTCCCAAGTCTCTTCTCAAAATTAGGTCTGTAGTCCCAAGCATTCAAGAATTACAGGCATTTAAATCTGAGTACGTAATTTTCTGGTAAATGCTAAAAAGGAGGGGTGTCAGTTAAGGAGTCTGTCCTGTAATAATGTCCCAAAGCACTTGTTCCTGTGTTGCTGGGACAGCACTGTGCAACCACATTGTTGCACTACTACAGCACACTACTCACAGCTTGGCATCAGTGTAGTTCCTCCTGTTCATAGCTGTACTGAAAGGGGACAGAGCTAGCACAAGTGTGCTGTCATACCAACAGCCAGCAGAAACAACCCGCAACATTACTCCCCATCAAGATGCCCTTGTGGTTTTACCCATGTGCATTCTTAATTCACCCAGATGCACCTTGGCTTGGGGCCTCTCCTGATGGTATTATTTTTTACCCTACAGAGCACAAAGTGTTTGGCCTTTTAGAGATAAAATGCTCAAATGTAAAAAGTTATGTGGACTGCCCTTACTTTAATTTTCACAATGGCACACCAGGACTGAAACAACAGCCTGCGTACTACTGGCAAGTTCAAGGCCAGATGCTGATCTCAGGATTGGACTGGTGTGATTTTCTTGTATATGCACAGGATGACATGATGATCCAGCACATCAACAAAGACAGTAGAATGTTTCAATCCATCCGAGAGAGGGCTGACTATTTTGTTTTTGTTTTTTTACTTTTACCCGCCAAGATGCCTACATATATAAAAATGATTTATATTTTTTATATTTAGATTTTATATTTTTAACACTGTATATTTACATTGTATATTTATATTTACATATTTACATTACTGCAGTGCAGGTAATACTGTGTCAGAGTTATTTATATTTACATGTTTACATTATTTAAATTTGTACAAATACAAGCAAATTGATCCATCCCCAACAACAAGTGTTGTGTCTAGGTGAATGTGGTGATGTGGGTGTGGCCGAGCAATGTCTGTGGAGAGCGAGGCTGGGAGAGGAAGAATGGTAAGGATTGACACCTGTGAGAAATCACCTTTAACATCTGTTTTGTGTTGCAGTGAGAGCTGGAGGGGGGTAAAAGGGCAGTCCAAACCACCGGAGGGGAGAGAGAGAGAGAGAGAGAGAGAGAGAGAGAGAGAGAGAGAGAGAGACGCACAGCGCTGTATGTGTGTGTGTGCAGTATTTGGCAGAAAAGCACCATTTTGTGTTACACTGAAAAATGTGTAAAATAAAAACTCACGTGGATTGTTTGCCCAGCTCCCACTTCCTCCTTCACAAGAAAGCCAGAGAATTATTACAGTGAACTTTAATCCTTAGCCCATGCTTTTACTTTGGGGCCATTTTGATAGTTGACAATGAGGCAAGCAATTGTGTATAGCTGGTTGATGCTGCCAGTGATGGAGAGAGGGATGACCATGTCAAATAGCTTGTGTTGTTTCACCCTGCGGATGACACGCTCAACAAGGACCCTCAGCCTAGCAATGGATTGTGTCTCCATTACATCATCAGCCGGCATCTGTCCCTCTTTGACAGATATGCAGGTCTGTAGACTTTGCATGTCAAACAGTTGTCCACAAGACAACCTTTGTCAACCATAATGGCCATTCCAGGTTTCAGCAGAGACACAATCCCAGACTGCTTCAAAAGCTCCTTGTTATTGACAGAACTTGCATACAGGGATGACACCACAGACATAAAGGTGACTGCACCATGTGGTGCCATGCCAATTAATCCCTTGAAGGTGCAATGGGACATGTAGGAGGAGGACACTTCACTTTGAAGCAGAAGAGAGTATGGTGTTTGGCAACACAGCTCTGTGCAGTCAATCACCACTTTGTATCTGGGTAGTCCTGGAACTCTTTGGGTAGGTGAGCTTTGATCGCCTCCTCAGACATCCAGATATGCACAGACCCAAGAACAGTGTATAGAAAATTGTCCCAGGTTGTAATAATCAGCTCACTGTGGACTGATGGATGTTGAATCTGTGGGCCAGATCCCTCTGTGTTAGACCAACTGAGAGGTGGACCATGAAGATGAAGAACTCATCAATGGGCTGCTGGGACTGACCCTGTAAAAATAACAAAGTTTATAATCCTGTGCATATAATGTGCAGGCTTCCAGTGAAAAAAGTAATATCGACTTTTATTTTTCTTCCATTTTCCAGATAATGCAAAGTCATTATTTACCGATGTACTGCCTGTTGCTGCAACTTCACTCCTCATTGTAGCTGCCCTTGCTGTAGTCACACTAACCATGTTGTGGGATGCAGGTTCAATGAGTTTCCAGAAGGACAGTAAACGGTTATAAGTCACAAACTTAAACTGCCATTCAAAAGTTTGGGGTCATTTACTCATTCTTTTTTCTTCTCATTTTAGAATAATAGTGAAGTCATCAAATCAACGGAATAACAGAAATAGAACAGGAAATTATGTTGTGGCTAAAAAAATCAAAAATAAATAAAAACTATGTTATATTTTAGCATCTTCAAAGTAGCCACCCTTTGCCTAGAATTTGCAGAAATGTACTTTTGGCATTTTCTCGACCAACTTCTTGAGGTATCACTCTGGGATGCTTTTTAAACAATATTGAAGGAGTTCCAATCTATGCTGGGCACTTATTGGCTGCTTTTCTTTATTATTCGGTCCAAGTCAACCATTTCAAAAACTTTTTTTTATTTTTTTTATAACATTTTTGTTTTGTATTGAAATAAATTAATTTGTTGGCACAATTATATTTTTGTCTACAAAACTAATTTCAAACATTTAAGCATACACCTTCAGATCAAAAGGTTTTTAAGATCTTGAGAAACATTTCAGTCAAGTGACACCAAACTTTTGAATGCCAGTGTAAATTAGATGTGGGACATGTTTTAGGCATATACACCACTAACTGTAAATAACAGCTTTCGGCTTCTGCAATTTTCTGTAATATCACCAAACAAATGAGATATCACTGGAATTATCAATATGTTTCCTTACCATTTAAAAAGGAATTATATACATATAATATGTTCAATACTCATACTAAGCATGCCAAGACTTTTAGTGCGCTTTGTGCCAAAATATCTGATATAGCAAGAAATGTACAAATCAGAGTTCATCAGTCCCACATTACCCAATATATAAGATTACTCTAAATGAGCCTAAATAGAAATAGAAAAACAAAACACCTCTACTTAAATGAGCTTTTCATTTTATTTATTGCATCATGGAATGTGTTTGATAATACAGTAACTTGAAAGTTTTTTTTTTTCTCTCTCTCCCATTTTCTCCCCAATTTGGAATGTCCAATTCCCAATGCGCTCTAAGTCCTCGTGCTGGCGTAGTGACTTGCCTCAATCCAGGTGGCGGAGGACAAATCTCAGTCGCCTCAGTATCTGAGACTGTCAATCCGCAAATCTTATCACCTGGCTTGTTGAGCACGTTACTGTGGAGACGTAGCACGCATGGAGGCTTTATGCTATTCTCCGCGGCATCCATGCACAACTCACCATGTGCCCCACCGAGAGCGAGAACCACACACTATAGTGACCACGAGGACGTTACCTCATGTGACTCTACCCTCCCTAGCAACCGGGCCAATTTTGTTGCTTAGGAGATCTGGCTGGAGTCACTCAGCACACTCTGGATTCGATCTCGCAACTCCAGGGGTGGTAGTCAGCATCAATACTCGCTGAGCTACCCAGGCCCCCACTTGTAAGGGTTTTAAATCAAACCTAGTGTAGAAACTTATGTCATCGTCAGATGCAGCAAATCGCCCCAAACAAAGGTTGTGACAGACCGATAACTCTTCCACCTGTCTCCTCAGTCGCTCCACCTCTTTACAGAGATCATCTGTCTAATCCAATGCACAATAAACTGCTGCAGGTTCTGGAACTGAACAATAATCATGTTCCAGATGCTGGAAGTCCATGGGCACAGGATCTTCATCCACTGGAGATGAAACCTGTCTCCGCTGCCAGACCCCGGTGTGCCATGGTGCTGAAACAGTGTAGTTGTTCCATTGGAATTAGATGGGTACAGCCCACTTCCTCAGCAAGCGACGCCCTTCAGGAGTCAATGGCTTGATCACATCATCGCTCTTGAAGTGATGACTGCAGACTCTTGAGAAGTGGTTAAAACCCTCTCGTCGAATGTTGTGTATCCACTTTTTGCATGCTTCTTCGTCCACAGGAAAAGTGTGAAAACTCAGCACAGAATTGAACTTTGAGGAAGCCTCACACATCGGGACACAAAAATGTTTGTCCGAACAAATGTTTTCCCATTGTTGATATTTAAACTTTCTGGAAGTCATACTATAATGATGTTTATATTTAGAACAGTACTTAACTATATAATACTTACATAATTAATCGTTGTTTGCAATTAATTTTCTCTGCAAGTACACTTTGCTATAGGCAAACGCTATATCGTAAGTAAGGTAGCTGGCTGAGATTTTAGTGGAAATACGTAGGCTGCGTGCCGTGCATAGAGTCAATTGAAAACGCTCGCTCAACTTCACTCAAAATGCCACAGTGGAAACGGAGGGTGAGAATCCAGTTTACAAGCGTGCTGCTCGGCTCCCATTGGAATGAACTGAAAATGACTGCTTTGCTTTGTTTACTATGCGCCAGTGGAAATGTACGGTTAGGTGGAAAATTATTCTGAACTACTAAGGTAATCTTCTGTGTGATCATGTTGATTATAACCTAAATTAATTGAATGAACATAATAATATTATTGTATATTATTAATATATTTATAAATGAGTAAATTGTTATATACAAAATTATGTTTATTTTGGGACCTTTTTCAGTAAATATTGATGTGTGATTAATTTCATTAATAAATAGGCACTTCATGTAATGAGTCAGGCATGTCCTCTTGTGCAATTATTTGTGCAGGAATGGCCAGCAATTCACACCAAATTCACATTTAACACATATCTATAGACACGAAAACATTTAACTGTAATAGGCTGCTAATGCTACGTAATCTGAGCACATTTTCCTGTATATCACATATCAGGATTTAGATGAGAGCCCTAATGTAAGGGAAGGAGGTCACTGGGACAGGAAGGTTCAGGTCTCAGGTGAGCTTTTAATCACAACCTTAGGGGTAACACAGTCACAACTGGAACAGTAACTTCTTCAGCTTCACAAACTCTTTAGCGTCACAGGCTCCTAGTCACAGCCTCTTAATCATAACAAAGTCTTTATCACAACTCTTTTAGCATCATGAACTCAGTAGCTTCACCGTGAGACTCTCGTGCCAGACTCTCTCTCCCTTCTGGCGGTGGCGTGGCTGTTTATATGCCGCTCTCCCCAAACTCACTGGAATTAGAGACAAGTGTTAGACATAATTTAGCTCAGGTGTAAGTGCCCATACTGCTTTCTCTCTCTCCGGATGGGCTCTCGACCACGCCCCTGCTGCCATACCTAATTTCACACACACACACACACACACACACACACACACACACACACACACACACACACACAACATTACTTAACAGGGAATTTTAGAGCCCATAAGCACTTCCTTATATCCTATTCCACAGAAGATAAAAAATCACAATGACGATACAATCTTTATTGGGACAAGGAAGTGGAACCCCCCACAAATTGTTCATAATGAGTGCAATCTGTATATAATTGTTTAAAAAAATACTAATCCAATAATTGCAAGCTGGAAAAGTCATGTAAAATCATTGGTCTTAAGTTGTGGGAATTCTAATTGTTCTTTGGGTGCTTCTGTTGATTAATAACATCAGAATAATAATTGAGGTAACAACTTCCTTTAGACTTCCTTTGTTTGTTTATTTGCATCATGAAGGATCAAGGATGTATGTATAAAGTTCTTCTGGGTTTGTCAAAGAAACAGGAAATATAAAAAGCAAACTTTTGCAATACTGAAAACCTGCAATTCAATTTAGCAATAGCTTTGTGCAGTTTACAGTTTACTGAGAAATGTGTCAATCTAAAATAATTGCAACCGGGAGCATGCAAAGTTTCATATTATACATCATCATCAATCATGGTTCACTTCCTTGTTTGGACTAATTGTGTGGGAAATTTGCATGTTTTGGGTTTGGTTTGGTCTCTTTTGTGAGAAAATGTGATTGCTAATGTGCACATGCCTTCGTGGTTGCTGGATGACTGTATGTACTGTTATTTGCTTCTTCCTAATATATTACCAATTTTGTTATGTGAAAATAAATGACTAAAATCAGATGACTAAACAGCAATCAGACTGTTATCTACCATTTAAAACACAATCTAATTTTTTTTAAGATTATTTTTTACAAAGTTAAAGTTTTGTGTGAAATTTTGAGTAAATATAGCGCTAAATAGGAGTTTATAAATTTTTGCACAGTTTTATGTATATGTTATTTACTATATTAAATTGTGTGATATATCAGCATTATATCGGCCTATCGAACACCCTGGATATCTCTGCATCGGCTATTATAAATTTCATATTGGTCGACCAATGTTTTATAGTGTATATGCTTTTATTACTGTATTTCCAGAAATGTTGAATTCTTTCCGTTGTGTTGACTTGTGGCTGGGCTCCATCCAATGATGTTTGTTATCAATAGATTCACGCACAAGCATGACCTGTAAGAACGCAGCTTTAGTATTTTCATTACCACATTAAGCTGCCTTCTCTGGGAGTAACCCAGTTGTTTTAAACCAAGCAGCGTAAGGAAAATGGCGTTCTCGTTTACATGATGTTTCAGAACGCTTCTTTCTGCAAAACCCTGGAATAAACCGTAAACGTGGTCACTGCTATAATAATGGTGTCAACTTTACAAGTAGAGCTCTGTTTTATTCCAGTTTTATATAGAGCCAGCTAAGCAACATTCTTAGGCACTTTCTCATTGGCCTTGTTTTTCACATACTTGTTCAATTTTACACTAAATTAAAATACAAAAACAGAGTGAGTCATTGGGTCACGTGGCACCTTGGTATCTCTACATCATAATAGTGGCAGAGCAACTGGCTTTGTAATGACAGAAGTCTTGAACAACATGTTCTCCTTTCTCTATTTGTGGCTTTGTGGAGAGCCAGTGTGGGGAAAAGACAAGCCTTGTCACTGGGATTCATTACCACAGTCCCCTATTATAAGACTGAGCACTGATGTGCACAGAATGGGGGCAGTAGGCGCACAAGCCCCTGCCCCTTTTGTTCACAAATCAAAATGTGCCCTTTTGGTCATCCAGAAAAATGGGAGAAATTTTAATAATTAAATAAAAATAGTTAAAACAAAATTAAAATCTCGTCATAATCTCACAATAACAGTAATAATGTGTTATTATGAGATTTCTTTGTAAATTGTGGGCGTATTAAATAAAATTAAGCAGAGGTGCATTTAAGAGCACCCGCTACAGCAGATCAGTGGCGGATTCCAATCGCAAGTGATCTTCCCTATGCCCTATACTCACTCCAAAGCGCAGAGCCCTTGAAGTGGGTACTCTGAAGGAAACATGGCATTACTGTATGAATGTACCCTTCGCTAACAGTCTTGTGGAAGGGCACTCCAAGAAAAGATTCATTTGTCTGACTTTTGTTTTGAATGAGCTTTCGAGTGGCATCCCTTCCCTCAGCAGTGTCCTTCAAGGCAGTAAATATGCAGTTTTGAATTTGCCCCGGAGCATTGAAGTGCTTTTACCTCAAATGAGTAACAGGTCAGATAAAAAGTCCATTCCATGTATTGTGCTGTAAGTTCATCAAAAGAATAATACTCAATTGCGACCGCAATTCCGACATCGCATACCTCTAGTGTTGCTTTAAGTGATATATATTGAATTAGTCTTTTAAAGAATATTGACATAAACTGAAGGATCTCTGATTCAGCCAAAGCCAGTTTGGATTTGTTGAAACGAATAAGCCATTAGACTAATTACTTTCAGAAACATACCATTAGGCTACCACAGTTCCGCCGCTCCCTATATGCATATTGTGCAGTCTGCGTAGGGCGCCAACTCCCTAGGGGAGCACCAGAAACTCCACCGGCTGCCCTTACTCACATGTTATACGTTATTCAAGGACCCTGTAGCATCCGCGGAACACAGTCGATCGCCTCGTGCTCGCACTTTCTCATCGCACCTTCGCACTGTGCACCACGTTACCAGGGTAATCCATGGTACTGAATGATTGATCATGTTCATATTTCATGATACTGTCATGGTACTCCAAGGTACTTTAAAAAATACTATGGTTTTACTATGACACATGTCATAAACATGGGGTTATCACAGACAATGTCTGAAAATAAATAAATAAACAAGTGGATTACCATGGTGCTTTCTGTGAGAAATATAACAGAATCGGCTATTATTTGTAATAAAGGAAAAATGGAAAATAATATGTACAGTGTGTATATATATATATATATATATATATATATATATATACAAGAAAATGGTTAAATACCAAAAAGCAAAGAAATTAGTTAAGTATTTATAATTACTACTCATTCAAAACAAAAAACAAAAAATCAGTGCCCTTTTTTATCCTTCCTCCCCTGTCCCTGCAGGTCTGTGCACGTCACTGCTGAGTGTACCATGGGTTCACGCTCATCAACTACAGAGGTCACGTACTGCTCTGAACCTAAATAGAAGCATGATGACTTTCCCAAAATGTCATAGACAAGCCTTTTTCTCACATTCTTACACAATCTCTCATTCTCTGAGTCCTCTCTCTAAACATTGAAATAAAATGCCATTAATAACAGAGCACCAGGATCAAATGTCAAAGCAGACTTACTAATACTTTTCTTGATCAGATTTATTAGGTTAAAAAAAATTAAAATTTTTACTTTTTGAATGCTTTTGATCTTGTGTGACCAGAGCCAGGTTCATTGATCTCAGTTTTGAATTGAACAAATGAGATATGAGGTGGTTTCCAACCTGATCTCATGACATGTCGAACACATTCTTCATTAATATTAAATTTAAATGTCATAGTGTCTGAACAATGACAGTAAAGCAATTGAAGTGTTGGGTAGTAAAGTGAAGTCAAATATGAAAATGGTTGTACAAAGGCAGACAGGTAGCTTGATATTCAGACTGATCACACTGTGAATTCTGCGACAGTAGGTCAAAAGTGCTTCAGCAAAAATTGGTCTGTAAGTTCTGAAATTCGAACCACTCTCCTAGTTCCTGAAGCTGGAGGTGTTGTTGAACATATGGGCATGTGTAAGCTCCAGTTCCCAGGTAAAATGTCCACAGAGTGGCTCCAAAAGCGAGTTGTATTTTTAGTTGTTAATGATGTAATACAGTCAACAGGAATGCATATTTGGTCAACTCTACCCTCTAACCCAAACCCCAACCCAAAACTAAACGTCAGTGGTGTAAAAATGTCACCTAAGAAGAAAAAACTCATTATGTGACCGTGATTAGTTATTGGTTTTCATGGGCCCAGAACCCTTGTCTCGGAGGCTGTAGAGCTAGAAGAAAAAGGTAAACACATTGTAATTAATGTAAAAATGTCTGATGGGGGAAGGCACTTGTCAGTAACTCGACCAGAACGGGGTTAATTTCAGTGTATTTAATCATTTGATCTCCATTTGGAACAATGTTTATTTCCTGTATGATCATGTTGGCATTAACTAAAATGTAAAATGTAGTGTCTTTTAAGAGAAAATTGAATGAGATCACACCAGTGCAATTGTATTATCAAATGAGGATTGATGAAAACACTTGATATGTATACCTATAGTGAGTTGATTCAGTGTAAAAAAAAAAAAGGGAAATTCCCAGTCTACATTACTAAATTACGTGTCTGATTTTGCAAGCTGTCATCTTTAGAAATACAGCACAATTATAGTGATATACTAGAAGTCACAGACACCAAAAACCTGTTTGCAGACAGATCCAGGAAATTGAATGCCGCTTTTCCTGATCAAAACCTGATTCAGTGTGTGATGTTTCAACTTTCCAGTCTGCATCACCTGAAGTCAGATTAACAGAAACACATGAGACTTTGGCCCTGTTACAGGGAGGGAGGTAGGGAGGTATCGTGCAGCAGGGAGGGAGGGAGGGAGGGAGGTATCTAGGTGAGATGGGCGGAGGATGTCCTGTTACATAGGTAAGGGTTTTGGAGAGTGGCTGGGAGAATCCAAACAAATCTGAACAGGACAGTGACAGGCTGGGTGGAACCCTTCAAAGTTGCAGAGCCTTGTAGGAGAGTGAGTTTGAAACAGTGCAAGTTTAGATTAGGTGGCGGTAATTGTTGTGTAAAAGAGGAGGAAGACGTTCAAGAGAGAGAGAAAGAAAAAAGATAAAGAGAAGATATTGCACTTAAAAAGGGGGTCGGAGATCTCGTTGCCCTTTGGGGTCTGCTGTTGTCTGTGTGACTGGCAGATTGCAGGAACGCATTGACAGGAACTACAAAACCATGAGAGTGAGTATGAACTGATTCTCTTTATTTAAAGTTTCAGTGCTATGAACTGTTGTTGTTATTACCATGCTGTTGTTACTATAAGGAGCTATCTCTGCCTGATCTGACCCTTACAGATCTGACTTTCAGTGGTGTAACCTGGTGTAGTTATGATGAAAACGTCATAATGACATTCTTTAAAGAAAACTTAGAGTACGTCTCTTTAAGGACAATTTATGTCTCCTGTTTTCTATCACTTTATCGTATGTTATGTTATGTTTGTCAGGGGTTGATTTTAAAATGAATTATATGTGTTGACATGACTCGATTTTGCATTGTCAACAACTGATACTTGAAACACCAAAACTATCAGCCCTGTTATCGCCAACCCATGTTACCTTTCTGAAGAGATAATTATGTCCCATCATATATTAAAATTCGGGCTGTCGATATGACGCATTAATTAAGTGCGATTATTTATATAAAAAATAATTAATTATTAATTATGCCTCCTAATCTGTTTGTAAATATTGTTCTAAAAGTAAATACGTTATTTTCGTACCATCAGAGCTATTGAAGCTTGAAGTGTATTATATAACTTTGTATTTTTATGAGCCGTGTCGGTAGGGGGCAGTCCGTGTGCCTCAGCAAACCTCACAAGCAGTGCAGCCACAGAATGAGAACCGGTCACATTCTAGACAGCTGGACAAAGCACAATAGAATGCATGGGTCTCGAGATGCTATTTTCAAAGTTTACTACTTTGAACTTGACACCGCATTCAAGTATGAACGTGCATAGACATACAATAAAAAATGGCACAGACGGAACGCAAGAACACATCCTGTGAGAACAGTACAGATTGACTAAATCAGTTGCTAAATGTGTTGCTATCAACTGCAGGCTTATGTTCAATTATATGGGAATAAAACAAACAATAGTGTATACTGATTCTAAGGTCAATTTTTGTACTGTTTTTCCCGTCTACCACAATAATACAATATATTTCAATATGAATATCTGAATTAATATATATATATATATATAATTATAATTATTTGAATTATTATGGATTATTTTATTTTAATTTTCTCCGCTAATATTGATATGCTATAAGATTGTCTAATTAATTACAGTACATTACATGCAATTAATTCATCAAAGACATTTCATTGATTGACAACCTTATTTGAAGTGTATTCATTTAACTGAGATGGCACAGTGCAATGTATTAACACAGACTTAAACACATTATTGGTATGATAGAATGTTTAAAAGCTTGCTAAAATGTCATTAAAAAAATCCTGGAAATGGCATTTGTTTCAAGAAGGACCCAAATAATATTTTTGACTTGAACAGAACCAATTAATTTAGATGTTACCACATTAAGATTATTATTTATTTATTTTATTTATTATTTATTTATAATTAATTATTATTTATTTTTTTATTTTTTTATTATTACACAAAACAATAGTTAACCTAAAATGTTTTTTTTTTTTTTTAAATCTTTAAAAATTAACATCACTGTCACAACATCATCAATCCACTTGAATACATTAGGTTACACCAACAAAACTAATTTTAAGGTTTAGATCAGGCAGACATAGCTTCTTAAAAATTACCAAATAGTTTTACTATATGTTCAGAACAGATAAACAGAACATTATCTGTGATGCATTGAACATTTTGCTGCTCAATGTGTGTGACTTAATTCAAACAAACAGTATGTGATATTGACTATGGCGACTACAGTTAGCATGCAATGTTTCCATAACGTTCAAAGCATTGTTCCATAGTGGTTCAAAAATACTACTTTGCATTTCAGTAATTTAAATAGGTCTGAGAACAGGTTCCTGCAAAAGATGCAGGTGAAAAGTGAGACATTAATAACAAAAGCCTGGCTGTGCCTTGAAAGGAACTTTTAATGCGTGGGTTGATATGTCTATTTAATCAGCTTTGGCATCAGTCTGTTTGATCCTTGCAATGTCTCACCTGCATTAAATTTAGGCCTGTCAGGTTTAGTCAGCAAGTTTCCTCTGCTCTTCATGAGGTGCTTGAAAATCTAAAATATTTCCTGAATGTACAGTACATTACCAACATTTAAAACAGCGAGGAGTCGACAATGGCTGCATTGTAGTTTTCTGTTAAACCAGTCTTCCTTGACATGAGCAAACAAATGAGGTTTATTTACAAAGCGATAGAACTAGACCAAACAGTCAAAATCAACTGAAAACTAGATCTGATGTTTCCAAAGTCACATTAATTAAAGTTACTACTTATTTAACACTAATGCAGTGTTGGATACAAATGCATTGGGGTATGTACTTTGTCTTCCATTATGCTCTGTTGTGCATGAGTGTACATCCAGACATACTGGAAGAGGCAGCCAGAACAACACATTTAAGCTATCCATCATTTTCTTACTTGGCATTGAGCATTGTTGGATAGTGTCATCTGTCACAGCTTAAAAAATAGACAATGATCCTGTTTTACAGGATTTTACTTGTCTTTTCCATGCCTGTCTGGTTTTAGATTTTTAGGTCTTTGAATCTAACATGATCCCATGAGTATTCATAGGTATTCCTAAAGTGTGGTTTTAGCAGACATACATTTGAGTGCATAGAAACGTAGAATATTGACAGCATCTAAAATGTAAATCTCTTTTAAAAACAAAATTTAGAGATGTACGAATGCTTACGAACCATTGTATTAAAGATAATTTTTATTTTTGGGTGAACTGTCCCTTTAAATACATGGAATTATAGGTTGATTTTATAGTATTTATAACCAATGAGATTAATTAAATATGTTGGATGTCATCACATTTATTTAACAGAGTTGACACATTTTTCTAATTTGGCAATAATTATTGTCACTGTACATTTATCTGCCTGTTATTATTATTATTATTATTATTATTATTATTATTATTATTATTATTATTTTACATTGTTAAAAAGTGGTTAGACTGAGGGTTGGGGTAGGGTTAGGGGCTCAAAAATATTTATAAAAAAAATCAAAATTTAACTACAAACATACTGGTAACAAGTACCTAAAATAAGGTTAACTTTGTTAAAATTAATTAACAACATTAGTTAACATTAACTAATAATGAACAATACTTTTACAGCATTTATTAATCATGGTTAATATTGATTTCAACATATCCTAATAATTTTTTAAAATCAAAAGTTGTATTTGTTAACATTAGTTAATGCACTATTAACTAACACAAACTAACAATGAGCAATTGTATTTTTATTAACAAACATTAACAAAGATGTATAAATACTGTAAAAAAAAAAAAAATCACTTGCTAATGTTAACAAATGTAACCTTATTATAAAGTGCTGTACATACATACAAAACGTTTACATTTAAGATGTTGTCAATACGTTCAGTGTCTAAACAAATGGACAACAATGTACATGTAAATGTTACGTACAAATACAGACTCATCAGCTTAATAAAGTTGAAAATCTCTTTTCATACAGTCCTTTCCACCAGGTATTTGTTTCTCATTCAATCCCTTAAATTACTTTACACTGGTGAATCCTTGCCTAGATCTCCTCACGTGATAATAACCAAGTTAGTTCCACTTCCAGGTTCTCTGTTTAGTCTCTGTTTCTTTCTCTCTGTGTCATACATGGACGTTTCTATGGTTTCAGTATTTGTTGAAAGGGGGCTATTCATGCTCCAATGTGCACTTTTCAATTTAAACATATCTCTATGCAAACACAAAAACACAAAAGCTCTGTGCTAATACGCTGAATGTCTATTGTGTGCGCTTCCTTTGTTCTGTGTTTTTCTTGCTTTTTCTTTGTAGTTTAATGTTAAAGCAATGGCATTAAAACTTAAATATGAAATCTGATGCTATACACATTTACTTTAAAGGTGTGCCCTGAGGGCATTGTATAAATGCATTGTGGGGCATGCCAATATGTATGTGATTTAGTGCTACATATGTTTAAGGTGTGTAATTGACCTCATTGTGTTTCATAAACTATAAAAGAGAAACACACCTGAAAAATGAGTTATTCACTGGGTATTAGTATTCTGAATACTTTTTGTAAGTATAATTTCTATTATGCAGGTAGCTGGAAATGCTTTAGCTTACTGTATACACACAGAGATAGAATGTCTCAGGAAACAGATCAGCCAGACCAGGTAGGGAGACCAGCTAAGACTGGTAAATTAGTTTAGGCTGTTTTTTTTTTGTTTGTTTTTGTTTTTTTTGTTGTTGTTTTTTTTAGTAGGATAGGTTCCTCCCTCACACTGCAACTACCCACAGTTTATTCACATCCTTTGAATAAATTTGTCTGTCCCACTCATTGTTTTTGGGATATCCACAGGGAAATGAGAGGAGAGACATGTTATATTCCATGTTTTTTTGTCACTTTTCTATCATATCTACATCATTTGCTTCTTTGTGGTCTGAGGTGTAACCTCAGAGCAGAATAAACACATCAACAGCTACTTTTTGTTACTGCCTGCAGGTAAATTGCAGCCTACATGTTAAACTGAGTAGGACGCTTTACAAAGAAGTGCTTGAGATTTCACATACAACCGTTTGAAAAAATCCCTAGTGACACATTGAAAGTCATACAGAAAACTACAGCTGAGTCATAAAGTGACAGAGTATGTGTAGTAAGGAAATAACAAAATGCCCTCTCACTTTATCTCTCTCTTTCCTCTTTTCTCTCCCTCTTTACTTCCCTCTCTCTCTCTCTCTCTTTCTCTCTCTCTCTCTCTCTCTCTCTCTCTCTTTCTTTCAGGCGAATGCTCAGGTTCTTGAAGAGAATTTCATGCCCTTAAACCCAACACAACAAGGTACTGTATTTGGGCTAGTTGGTCTAATGTATCACCTAAACTATCAGTCCAGTAAAACACACTTTGATGATGCCTGCAATTCCAGTGGGTGTTTTACAAGAAAGCAATCATGATGAACTGATTTCGACTTCATTTTCTTATTCTTCTCCAGTGCCGCAACCCGGTAAGCACATAAAACCCATGACTGCTCCACAGGCTCAGAAGGTGAAAAGGCCACCCAAGAAAAAGACCATCATTACGGCACTGATGGTTTTGGTCATACTGGCCATTCTGGCTGTGGCTGCTTACTTCAGTAAGTTTTTGGTCATTTTACCCCCTCCTAGATTACCTATAAGCTTGTATGATTAAAATGGAACAGCAGTTATAATGTGGGTCAGCGAAACTGACCTAATATTTTTCACCCATAACCTTTCACACATTTACTTTTAACAGTATAAATTTGTCACAAAATTGTGTTGTTTTTAATTAGCTACAGTTATTTAGTCACCCCTTTGACCATTGTGACTCATTCTTTCTCATAGCTTAAAGGTGCTGTAAGTGATTATTCATGGAAAAGTGTGCAAAACATTTTCCTACTCCCTTAAAGATATTAATGAAATAAGTGTCCTGAGATATCTCACCAGTCTCTGAGACAGCTGTAGACTTTGTAAACAGCAAACAATAATGTGGACCGCGGACATTGATGCTTTTCACCAGTCTATTATTTTGCTCATTCGCATAGCATTGTATTTGAAGAGGATCATTGAGTCTATGATTCATAATGTTTGTCAGTTGAGGGTGCTATTGTGCCACTGTTGAATTTGACAGCCACAGGAACAAACAATGCTGCTCTTTTGCTCGATTTTGGTCTCAAAATTATATTTTGAGGGCGGGGTTTTGGAATGAGGGGGCGTGGCTAATTCAATGGTTTAGTCACATGAAAGCTTCAGAAGGCTAAAATTGCTTACAGCACCTTTAATATGCAAAATCTATAACTAATCCAATAGTGGTAATCTATTCGTAGGATGATTTCACCTAAAAGTGCAACTCTGTGGCACTATCAAAATTCTGTATTCCACTCTTTATTTGAGCTGTCCATCCCGTGACATAGTAATGTTGACTCGACCAGTGGTGCGGGTCTATCTGTTTGTACAACCAATGGAAGATTTTATTTCTTTCTGGAATCTATGTGAAAACAGTGATTATATTTGCAATTCCATTTGGTGCAGAAATTTACCACGTCATCTTTTAAAAAAGGAGACTGATCTTTTGGGAATTTGACAATAGAAGGTTGAATTTTTAAAACATTGAATATACTCTTAATGCAAACCCTAAACCTATCCAAACGCCACTAAGACCAAAACCGCACTATTTCACTTAATTTTTTTGCAAATATTGTAGCTCACTAGCCAGAAATCTAAAGGAATGTGAAGTCAAATGCGATTTTCGGGGCACCAGCACACCTGGGGCATAAAAATTCATAACCAACATGCAGATGTTGAAAAAGAAAAAAAAGGTGACTAGTTACAGGACCCTAATATTTACACTTTCCCTTATACATGCAGTATATGTATATTTTACCTTAAAATCATTAAAAAAACATTTAAAGTTAATTGACATGTTATGACATGTTATGACATGTCAACTACCCAAAAACAGATGGTTTAATTTAAACCGATGACTGATGTTGTTATGAATGATGTTTTTATTCCTCTTTTCTCTTTGCCCAACTCATCCTTCTTCATGGCGTAGTCAAGCAGCTGATCGACAGTAAGTATTTCTTTTGCTCCAAATCGGTGAAGTTCATTCCACTGGAGAACGCCTGTGATGGCAAGGCAGACTGCAGCGGAGCCGAGGATGAGTCTGCCTGTGTAATGAAGTACAAAGCCAACTCCACCTTCCCTTGTAAGAGATCTGCAATCCACACGCACACATGCACTCACTCCCACGTACACACAGACTCCTACATACAGTACCTGCTCACAGACGTAGATAACACAGACTTTACCTGTTTGTCCTGTTTCAAGACGACTTCTCCCCCTTTTCCGTAAACCTGTCAAGACATTTCCTGCATGTAAATAACTTTGGCTGTACTTGTGTCGTTGACATATAAGTTTAAAAATATATTTTAAAAACACATATTTCAAGTTTGTAGAAATGTAATCCCCGTACTGTGTTTGTTTCAATAGTTTTTTTTTTTGTTTTTTTTTTTTTAAACATTTAAAGCATGTTTTTCATGTTTGACCTGAACAAAATGGGATTTTCATCAGAAATGTCAAAATATCTTGAAATTTTAAACACAATTCACACACTATTATAAGGGTATAAAGGGATATTTTCATGTTTTATGTTGAATGGCTACCAGCACATTGGTTACACCACCTGTTTTTAATGTGGTGGACAAAAGTTTTCAAATATTAATATTTTAAAAAAATTTGCTTCACTGCTTATTTTTTAAATAAATAATAATAAAATATTATTCTAAACCACTTATACCAACATTTGATTAATCAACAGTTTGAGACTTTACTCATCTTAAGCCCAAGAAGAAGAAAAAAAAATATTTTTAACACAGAAATTAAAAACAAATGTATCATAGCAGAGGTTTATTGAAGCATTTTTATGTATTTTTGAAAAGCTTAAGAGTTTCAGACATAAATAAATAAATAAATAAATAAATAAATAAATAAAATGAGTCTCATGTCACTGACGCAACTATGATTTTTTTTTTTTTTTTTTTTTTTTTTTTTGTATTATCTTATTTTTAAATAGATTACACATTTATACAGAGTTAAAGAATATTTTCCTAATTAGGGGTAGCTGATATAAAATATTTTGGGGAAGTTGTTATGTCCTGTGGTGACAATATTGATGTCACGAAACTTCATGGAACACTACTTTTAAAAAATCATTTGTAACATAGGGCCATTTAAAATGAACTAGTAGAGGCAAAAGATGTGTTTTAAAATGACAGAAAAACTCAAATAAACACTTCCCTTTATACATTCACATATCTTAATGTTGATTAAAAAAAGTCCACGGACACGTTATGTCTCAACCACCCTTACACACAATATAATTCATATCCATTATTAATGTGAGTGCCATCTGAATTTTAAAATGATTGTCTTGTTTCCTTTTTCTGTCTCTGCAGTGCGGCTAATCTCATCACGTAATGTCCTTCAAGTTTACAGCCCTAATGAGGGTATATGGAAAAGTGTGTGTTCAGAGGGTTTCGCCAAAGAACATGCCGATACCGCTTGCCAACAGCTGGGATACTCAGCGTGAGTACCGGCCCACTGTTTAACAACAAGAGAAAGTCTGTGACCCCATGAAATTAAAATCAAAGTTTAATTTTGGTCCATATCTATTAACCAATGGTCATATACTGTATATGTAAGTGTACTCTTAAAAGTTGACATAACAAACCATAACAGATATGTGCATTTACTAAGACACACAGTCTTTCTTGTCAGGGAAAATGAACAAAAAATATTGATGACATTATCTCCTGCTTAGATACATAGACTTTTTTTTTTTATTCCTCTGACACCACATGCCACCTAGCAAATAGCATAGTTTTGCTGGGCTATTTATATTAACTATTAAAAAAAACAAAAAACAACTTGCTTAACTTCCTTTTTCAATATGAAATATGTCTACAAAACAAAGAAAATTGTGTTCTTTAAATAATTTCATGGGGTCTTTAAATTAGAATCACATAATTGCTATAACATTTAGGAGTACTAAATAAATTTAAGGATATATCATTCAATCTGCATCATCTCTTTTTCATTGTTTCACTCTTATTTTGTGTCCACAGTAATCCATCTTACAGCACAGTTCAAGTGGGCCTTCTGTCCTCTGGTCTGAAGATGTCTTTCTGTGCTGTGGGCTCAAGTAAACCTCAGACATTTCTGTCCACCGTCTCAGATCGGTGAGTGTATTTATGTGCTAATGTATATACAGTAGCGCCAAACTGTGTTTGGACTCTTAAACCACACTTCTTTAATCTATTAATGACATTATATTGGATAACAAGATACTGAAAAACAAGTGGCATTTACTGCAAGCACGCTTTTCAAGCAAAACAATACAATATAATTACTATTCAAGGGTAAAAGGACAAAAGTATATAAACACTTTCTTGTTTTCAAATTGTAATGGAATATGTTCATACTGTAGTCAATGTAATGAATTAAATATGTGGTCACTCCTGTGTGAAATTGACTTCATACATCCACTAAAAAGACCATGGGATGAGATGGTTAAAGGAACAGTTCACCCAATAATGAAAATTCTCTCACCATTTACTCACCATCATGCCATCCTAGAGATGTATGGCTTTCTTTCTTCTGCAGAAAACAAACAAAGATTTTTAGAAGAATATCTCTTTAGGTCCATACAATGCAAGTAAATGGTGGCCAGAACTTTGAATCTCCAAAAAAACACATAAAGTCATCATAAAAGTAATCCACAAGACTCCAGTGGCTTAATCCATGTCTTCTGAAGTGATATTATAGGTGCGGGTGAGGAACAGGTGAATATTGAAGTCCTTTTTTACAATAAATCTCCACCTTTGACCAGCCCCGACCAGTAGGTGTCAATATGCACGAAGAATGTAAATTGCAAAAACAAAAAGAAGAAGAATGTGGATGTGAAAGTTAAAGTGGAGATTTATAGTACAAAAGGACATAAATATTTATCTATCTTTCACCCACACCTATCATATCATTTCAGAAGACATGAATTTAACCATTGGAGTCTTATGGATTACTTTTATGCTGCCTTTATGTGCTTTTTGGAGCTTCAAAGTTCTGGCCACCATTTACTTGCACTGTATGGGCCTACAGAGTCGAATTATTCTTCAAAAAATCTTTGTTTAAAGTTCTGCAGAAGAAAGAAAGTCAAACACATTGGGGATGGCATGAGAGAATTAAATGATGAGAGAATTACAAATTTTGGGTGAACTATTCCTTTTAATGTAACTGCAAAAATGTCTAAGAAAAGTTAGCTTAGAAAATCTGATTTGTTTGCAGATGCCACTTGATATTTTATTATTTACTGCAATGGAATGCATACATTTTAAGTGTGGCTTAAGGATCCAACTGCTTTTTTGAGGAAACTATAGTCAATACTGCTTTTGGGTGTAGGAAAATGAATTTCTCTCTCTCTCTCTCTCTCTCTCTCTCTCTCTCTCTCTCTCTCACGCTCTGTCTCTCTCTCCTCCTTAGCAAGGTATGCAGTACGGGAACAGTTGTCACGTTAACATGCTCAGGTAATTACTCTATAATGTCCTAATCCAGCAATCAGTTAAGGAAACCAAACCAACAAACAGTTAAATAAGCACAACACTAACAATATAACATCAAAAAACTCAGAGGTATGATCTCTGACACACTCGGTCATGCAGAATGAGCCACAGTGAGTCACAGTGAGCAATTCATGCCAAAACATGTTTTGTAAAACAAAGCAGGGAGCTAGGTGTGAGAAAAAAAGATGACTGCAGTCCTAAGGTCCATAAAAATGACTTAATACAGTCAACACAGTGTAAAATCTCAAGTTTTAATATATTCTGTATATATAAAGGTCACAAATGTAGTAATCTGTCTTAAAACTAATAAAAACCCTAATTGTAATATCTTTAGGCAGTGCTCAAATTGATTCCAGTCTTATGGGGGGTCCCCACCCCTTGAGGTTTATATTTGTTAAGTCAGGGTATCTGCAGGTATCAGCATATCCAATTTAATACTTTTTAATACCCTTTTGAAGACCTTCTCAGTCATTCACTGGTGGAAAGCACTTCCAACAGATATTAGACATAGCCTATATATTCTCCAGATATCACAAACATCGTTGTCTTTTGTTCCAAATTGCAAATCGACTGTGTTTGATATGTACAGTTTTACTATTAGTTATGTATCAGATATTAAAATTCATATTTCATTATTTGTATTTTTTGTAAAGCATATTAATATAATGTTAATTTCACTATATTGAAGGATATCCTAAAATAATCTGTACTGTATAATATTTTAAATAATATGTTCCTATTAATTCTAAATTTAGTTCATTCAATGTGGGACTTTTATTTTGAAAAACATGATGTCCAGAAGTGCTTGCTGGTGTCAATCAAGTCCCCCCTGAAAATTGGGTCTCGCTGTGACCTCACATCAATTCCATTGGCGGAGTGACCTATTAGTGGGTACTATATTCACTGCCTGAGCAGAAATCCTTTAAAATCGTTTTATGATGTATGTTGATATAACTTTGTAAATACAACATTTAATGACTTTTATAAAGTTATAGATTGTGAAATTAAAGATGCGTCGTTGTTTGTGTTTTTCAGTTAGCCTAGACTTCAATGACATGCTATTACGATAACATGATGTTTTTGCTCAGTCATGACAAAAGGTTTCCCCCATGGGGAGTCGATGGGCAGACTCAATTTATCATGACACCAGCATCACACACACACACACACACACACACACACACACACACACACACACACACACACACACATACATGTTGGTGCAGCTATCATTATGAGGACTCTCCATAGACATAATCATTCTTATACTGTACAAACTATAGATTCTATCCACTAATCCTAACCCTACCCCTAAACCTAATCCTCACAAAAAACTTTCTGCATTTTTACATTTTCAATAAAACATCGTTTAGTATGTTTTTTAAGCAATTTCAATTATGGGGACACTAGAAATGTCCTCATAAACCACATTTATAGCATAATACCCTTGTAATTACCAGTTTGTAACCTAAAATAAATTCCTCATAAACCACCCAAACCCGCCTACACACACAAACACCAGTGAAAGCACAGGACAGCGCCAGTTACAGCTACATATGCACAAATTGTAATACGCTCCATCATTTGAGTCAGATGTAGTTTTTTGAAGAAACACGATTTTAGTCTCAGTTTTCAAATAATGACATTTTATCTCGAAATTCATACAAAAAATGTTGTATTCATGCTCTTTAATGGTGTGTGTGACAGACTGCGGTAGCTGGCCATTCAAACAGAGCGGGGAACAACGCTCTCTCTCTCCAACTTATAGCACGAAAAAACATGAATGAACATCTGAGGTTTTAAAGAAAGATACGGTACAACTTACTGAAATGTGTCTTCTCTCATGTAATCGTCCATTCTGTTAATGTTGGAATGACAATGGAGAAAATGAATGGGGAATATCTCGAGCCCCGGAGCACTCACAGGATCAGATTCAGCGCTAATGTACACTGAACACACACACACACAAGTGAAAATCGTGGAGGGGTTCCCCCCCAAAATTCGAGCATTGTCTTTAGGTCCTAAATGTAATATCAGCAGCCCTAATCGAGTTATTTACACTATTAACCTGTATCCATCGACTTTGCTTTAAGTACACTTTCATATTACTAGTGTAAACATCTCATTAATACATGATTCATAGCTGTTAAATGTAAGAGTTCTTACATTCAGGAGAGGTGTTTCATTTAGGACCGTTAATTATTATTACATACAGTATATTTACAACCAATTATTTCATATCAGAAATTATTTATGTGTGTCTCTTTTGTTTTAATATATTTTTACTTTTTGAGTGATTTGTGGATGTTTTATTTCTAGTTGACTGTGGTATGAGCAGAAACCAGGACAGGATTGTTGGTGGACAGGATGCAATCATTGAGAACTGGCCCTGGCAGATCAGCCTGCAGAACAGTGGCCAACACACTTGTGGAGGGTCACTGGTGTCTCCACGCTGGGTTGTCACTGCAGCCCACTGCTTCAATGGGTGGGTATTCAAAACACGTACACTTAAACAAAGCAAATGCATGTTTTACCTTCTACTTAACATGCAATTTTCTATTTGACATTTCTTATTTTATTGAGAGGGGTTACTGCTTTGCTACACTGTTATATGTTGCTAAATATCTGTTTACTTGAATTGCCCCCAACATTGTAACTTATGCTTTAGAAATGACATTTAGTGAACTTTTTAATATACAATTATATTAAAGTGCTATGTTTTTCTATGACAATCTCACAAACCTTATGGAGTTACATCAACGATTGTTCTAATAAACTCAAAATGAGACTAAAAGAATATTTGCTTAATATATTGGTGTTTTTAGTTTTAAATTGAATGATTGTTAAGTTCAGTATATGAGCCAGCCTTATTCAACAAGAACAGAAAGTAGGCAGTAAAAATGACTAATAAAGGGTAAAAAAGTACTGATACATTAGACTTGTGAAATATGGACATATTAATCTATGTTAATGTTAGTTAACAATACTGTTCATTGTTAATTCATGTTCAGTCATGTTCATAGTGCATTAACTAATGTTAGCACATGCAACTTTTGATTAAAAAAATTATATTACTATATGTTGAAATTAACATTAACTAAGATTGATAAATGCTTAACAATTATTGTTTATTGTTAGTTTAAGTTAAATAATGTTGTTAACTAATGCTAACAAATGGAACCTTAGTGTAAAGTGTTACCAAAAACATCTGTGCTTTGGTGCAGATCGTATCACTATAGTTAAATAGTGTTCCCAAAATATTTAAAGACATCACTAAAACTTATATTTCTTTTAGTCAGACTTTTGTTTTATTTTTTCTACAGCTTAGTAAAAGTCATGCCCAGCTAGACGTGTATCTATTCAGTAGGTTCATATGTGTTTAATAATGTAATCCAACCAATGATATGCTCCTTCACAGTCCATAGCCATGGTTATATTAGAAAAACACTGCTAAAGCAGTCATGTTTCTCTACTACAAGTGAGAAGCTTTAGGGAAAGTTTGAGTCAGCTCATTGAAGAGAACAGGTTTTTATCATTCAATTTTATTGTTCAGAAACACCAGACATAGCCAGAAGTCACTCATGGCCAAAACAATGATTAAATGTGTTGAATAAACATGATACATCAAAACTAAAACTAAAACTAATACTAATACAGAATGAAAGCTTAAAGAGTAATGTTTAAAATTGTGACTCTGCTCCTGCATTCTTTAGGGAGGGTAAGAAGGACCTGAGCAGATGGAAGGTAGTCTCTGCAAACACATATCTGGGATCTTCTGGGGCTTCTTCTGTGGACAAGATCATCATCAATGGAGATTACAACTCAGCAAAGAATGACTACGATATTGCCATGATAAGACTCCAGTCTCCGATTACTGTGGGAGGTACATCAGACAAGCACGCACACACACACACACACACACACACACACACACACACACACACACACACACACACACACACACACACCAATGGCGTGTGGCAGACTTTTGTAATGAGGAGGTAGCGTGCCTCAGCATTCTCGGCATTTTTTTTTTTTTTTTTTTAAGTCCAATGTAAATTCCTATTTTAATTCCATTTGACATTTACATTCTCTGCTTTCTGGTTAAACTCATACAAATCTGAAATCTGATTTAACACAACACATGATATACAAAAGTAGGCTGATATAACAATATCTGATCTAAAAAAAGGCACATTCTTGCACATAAATGCAACAACCTATATTTCAAAATAATAAAAATGGCTGTTCTCCTATATGTAACAGATATTTTCCTTAAATCATAGTATATTATTATCTCATTTGAATAGGCTATGTACATATATGCCCAAACTAAATGAACTATAGTTCTATAAAAAATGTTAATTGCCATATATCAGATTTCTGTATGGGAGGGCATATGAAATACCTTTTAACTTACACTGTAAATAAACATGAAATACTTATATTTTTGTATATTCATATTAACATTATTTATTAAATCAAGTCATATCAAAGACTCATCAAGTGTATGCATTGTATTATAAGTATTATTTTTACATTTCTTAAAAAAAAAAAAAAAAAAAACTACAAGAATACATCCATCCTTTTTTTATAGGATATTCATATATTGTCCTATATGGGGTTGCGGGGAGTCCAGGGAAACACCCTGGATCGGTGGCTAGTCAATCGCAGTACAAGAATACAGCAACACACATTTTATGTACAGAATATTTTAACTGTTCACCTATTATTTTTGAAGTCATCTTATTTTTGGATAATTTTTCATCTACTCCTTGGCAAACACCGCAGGTTTCATGAAGGCAAAAGCTGACACATTTAAGAGCAAGCGTTCAAGCGGCTCACTAGCACACTGTTTCAAGTCATTTCAAGTTAATTTTGATTTGAATGTGATCAAAAGTGCTGTCATCTGTGTCGGTAAGTTGTTTAATTTGCAAAACATTTCTCCACTTCCATCAGTTTGTCCCATTCATAATGAACTGTGGATACACGCTGTGAGGACGAGAGCATGAGAGACAGGCATTATTGCATTGATTGACTGACATCATGTTGAACAAATCAGCGCTAATCAGAGCCAAATTCGGCGGTTACCCAATCTCACATTCACGCCACGCTTTAGGAGCTCACTGATATTGCAAAGTGCTGAAGGGAGGCTTGTTAGTTGCTGCCTCCCTCTGAAACTTTATCCGCTGATGTCGCTGACAGAGTGACTGCTCGACACATTATTTGAGCTCACATTTTGTAATATTGTATGTGTTTCATTTATGTAAAGTCGTTTATTTTTCTCACCCACATTTTTGAGGAGGCACTGCTTCCTTTTCCTCCTCTGAGAAATTGCCACTGACACTCACACTTACACATACCCACACAGATACACACTACTCGCTGTTTGACACACAAAAAATGGACCAATTTGGACCAAAATATGCTTTGAAGTTAATCGGAATGAAAACCCGGAGAGTTACCATTACTTTCCTTGGAACTTGACACACTTACATTCCATTTATACGTGGCTAAATAAATGCATTACCATAAGCCAGATAGAAATTCAATCTGTTTTTCCTGCATGACACACATATTTGGAAAACTAATCTTCTGGTGTCTTGTGGCGTCAAGGCAAAATTATGTTGTTTTTTGCTAGGTTGGGTTTATTACTGTTAGGTTACTAGGTTAGGTTTTAGTACTGTTGTTGCTTTATTAATATTGTAATAAATGAGCATTAATATTATGCAGTATTGTCAGGAAGTTAACTCATAACATCAACATGGACCTTTCTTTTATCAACTAAATTTTAGGTTAAAACGGAGATTTATAATGGAAAGTGTATATCTTATTTCCTGCAACTGGTCACCAATCCTTTTAAGTTTTTCACAATTTTGGATCACCTGTTTCACCATTTTTAATCACCTAAATGGTCATACTGTGTGACAAATTAATTTGAAAGTACAATTATTCCATGTTGTCTCTCAAATAATATGAGCTCATAAAAGTTGCATGCATTATAAATAGGAATAAATTAGCAAAATGCCGTTGAAACCATTATGTCAACTACTGTAAACTAGGGTTCACTCATTAGATCAAAAGTGTTTTTTAGGATCATGAAAATGTTAATTCATAATCATTATTTTCATCACATGTAGAATCCCGTAGGCCAGTGTGTCTGCCCCCTCAAGATCTTGGCCTCAAAGGAGGAGACAATTTAGTCGTGACCGGCTGGGGCCATCTGAAGGAGAAAGGTATCCCGTCTTATCATCATCGACTCCTCATGCATCCTTGATATCAAATGTACTTTTCATTAAAGGCCTGTCTCATTCAAATTTAAATTTTAAACTTTATCTGGGTCTTTTCCTGCAGGAAACCTGTCTCCAAACTTACAAAAGGCTCAGATCCGTCTGATAGACAGAGACCAGTGCGCGAGTACCGCAGTCTATGGGAACAGTGTGACTCCCAGGATGATCTGTGCAGGTTTTCTAGCGGGCCAGGTGGATGCATGCCAGGTTTGTGTGCCAGCAGAGCAACGTTTTCTTATTTTTTGTGAATAGTTAATAAGTGCGATCATGATATAAATAACAGTGGTCAACCGATATGAGTTTTTCAAGGGCTGATGCCAAAATGTAGAGGGTTTGATAGTCAGTGTTCCGTGACTGCCACTGTACTGAACAAAGTATAACGTGCGAGTAAGGGCAGCCAGTGGAGTTTCTGTTACCCCCCTAGGGTAAGATGGTGCCCCCCTAGGGAGCTGGTGCCTTATGCAGACTGCGTTATATGCGTAATATGCGTATAGGGAGCAGCGGTACTGGGACTTTATATTAGGTTTCTTTAACTATTATGTACTTAAGCATTTGATACAATGTACTTATTATGTGCATACTTTTAGCATTGTACTTATATTTTAAGTACCTGCATTTAATTACATCTGTAGTTACACTGTTAACCTTACCTCTAACCCTAAATCTACCCCAATCCTCACCCTAACCCCTAACCATAACCCTACTCCTAAACCAACATGTGCCTCAACCTCATTAAATGCAAATGTGAGTCTTGTGAGAATTTTGCAGAATAACATGTAGTTACACAATAAATACATCGTATTCTATGTATTTCAATGTTAGTATAGTTAAAAACGGCTAATATAAAGTGGGACGAATCAGACAATAATTAAACAACTCATTTAGAACATAAAAGATGGTCATTTGTCACCACTTACTGCCGTAAATATGCAATCTTCAGAAATGGTCACTGAACAAACCAGTGAATGAAATCATTATTTGGAAAGCCACGAACACGGAGAAGTGGAGCTATACAAAACGTAAAGCATCCTAGTGCTGTTGGATCTTTTGGAACACTGCTTGTCAAATCAGATCTGAGCACAGAAACTGTTGTATAATTAAGAATAACCTTTTTTATTCTCTCTTTCTGTCTCAGGGTGATAGCGGTGGTCCTCTGGTGTATTCATCTAGCCGCTGGATGTTGGTGGGGGTCGTGAGCTGGGGTTTGGGCTGTGCCAGACAAGATCATCCTGGTGTCTACACCAATGTGGACCAGATGCTCGACTGGGTCCATTCGGTCATGCAGGTATTACCACATTGTTGTGAGAAGAAAAAAAAAAAAGAAAAAAAAAACTGTTTGTGAAAGTCTGTGTATACCTGCAGTAACACCCAAATGTCCGCACACCTACTCATACTTTATCATTAAAGCAATCAAAATCAACACAAATGGAAGTATGGGTATAATGAAGTGACAATGTACTCATTTTTGGCAATTATATTAAACATAACTTATATACTAAATTCTTTAAAGTAGCCACCCTTTGCCTAGAAAACAGCTCTGCACACTTTTTGACAGCGTCTCCTTCACTGTCCAGTCCAACTCATTCCTTTATATGAAATAATTACTTAGGCACAATTTATATTTGTCTAAAAACATAACTTCAAGCATTTAAGCATAATCTTTTGGAACGCAAGGTTTTTAAGATCGTGATAATGATCATATAAGTTCAGTCAAGTGTGTCCATTTTTTTGACTGCTAGTAATATATGAATATTCATGGTTGTTTATTGTCTTCAGGAATTTCAGTGAGTCTGAAGGGAAGGAGGACACACCCGAGTCAAACCCTCAGCATTCATCATTGATCCACAAAGATTTTCAGTACACAAAAGTAGATGTCAGACAGATGACACACACACACACACACACACACACACACACACACACACACACAAAACACATGTTAGTGCGGCTATCCTTATGAGGACTCTCCATAGACAAAATGATTTTTATACTGTACGAACTATAGATTTTATCCCCTAACCCTAACCCTCATAAAAAACTTTCTGCATTTTTACATAAAAAAAAAAACCCATTATTTTGTATGTTTTTTTTAAGCGATTTGAATTATGGGGACACTAGAAATGTCCTCATAAACCACATTTATAGCATAATACCCAAACCCATACACACACACACACACACACACACACACTATATATATATATATATATATATATATATATATATATATATATATATATATATATATATATATATATATATATATATAAACTTGACTTTATATATATATAGACAGATTTGTGGAGGAATCGCTGTGGGAGTGGTCTGTGCTCAGGGTCTCGTGATACTCTCAAAGGTGCCACGAGGAAGATTTTGCACACTGAAATATATCATATATATACAAATATGCACACTAAATAATTGCTAAGAGATTAATGAATGATCTCTTCTGTGGAGTCATCACTGCTTTTGTGGACTGCAGCAATGCACTGTTGTAAGTTTTAAATCAAAGTGATTTTGAATGTTTTGAACAGAAAACATTTAATAGCCACAAGAGGGTGCTGCTTCTTTTTTTTTTTTTTTTTTTTTTTATCTTCCTCAGATGTACTGTACTTTTGCTGTAGTATGGGGCTTGAAAGAAAATAATTCATATGATTTTGGGTGCCATGTTATAATCTTGAATTAGAGCCTGTCGTCTGTTGTGTCTGTCAAAATAACACAGTGCCTTTAAAATGTTATAAACAAAGATATTATGGTATAAGTAGGTCTACACGGAACCCACAGATTTCTGTTTTGAACAGCTATAATTTATTAAGTTCTACTCACTCCCGGCCCCTTCCATGTTTGTTAGATTTTAGCTTATTGATTATATTTCACTTAAAGCAGAGCTACCAGCCCAGGTAACATATTTGACTACTGTATATTTTAATCAGTTCCAAAGATTTTCCCACAAATTAAGTGCATCATTTCAGAAAATGTCTGCACAATTATGTTTGGGCCTCCTTATCAGTCATGCAGAGTGTTGTTTACCACAACTTCATGCAATTCTTTTTGTGGATTAGTATTACACTATAAGACTTATGTGGTTTTTAATATTTATTCATATTATCAGTTAATGTAAATTTCTTCACACAAAGCTGTTTTCCATGCACGTGTACATATTTTAAACTTGACACTTAAAGTTAACTTATGGATGTTGGTTGTTAATATACTTGTAAAAGAAAAGTTTTTGTTTGTTTGTTTTTTTGTAAATATTGTAAATTATTGCACATTATTTTGTCTGTTTGTCATGTCAGATGCATAATAATAAAATGAAGAACAGTGAACTGCAAGTTGTGTCACTGACTACCTGTGTCTTACTTAAAAAAATTAAAAATTAAAAAAAAAACCATTAAAAAACATTTAAAAAAACAAACATAAAAACGACAATACACAACAATTTTTTTTTTATGCAAACCTTTATTTCGTATAGTGTTCTTTTTTATATATTCATTAGCTTATTAGTTTATTCTTTAAAATCAAAAGAAATCTACTGAGGTGCATAGCTATGAAAAGGGAATATGACAGACGTTGATACAAAGGGACAAAAAGCTGTACAAACATGTTTTGTTTTTTCAGTTTTCTACTTTTCGAGTGCATGATGTATAAGCCTTTAAAGCCTTTAAAGTGCTCAGTCAGAGCCAACAATCACAAAACTAGCAGGTAAGCCACCTTTCAAATTCTTTCCATTCATCTTACCTACTACTTACTCCATTTATCTATAAACATTCAGTAAAGGAAGGAAATAAAAATCAAAGGAGCATTGTCCTGGGTGCACTTAGGGGTAGTACAGCAGGGGGTTTGTTAAAATAGCATTGCAAATGCATCCTTTATGCTGTTGTCTTAGTTCACGTATGGAATCAAATTTCTTAAATGTATCTAATCAAGTGTACAAAGAGTACTTGTGCACACTTGTAATATATAAACCTTAAAACCACATCGTCCTCAGACAATGGCTAAGTTCGGAATAGCATACTACCACACTACTAGTAGCCTACTTCTTTGACAGTATGCAGTGTTTCTTATATGAATAAAATTACTGGATGACATTTACCTATATGACTACTTATTGTACAGTGTACAGCATAAACGCAGTGCAGAGAATACTGCTATGTGCTTGGTTTGAACATCCATTTCCATAATTGATTTCAGTCCAGATATTATTATTATTATTATAATTTTACTCATTGTTGCCAAGAGACATTTTGAAATGTGTTTGCTGCAAAATGCATACTGTTTGAAAAACTTTTTTTTTTTTATTATATATATATATATATATATATATATATATATATATATATATATATATATATATATATATATATATATATAGTAGGCAGTGCACAGTGTAAACTATGCAGTGAGCAGTATGCTAGTTTTCCATTCCAAACACAGTGATTTGAATACTTGAGCTGTGTAAAAATGTTAAAGTCTTAAAATACACTAGGGGGAGACAGAGAGCTCAGTGTCTTGGAATGTGTTGTTTTAGAGCACATATCAGTCCTCACACCCTCTTGGCTTGGCAGTGAGAGTAGGAGACACACAGGCAGTGAAATCCAGTTTAGAGTCGTTATTTTGTAAGCTTTTTTTTTTTTTTTTTTTTTTTTTTTAACAAATAACAATCTGTGCCTGATTAAAATCAAATCAGCAGATCGGAAGAGCCAAAAGTACTCAAATTAATGTAGTACAAGAATTCTAAAAGAGTGCATAAGAGGTTTTGGACACTGCACTTATGGGAATTATCTTTTCATACATAGAATAAATTATCTCTTTGCAAAATACAGAGAATAACTGTGCATATGAGGCAGATTTTGAAGTAAGTCTTATATTATTTTTCTACCAAGGTCAAACAGCCTGTGTTAAATTGCAGCCATACATATTTACTATTAATTGTTAGATCTAAGTATGTAACATGCATTGTATTAGGTTGAATTTATTCAGCCTCCCAGTGTTAGGGTGTAAAGTAGTTGAGTATGAATATGCTCTGTTGAATTTAAACTAGATATAACCTTTCAATATCCCTGCTATAGGCTATCCCTTCAAGTGCACAGATCCGGAGAGAAACACAGCCTAACGCCTGCAGATGCATGGTTCTGTGCAGCACTCTTAGCATATGCTATGCACTGCAACACTGCAGCTATCTGCAGTGGCTCGCCTGCACAGACATTACTAGCTGAGCCCAGATCAGAGCCAAACATTCCTGCAGACATAACAAGACAAACCAACATTCAACATTTCTAATAAAACTGCTATGCATCTTTACAATCAGTACTGTAAATATCAGAGTGGAATCAAAGTAGTTATGAGAAATAAGCTCTATAACTATATATAAAGTCAAACATTGAACAGCACAGGAGTTGGTTTAAAAAACTATAGTAAAAGAAAAAGCAAAATAATAAAAAAGAAGCTCTGATAGAAGTTCAAGGTGCCATTTTGCGTTCAACAGTCCATTCTTGAGGGCCATAGGCACTGTTATATATTTACATTTTCCTTTTTTATTTTTTATTTTTTTTTATAGTATTGCTGATTTACGTAATCTCGTTGTTTATGATTCTGTTTTAATCCATAAACACACTTACTGTAAATGACAAAAGGCTACAAGCTGCATGAAGCATAATATGTGAAAAATTTCGCCCATAAATACATTTAAGAGGCCAAATGAGAGCCCCTATAAACTGACTAGTTTGTACAGTGCATCTATTGGACAGAGCGGCACCAAACCCTTTCTCTAAATCATCACTGATCTTAACACAAATTAACTGTCCCCCTCGAGCGTTTCGCCATCTCTCTTGAGCCTCTCGACCCTAAAATACGGTACAATTCCAACCAAAATACAGGACGTCCCAGCTAATACGGGACAATTGGCAACCCTAGAACAGACCAAAATTCAAGTCATTATTCACTGATAATTTTATCCTCCTGCAAAGCTTGCATCCAGAATTAAAAAATGCTGTGTTAGGGGAAGTCCACACTGAATGTGTTCTTCCGCTAGATGCAGCACAAAGCATATAGCAGAACGCAAGTGTCTCGAGACATTTAAAATGACATGTTCTTTTTAACCTGAAACAGTGTCTAAATAACACGGCACTCCTGCATTAGAAGCTGAGCGCAACAAAATAGTCAACAAATGTCCATCTAGCGCATTATGACATAGAAAAAGAATAGAAAAAGTGCGCAGATGCAAATCGCTTGCTTGATCTACCTTTTTTTGGAGCTTATTGTATGGAAATTTCTACTTATGTGATCCACTGAAAAAATAAATACAGGTTTGAAACATCATGGGAACATCTCATGGGAACAATACAGGAATGCCATGATACTGAATAAACAATGACAGAATTCTTATTTTTGGGTGAACTTTTCCTGTAATGAGGTGTTGCAATACATATTGTCAAAAAAGACAATTTTCCGAGTAAAACAAAAGAATGAATCACAATTATCCAGACTGAATATCGAATAAAAGCGTGAAGTAAGGATTTCATACTGCTCTATCAAAAGGATCCCAAACTGTTGAGATTGCCGAAGCCCCTGATTTCTAAAAGAAAGTCAAGTGTTTTGGAAGACTTCTAACTATGTGCACATATTAGAGAAATAGCCATTCAAAAAGTCTAATTATTCCTGTTCGGATATTCTCAATATCACCACTGTAGCTATACCACTACATATTCTTGAAATATCCTGCGATAGAATCTACATAGCTCTTCTCTTCTCATAGCTCTACATTAATTATACCGTATACTGTTACATTTATCTACAAAATAAAGTGCCCAGAAACATTGCCTCTTAACTCTGCCATAACTACAAACTGATGCCACATACAGTACATTCATCTTTGGGATATGGCGGGAAGACTAGTGAGGGATTTTCTTTGCATTTTTGCAGAGTAATCGCAGTGACATTCATTGCTTGTTATGATTTTGTCAATACATTTACACTTAAACCAGATATGGCAATATGGATTTGAATGAGCATTGTGCACTTATGGGTTTTCCAAAACAAACAAACAAACAAACAAAGCAAACAACAAACAAACAAACAAAAAAGACAAAGAAACAAACATAAATATAGAAAATACAAAATAAGACAGTAAACCATCCTCTGTTTTTGGCACTTGAATCTTAAAGGTGCACTCGGAATTTTTTTCCCCATTAAAAAAAGTTTTACTCCTAAAGAAATTGTAATTTTGAAACAAACATCATGACCACTCAAATGAGATGAGGACTCTAGACATATCAGTAACCTTATTAAATCTGTTTTATTATACATGGTGTAGGGGCGCCCTCATGGGGGTTGCCATTTTAGAATCACGTGACCAGCTGAATACTACTCGCTTAACTCAATAACCGTGTTTTTTATTGGACACTTTCACTCTTGGATTAAATTAATCATGGTTGATTGTGAATTGTGAATTTCTACAGTGGCATCTGTAACTGAAAACTATTGATTTTGAATGATGCTGCATCCACACCACTAGGTGTCACTGTAAGTCCAAGAAGACATGAGCAAAACGTTACTGAGTGCACCTTTAAATAACCAATTAAATATTTCGAAAATTGTCTTGATTTGATAAACAGAACTCCCTTTACAGTGTCATAACATTTTTAATGAAACAAAGTCCCACAACCAATCAAAACTATTTGCTATTTTGTGTTTTTGAGAATTAGCAACAAGCTAATCAGATCTACAAGAAGATTTTGGAGATTTGTGCTTAAGCTCGATACAGGTTAACTGTAATTAGCCAGAGTTATATCAAGTATAACAGTGCATTACTGTTATATCTTGTCACAGAACTCTTGTAGTTTTATCCATATAATATGATGGTATAAATAATAATAGCTTCAGCACATCTTCTATGAGGATCAGTGAATGTATTATAAGTGTAGTTAGGCACACAGAAGCTAATTGCTAATTGCTAATTGCTAACTTGCTAATTCAAAAGTCAAAATTTGCACTGGGCAACAATGGCAGATTCTGATGCATCTTGGTGCCCTGTGGAATTTTGATGGCATAATAAGCTTTACCATTTTCACTACAGTGGCAAAACATGCCAAGTCTGTGTGTCAGACATGTAAAAGACGTACTAGCAAGGGTGGCATTGCATACAAGCACTGATTGATCACGTCATGTCCAGATCGTGTGAAGAAAGACAGGAGAGCACAGTATGGAGAAATGGATACATAGTACAATAGATGTTCAAAATCATTCACATGCGTTTAAGAAAAGTTATTGGTTATTTTTGTTAAAGCAGCTTCAGAAGTTCCTATGGGGAGTTGTTTTCTGGGGATTGTCTTTATATTTTAAGGTGTTTTTTTCTTTTCTTTTTCTTTTTTGCATCGTATGGAAGCTCTGAACCGCAAGGAGAAAAAAAAAAAAAAAAAAGGAAAAAAAAAATGGTGAAAAAAAAAGAATAGTGTCTCAGTTCCTTCCTGAGCCTAAGTCTTACATTTTTTTCTCTTCAAAATTGTTTTTTTTTTCTCTTCAAAAAAATGTTTTTTTCTCTCTTCAAATTTTTTTTTCTCTCTTCAAAATGTTTTTTTTTCTCTCTTCAAAAAAATGCATGCGGTACCAACCTTGGCCACCAGGTGCCACTATCAGTAAATATGTAATCGAAAAGATCATTTATAATTAAATCCTAAAAAATAAATATATCATTATAATTAAATTCCACCATGAAAGTCTGCACATGACATCCCCGTTCAGTCGTGAGGATTTAATTTATAAATGATCTTTTTGTTTACAACAATATTAACATTACCAGGTGTACCCCTAACACTTGAAAAGGACAGACATAATAATAATTTCCCCATGTTTCCCTCAATACATTCCTTCGCTTCCACCATGTAACACTGAGCAAATGGCATAGATGGTTTAGAAAGACCAACAATTTCAAAAAAAAAAAAATAACTCCAGTTGTTACACGACAACGAATGCCATATCAAACATATGTAACCTGATTTTTTTTTTTTTTTTTTTTTTTTTTTATTTGAAGAGAGAAAATCATTTTTTAGGAAGAGAGAGAAAAAAAAAAATAAGACTTAGGCTCAGGAAGGAACTGAGACACTATTTATTTTTTTAATTTTTCACTCTTATTTTATTTTATTTATTTTTTTTCACCGTGTGGTTCAGAGCCTTCGTAGCATCTTGAGTAAGCAACTGTGTAAATAATTTATCTATATAGCATTTGAAGGCTCCTGGAAAAGCATGTGGAGCTTGAAGCATTTACAGGCACCTGTGTTTTACCTAAAGCAAATAAAAAAAGAAAAAAGAAAAGAATAAACAGTGCTGGGCTGGATCCCGAATATACACCCCTTATCTGTGTCCCCGTTAACCCTTACATAAATCAAGAGTTCTGGCAAACTTGCTGGAAATTAGCCAGTCATTATTTTTACATGCAAATGAGTTTGTGGCAAACTCTTAATTGTCGCCAAAGGTTTTCTGCAGGTTAACCACTACTGGAAAAGAGCTCCAAACTTCTGGCGAATCACAAACTCATTTGCATATGCAAATAATCAGTGGGAAATCTGCAGCAAGTTTGTCAGAACTCTAGATGTTTTTGTAAGTGAAGTCATTTGAAAATGATGGAATTTTTTCTTTAAAACGATTTAAACTTTGCTTTTAGTCCGGAAACATACTCTATTGAAGTTTGTGAATGCAACTGCTTCTAGTTACGCATGCTCGATTTCATGCATCTTTGCGTTCCGAAATTAAAATGCAGTTCATATCGCAATGCAAGTACATGCTGCACTCTCAAGGGGGTGCAACAGCATGCATATTTGATTAATGGCATAATCTGATTGGTTGACTTTACACATCTCCCGTAAGTCCACACAGAGTTACAGCCTTCGTACAAACTTTGTGCAATTATTAAAAAAAATTTTTTATGCCACTTCATTATCCATTATAAGGTATTTCAGATTGGCCAGTCCCTAAAAAGCATGCAAAGCAAATCAAAGCCTGCCCTTACAAAAATCGAGAGTTCATGGCAAATTTGCAACAAATTGTCCATTGTTGCCAAAGGTTTGCTGCAATCTTCTGGCAAACATTTGCGGCAAATCACAACCTCATTTCCATCTGAAAATAAAGAGTGGAAAATTTGCATCAAATCTGCAATGAGCTCTCGATTGTTGTAAGGGTGGTTGTCAGACACATCTTTTCTGTGTATGTCGGTGGTTGTAGGCCAGAACAAACTGCAATGCAAGCACTGGTGTCTGTACTTGTGTACAGTATGTTTCTGGCCTTGTAGTGCACTCATACCCTATTCTTTATGACCTAATAATAATTTGTAAAATTAGTGGGAGTGATTAACAATCAGACTCTGTTAGCTGCTTGGATTTGTGGTAAACATATTAGAATTCGAAGAGGCACCCATGGTTTTGCATGCATAAATGACTTCCCTCTTCCTGTGTGTCTTTTATTCCTTCATGAGTTTGTGAGGGATTCCACTGAACAAAGGCAGTGTGTGTATGCTGTGTCTTACAGACTAGTTAGAGCAGGATGCAAGCACACTAAATCCTCATCTATCATTTGCATCTATGACGATCAGCAAAGTGTGTGTGATCCAGCCTGCAGCACTTTATAGTTTTCCTCAAGCAAAATCTAAAATATATTTTATATATTGTTTTACATTTTTATACATAGCATTTTTTTTCTTCATAAGGTAAAGAGAATAAAACTGTCCATTGTGATGACTTTCTTTCAATCTGTCATATTTGTGTATGCATGTACACATATACAATATATGCTTGTATGTGTACACATACACACTTTTTTCATGCCTTTGGTGTTGGTTTGCTGTCTGCTTTGGAAGCCGGGAGGCCATTTTCTGTGTTGTCATTCCCTGAAGAGCTCACAAGGCACTCTTTGCTATAAGAACGAGAAAAACAAAAAGAGTACAGACATAGTAAATATTGAAATAGGCTTATATTGTCAATTAGAACTGCAATAAAAATTTAAAAGCTGTAACACAAGATGAGTTAAAATAACAAAATTATTTTCTTATTAAGTTAAAGGTGAAGTGTGTAATTTCTGCACCACTAGCAGCACCAAACACAATTGCAAAAAACAAGATTATTTTCAAACAGGTTTTACAAAAAAATAATTAAAATAAAAAAATAAATACATAATAATAATAATAATAATTATATATATATATATATATATATATATATATATATATATATATATATATATATATATATATATTCCCCATTCTGCCCAGGCCCAGCCCACATATGTTTTTTGGACAAATAGGTAGTCCCACCTCAAAGTCATGCCATTGGTTGAACAAGATGTTGACATGTTGGGCCACAGAGCCATGTTTTAAAGAACTACAGTGTTTAAATTCTTACTTGTAGTTGTCTCAGCACAACAAACTGGGATAGGATCAAGTATTTTAAAATCGAAAAATTAAACACTATACCTTTAGTTTTTAGACATATAATGCATAATATGACACTAATGCCGTAGCACTGCCTTCGCTAGAATGGGGCTCAGAACAAAATGTTTATGGAGGAGCTCCCTTTCCCCTGAGGCTGTAAGTCCCTACCATCCTGCCCAACATCTCCCTTTGTGTTCAGTGTAGGAAAGAAAGTCATACTGGTTTGAAACAGCATGAAGATGAGTAGAGGTTGACAGAATTTTCATTTTGGGGTGAACTATCCCTTTTAGTTCTGGTGAATGAGACAGTTATGGCCTGGGGATGGAAGGCCTGTTGTCTTGGGAGGGATGACCCCTCCAAATGAAAATTCATCACCATCACTCAGAATGCCTTGTTATTGACATTTTACTCAAAATGACAGAATGATATTCATTGACATTTACTTGGCTCTCACATGGGGCTTTATAACAGCCAAAATGTAAAAATCACCAGAAAGCACTGGGCCTTAGTGCTTCTACATTACACATGCCACCATTTGAGGAGAAAAGAAAGAGGGATAAGTCAGTATGTTTTATTATATTTTCATTAATTACCTATGTTACTTTGCCACATTTTATAAGGAACTGGACAAATTTATGTATAACTAGATTTACTACATTTTCTGAATTACATTTAGGTGGTGTTCGCCCATGCCAAAGTTTCTGCCATGATTCTACAGTGCAAAAAAAAAGTGAAAGTCTTACTGCTGTTTTTGTCCAGTTTTCCAGTAAAAATATAAAAAAAAAAACTCTTATACAAGAGGTGGCACTTTATAATAAGGTTGCATTTGTTAACATGCATAGAAAATGTATTCGGTATCATAAACTAACAATGAACAATTTATGTTTTACAGTATTTATAAAACTTCGTTAATGTTAGTTAATAACAAAAATACAACTGTTTATTTTTAGTTCATAGTGCATTAACTAATGTTAACATACAACTTTTGTGTATATGTGTCATGCCCTTATCAGCCTCTGCTCCTCCAAACTCCTCTCAGTCTCCTGATTATTAATTACTTCCACCTGCTCCCCATGAAACCATCAACCAGGACACTATAAAGTCTCACCACTTTCCCTTAATTATCGTCTAGTCTTGTTTGGACCCACCTATAATGTGTTCAGTTATTCCAAGAATCCTAGTTTTGTGTGTTATTTGCAAGTTGAACATTGGTTATCTTTGTTACCTTGAATCCTGATTTAATCAGTGGTTTTCCTTTTTTCTTTTTTTTTTTTTTCTCTCTCTCTCTGTTTACTCCTGAGTTGTGCAATAAACTGCATCTGGATTCAACTCCTTGTCATGTTTAAATTAATACTAACCAAGATTAATTAATGCTGTAAAAGTATTGTTCCTTATTAGTTCATGTTAACAAATGTAACCTTATTTTAAAGTCTTATCAAAAGCAAAAGAGAAATCATAAATTTTGTAAAGTTAATGCTTAACAAAAAAAAAAACAAAAAAAAAAAAAACTACAGTATTTGACAATGGGGTAAAAAACAAAACTTGATTCAAAGGGAAAGCGAGTTTGCTCTTCTTACCCCATTGGCACATAGTCTTTTCTTGTTTTAAACTCAAACCCCACTAAATTTAGTTTGACTTTCTTACGTCATTCCGCTTCTCCATTTTTAAGGATGTTTAGACATTTTTACTGTGAAATATGATACAAATACTTTGCAAGGTGTTCTTGGTGCTTGCCAGGGTGTTACTAGGGTGTTCAGTGTGCTTGCTTACTTGCCCAAGTCGAAAGAGCCCACCCCCAAATCTATATGATATTCTGGTTCCTACATAGTGCGGGTGTTTATGGGTTTGTTTACTCGTTTTATTGGTGTGAGGCTAATTAGATGCCTAAATTTAACTTGGGGTTAGAGGTTACAGTTCAAATCGCTAACCTAGAAATGATCAGTAGTAATACTTACACTTGTCTTAGCAGACACCCCTAATGAGGCATTTATGCATTACCATGGTACAGTATGTGCAAAATATGTGTTTGATTAAGTGTGTATGGGGAATACGTTACATTTGCAACAGACTGTTTTTATAAAAATGCCTGCTGAGTCCCTCTGAGTGGACTAGAAGCTCAATCTAGATGTATCGATGACATATTTCAGATGATTTGTCTTGCTTTTCCTGCTGGATTGTATATTTTGTTCTGGAAATCTAAGATGTAACATTGGATTATTCACACAAACAATAACAGGGGGTTCAACGAAGAAATGGCAGCTGGCAGCAGGAAGTGCCTGACAGTGTCTGGCAGAAGAGTAGGAGGAACCTGCTGCTGGCAGCCGCCAATCATTAAAGTTCAAACAGAGACAGCAGCCAATCGCTAAACTCCCGGAGCAACGAAAGACAACAGCAAACAGATGCTTTTTCAGTGTTCGCAGTTGAGTTCTTAAAATAATTTCTAAAAAACATTTCTTCAATTGTATAGTATGTATAAAGATTTGACTTAATATTGTTAACATTGTCGTTATTATCACAAGTCTTGTATTCTGAATTGTATCATTTGAAATTACAACCGCACTAATGTGAAAGCAGTAAAATACTGTAAGGTTAAATGTCTATAGATAACAAAATGCTGTCTTCAGTCATTCAGACAACAGGTATAGTTGATGTCTACACAAATGAGTGTCAACCGCATGTAATATTTGTCAACATCATGAACTATGTGTATAGAATGTCTGTATCTTCACTGTGTTTCTATCGTTTCATCTAACCTTACATACACCACCATTAAGACTGAAACAGTACATTACTGCAAATTAAACAACTTCGGTAATCACACCAAAAATAGGCTGTCATTTTTTTTTATGTTTGTACGTTTAATTAACCAAGATCTGCTTAATAAATGACCTATACGCAATGAAACAATGAATGTATTTGCTTAATAGCGAGAAGCTAAGAACTGTCAATAATATGATGGGGAATAGAAATAACCGTTCATACAAAGAACATAGAAATTTTGTCAACACTTTCCACAAGTAAGCTGTGTTTTGAATTGGTAGCGTTAAACTAGCCCTCAATAAAAGCTGATTGGTGAGTCATATGATGATTACCATAAAAGGAAATAACTGAAGTAAACCAAAGACGACAATGCAGAAGCATGGTTTTATTTTAAAACACGTTCAGTTTTACCTTTTTTTCTAGAGTTTTTAGCAACATATAAGAAACTACTTCCCCTCAAGTATGCAAGTGATTGGCTGCTGCCAACGACAAGCCCTCTGACTTCTGGTTATTTTGGCAGGTGCTTCCTGTTGCCAAACGATACCCCATATGCAGGGGCATCGCTAGACTTCATTGTCATCCGGGGCTTAGCCCACAGGCCATATTATAATATAAAAATAAGAAGAATCCTTCCTTCCATGACTTAATATAATTATTATTTGAAAGGTAGGGTGGTCATTTTTTAAGTGCAACACTGACACCGGTTCTGAACTTATAAGCAAATGTCAGGTGCACAGTAAACTAATCAAACACGTTTTAATTTAAATTGCAGAGGATCAAAGCGAGAATTATAACTTGTCGTCTCATTGTGTAGAAATTAACGCTAACAATAAAATCAAAGTAATTTAACAATTTAAATTTGCAATTGTCAATTTTCATAATACTTTGAGAATAAAGTACAAATTACGAAAAGAAAGTTGAAGCATTATGAGATTAGTCATGATATTTTGAGAATAAATCGAAAGGACAGTAATATCAAAGTGATGTGGTGGACAACAGCAAAGTGGAGCAGCTGGGACTTTACATACAACATCACTAACCAGGGAGATAACTTGGCTTTTTTTTGCCATGTTTTTGCAAGCTCTCTGTTCATGAATGAGGTGTGCATTAGTACATGAGTTTTCAACATGTGGGTGCCTGTCAAGGGAGGCATGAGATATAGGCTCACACTCAAGTGAAGTGAAAAATAATTGGAACTTCTGTGAATTATATAAGTCCATATCAAGATGTGGTAACATCCTCTCGGTTACAGTATTGTTTAGAGAGGAAAACCCAAGAACAACGCCGATTGGGACTGCACAAATCTGTCTAGTTCTTTCTCCTGAATTAATTACATTTGCATAACCGCTGCAGTATCCGGACACTAATAACTCTGTGCTGATGCGCCAAAAGACCAAGGATTTCTTTATTGCTAAATCCTATCCTAAAGTATGATTTAACTACATCCTCCAAATCCATCTCTTGCATTAACACAGCTGCTGGCTTGGCGTCCATTCTATCATTCTGATAATGATGCTCTGTTTAGCCTAATATTGATATTTTTTTTCCTCTAATATTTCTACTTTATTCACACAATATAGGCTACTACTTTATTCTCACAATGCCACGACTTTATTCTAATAATTTGTACTTTATTCTCAAAATATTATGACTATAATCTCAAAATGCTACGACTTTATTCTAATAATTTTGACTTTTTTCTAATATGAAATTTTATATCATAATGCTACGACTTTATTCTCAAACTGTTATGACTTTTATCTCTTAATGCTACAACTTTATTCTCGTCATTTTTACTTTATTTGAAAAAATATTACGACTTTACTATCAAAATCTTTATTTTATGTAACTTGGCAATAAAACGCCATCATGGGATCACAGAGTAAAGTTAAAAATAACTTTAATTTTATAAACGCATCTTGAAACACCTGCGATGGGTTTCATGCCTGCTATTAAACATGATTCCAGGTTGTTTTTAACAAAGCACAGTTTCAACGCTTGATAAACGGTAAGACAGTGTTTTCTATCCTATGTCCAAGGCTTCTTCTCTGTTAGATAAAACATAAGCTATCAATCTTTGCCTACCACCCGTCCAGTGTCTATCCATAAACCAATCCTCCAACAGATTAAGTAGGAGAGTGATGTGAGAGGCGAGCCGCGAGACTGCGTCAGCCACCCCTTCAATGCCTAGTTTAGCCTGGTTTCGCTCCCCCACTCAATCCTTCTCCAGAAACCCCCGGATAAGGACCGAGTGGGTCAGTGGAAATAATTCCTCCCCACCCCTATCCTCTTCTACATGCTATCTCATCACGTATTGCAATTGTTCCCTTTTCCTACTTTCTCACTTCTGCACACCCCACTTTTCATCCTTCCTTCTTAACCATAGCCAGAAGCTCCCTTTTTCTGCTTCTTCTGCCATTTCCTTCATACACTTCTTCAACGCTGATCCAAAAATACCAATGTTTTTCAACAGGTGCTGCAATGATGTTCCAATAAACCCTTGACACCTGACCTCCAAAGGATAAGTGGCAGCCCTCCACCCATTTTCCCTGCTCTCGGTGGCCAGATCAACATATTTTAGCTTCTTCCTCTCATATGCTGCCTCCAGTCCCTCTTCCCATGGGACAGTAAGTTCAATCATTATAACTTTCTTAACTGATGCTGACCAGAACACTATGTCCGGCCTCAAGGAGGTAATGGCGATCTCAGAAGGAAATTTTAGCTTGCTGGCCAAGGTCGACCACCATTGACCAATAACTTCCATGTGCCAGTATTGACCTTTCCTTCCTCCGTGCAGTGCCTTGTGCAGCACCTCCCTTTTTAACAAATTCAGGTGTCCTTTGTTGGCCTTTATTCTACACACCTCAAGGATCTCTGCCAGCTTAAGCAGAACCTGATCATGCCACCACATGTACCGTCCTTGTGCCAAGGCAATCTTACACCCAGCTAACATGTGCTGCAGATTTGCTCTTGGGGCCTCACAGAGGGGACAACTCTCCTCTTTACCATACCACAGAGACAAATTTCCAGGGCTTGGATGAGTGTCATTGGTGGATCTTATTAGAAAACTTAGCCTGGCCTGGGGTATCTTCCACAGATCAGCCCATCCTAAAACTCTATTAGATGCACCTTCCCTTACTGTCCAGCACCCTTGCTGCTGTTGGCTGACTGCTCGAATCATATACGTTTCCTCTTCCATCATATTTACATCTGCCACTACCATCACTTTCTTCTGTTTTTTAGAGGCTGCTGACCACAGTTTGGGAGCCATACCCCATCCAAGGCCTGCTCTTCCTGACTGGGTTCATCCAACAATCTCTTGTTGCTTCAGTCTTGAATCTGCCCTGTTTAAATCCTCCTCTGCCTTCCAGGCATGGCCTGTTTGGACCTGGGCTTGACAAGCACTTACTGACTGGTCTGTTGATTCCCTTATTTCTAAGAACAGCCTGGTCTTCTCCTGCTTGTAACCCAGGGTGATGGACTTTAATGGCAGTTGTAAGGCATTTCTTCCAAACAATGCTACGTCTGAAAGACAACGCGGCAAGCCCAGCCACTTCCAGATATAACTGTTGGCCTTGGTGTCCATCCTTGCCACTGCAACTGCAGTGATCTCACACATCTTTAGCGGCCACATCAGGTGATGATACGATGCAAATTGGTAACACCAGACCTTGTATTTGACTGTGAGATGACAATTGTCTATCTTATCCAAGCCCTCTTTCAACTGCTTATGTGAGTAATGACAGCATTTTTCATATCAATAATAAAAACATTTTTTTTTGCTGTGCAAAAGTATTTACTGATATAAGAAATTAACACTTTCACTAGTAGTAATTTCATTCCTTATATGAGGAATTAGCATTTTAACTAGTGAAAAGTAAATTGTCAATATATATAATTCATATCCTGCATGTTAGAGCCATAATTTGAATAAATTAATTTAAAAAAATAATTAAGTATAAATGGCTAAAAAATCTTAAGAATTATATTACATTTAGAAACTGTTCATTTGTAAAGATTTTTGATTTGTGTTTTGATTCTATGCTGTATTGGTTTGCTCCGTTGTCCGATTGAACGGTTATGAAGAACAATGCGTTATTTTAAGCTGGAAAGAAAGATGGAGCAACACAGTTTTTGACTGGAGTTTAATTTATATTAACAAAGTTATTGCTTCTACACTGCACGTGATTAAATGTGGAAAGGGCTGGCAATTGATGCTGGTTAACCTTAAGTCTTGTTGGTGTGCTAGCCCGATGCTGGGAACCACCAACTACTCAATGAGTAAAACTACTTCACTGTGTGAAAAAGGGATAAGGGATTGGATATTTGGGTTTCAGCCCAGGAAAAAAAACACAAACACACCACTGTTACTTACTTCTTCTCCTGGACCTTGTTTAGGACGGCGAGGACCACAGCTTTCACCACCATGATGAGAATGATCAGGCCTATGACCCCCCCGATCACGGACACAATGATGATAGTCAGTGTGTTGTCCACCTCTTTCACTGCAAATACAAAAATTAAATGATGTGAGGGCTTTTGAAATATTGTATCTTACACACTCTTCAAATAGAGGCATCTTGGGTTTAGAAAAGAACTCTGTTCTTATCAAGAAAATGTTTTCATTGTGTAAGGTTCTTGCGTTGGCTATATTGTTTGGCAGAGATAAAAAAAAAAAAAAAAAATATTGATTTTCCATTACAGGTTCTAAATATCAGCGTATTGGATTCAAGTTTCTTTAAAGGAATAGTTCACCCAAAAATGAAAATTTGCTGATAATTTACTCACCCTCAGGCCATCCAAGATGTATCTGTAGGGCTTTACTGGTTGTTAGATCAGTGTTACTATCAGAAATAATTAATAATTATTTCTTTAGTTATTAATTAATATTTAAATTAATTAATTGAATCTAACTCATTAAAATCTCATATGGGGCTCCAGTAAATGTAGTGTGCTAAGTTTAGGAGCAAGTTTGGTTATTAGCAATAATTAATAATTATCAAAGATAATCATTAATTGTTAACATCAATGAAACATTAATTAATTAACACTAGCTTATTGATCATTCAAATTCAACAATCATCAAAGATAATTATCAATTATCAGAAATCAATAGAATATTAATAAGGATTAACACTGACGGGGCACCACCCTGGAATTAGGGACTAATAACCAGATAGTATAACAGTCTCAATATTAGATTGTTTTCTTAGGAAAATCGACATCTGAAGAATATTGATTTTCGGGAAAAAACAATGAATGAAGGTTTGAATCCGAGCACTGACATCCCGTCAGCATGACACAGGCGTATGCAAAACAAACCAAAACACTTCTCTTTGTAATATAAACAAAGTTTATTTATGCAGTAATATCAATTAATAATTGCAGTCAATAAACTTCCGACTTACAACTACAAACTAAACAGTGATATGATTAGATATGGATATAAAGTAATCCTATAACACATAAGGTGTGTGTGTGACAGTGTGTGTGTGTCAGTGTGTGTGTGTGTGTGTGTGTGTGTGTAAGGAGGGAGGTGCACAAAATGGCGGATGTGACTCTCGTGGAGAGTCACGTCCGGATGACATAAGCTCGTTGGTAAGGTCACACGTCACGTGGAGGAGGAGGCAGGAAGCGCGTTATTGTTTACAAGAGAAACTTGTGCTGTTCACAAAACAGTCCAAAACAATTTCAAAACAACTAAAAAAATTAAAAAACAATTTCCAAATAATAATAATAAAAAAAACAATGTAAACAATGACGCGCTTCCTGACTCCTCCTCCACGTGACGCGTGACCTTACCAACGAGCTTACGTCATCCCTCTCATGAGCGCACGTCACAGAGATGTATGGAAGCGAACATTTGTAGTTAAAAAGTATATAAGTATCGTTTTGTTTCTAAAAGTAATCAATCGTTTGCTTTCAGAAGAACTTTATTTGTCGACTGAGTCATGTGGATTATTTTGATGCACCCTAAATATGCATTTTGGACCGTCAAAAAATGGAGGACATTCACTTGCATTGTTTAGAGGAGGAAGCCTGAAATGAAATCCTAAAAGTCTTAAATTCTGTTTGATGAAGAAAGAAACATCTTGGATGGCCTGAGGGTGAGTAAATTATCAGCAAATTTTCATTTCTGGGTGAACTATTCCTTTAAAGCACCAGGAAGTAGATTTAAAAAAATAAATACAAATAAATACAAATAAATAAATAAATAAATTATAAAATAAATTATAAAAAGTAAAAGTAATCTAAATGAATTTTACACCATATTTCTACTACTTTATATTCCTAAATCATTAATGAACCTTCTAAATCAAATATGGCCACATTTGAATTCATTAATGGTTCATATGATTTGATTTGATTTGATTTGATTTGATTTGAAAGTAAATAATGACTTGAATTTCATCCTTTTTATCACACAAAATTATTGTATTGCTAAATAGTACATAAATAAATAGAGTAGCATTTACTACTTTTACTGTGGTTTCATGTTTTTCTTTTTCTTTTCTTTTTTCTCGAGCTTGACAGACCAGAGTCGCTATTCATTTACATTAGAATGGCGAATAAACCCTGTGAAGACTTTTTTAGGAATCCCCTTCCATGGAATAATGAAACTGATATGGGTAGGGAGCTACACGAGGGTGAGTATATATTGGTAGAACTTTCAAAATTAAGAGTAGGGCTGCACAATTAATAAAAAAAATAATGCCACTGCCGCAACTAATTTATCGTAAAAAACGTCAATTACAAAATTTCTTTTAGGTACTTTAGTGTACATTTTCTATTTGCAATGCATTTTTTTGCAACATTGCACATTGTAACTAATCAGAGACATGTCCGTTTTGTGCATGCATGTAATGATGAATCAGAGTGTTTAGATTGATCTAGTCTGAATCTGAATTTTGTTTTTCTTTGTTGATTTTGTTGAAAAACCTACAACATTTTGTAAAATGGATTTAAACATGGTAAAATTTGTTAAACTGAGTTGAGAGTACTACAGTTTAATGTCTGCTGATTATCAAATAAGTTAAAATATTTAATAAACAAACACAAAAGGTGCAGGGAATGTGTGTAAATTTGAGAATGATGCTTGTTTTAGTTCTGTGGAAATCTGCAGAGTTTTTTACAGAATTCTGTGTGCACAGGTTCCATATGGAAAGAATTAGTTTAATGCAGTATGATGCATGTTTTATGTCTCACATTTGTTTTGAATGTGTACTAAATAAAGAATATGGCATGCGGTTGCAAATGCATTTTTTTTTTTTTTTTTATGCAAGTTCTTTAATAGAAATGTATAATCGTGATCACAATATAAAAGTACATAATCGACAATTATTATTTTTGTCATTATTGTGCAGCCCTAATTATTATGCAGCCTAATTCTACATATGAATAGTCTATATATGTACAATGTTGGTTGCTGATCCCATCTAAGCTGGTGAAAATTGACACTCACATTCATCCACTACAAAAAGAGTGAAAACTGCGCTATGGTTACGGCCCTTCTCCTTGGGGTTGAGGGCGAAGCAGATGTACTCTCCCTGGTCCTCGAAGGTGACGTTATGCAGCAGGATGGAGATGTTGTTTTCCTTACTGGAGCCAACAAACGCCACTCGCTCATGATAGATTTTCACATTAGGTTCTATTCCTTCTGCTGGGATAACTGCCTCACAGAGCTGACAGAGAGAATGAGAGACAGCATCACTGGAGATAAAGTGAGACAGAAAAGTAGTAGGACACTTAAGCCACCCTTAAAAATTTATGATTGTCATTGCATTACACTAAAAATATTAAAAGTTTCTCGGGGCACACTTTGGGGTTCCTCAGATGCCACACTAACGGAACCCTTGAGGGAACCACTAGACATCGTTTCAGTTCACTGAGAAACTAAAGACTTTTAAGGCATCCAATAGTAGTCCAATTTTGACCCCGTTTACACCTGGTATTAAGATGCACTGTTGGTGATCAATGGTCAGAACTAAATACAGGTCTAAACGGGGTCTAAAATGTTTTGTGATCGGATCACAGAAACCACATACAAATGTGGTCAAAAACACATTTGACAGCATCACATTTGATATGTAAACTCTACTCCGTCCTGAATGCATCCCAGCAGCAGCGAAGCACCACTCCTCACCTGTCAGTCAACCTCTGTGCTAAAACAAGAGTTTAAACATTTGTTGGTTACAAGCAGTTTAAGTAAGGGATAATGTACAGTCAGCCAGTTGTTATCGCACAATAAACTCCGACAGGTTAATCAGGATGTATCACCCTGAAGGGGTTTATTGTGTAATAACAGCAGGCTGACTGTAATAGATTATCCTGCTTATTACATGGCTTCTAACCAAATAAATAAACACATGGACATAAAATATTGATTTGTGTTGAATTAATGTAATTTGAGAAGAAAGAAATCTCTGAATAGCTGGAATCAACCTCCGGTTTGTGTCAGTGTTCTGTTGGTGGTTACTTTATAAAAATGACTGACTCCTCATTATTCAGTCTATTACAAGACTACTTGGGAAATAAATGCACATGAAACATTCATTTGAGTTGAAATTATTTTATTAACTTGGAGAGATTGCACAAAGATCCTAGAAGCAGGAGAGACAGCTCGCAGAACCCGGATGAGCGGTCTGATACATCTTATTCCCCGGATGTGCAGTTGTTACAGAGCAAAATCTGTCTGCTGGATGGCGCCATTGACCAATCAGAATTGAGTATTCCAGAGAGCCGTGTAATAAAATGAAATAACCATCCAATCGGAAAATGTAAAAAAGCGGATACACAAGCATAACTTCACGGATCTTCTTCAGTGTGTCTGATATCAACATGCAGTGACACTTATGAGAAGCACAAACATCTGCAGCTCAGGTTAATACAGGTAATCCACTAAAATAATGGGCATTTCTGCTCAAAATTTTGCTTTTGTGCATTGATTACGTTTAAGCTACACCTGGAAGAAATAACGTGCTGTTTTTTTTTTTGCACTGTCTTTATTTTTTCTGATTTTGTTGCGGTTTATTATCATGCAGTAACACACTGACATAGTGATTGATGTATGTCATCATAAAACAGAGTCCCTCCCCTCCAAATGCGATCACAAGTGGTCACAAGAGACGCATTTAAGGGACCAGGTGTAAACAGTGATGTGTCTCACCTGACCACACGTGATCGGATCACCCGGGATGCATCTTAATTTCAGGTGTAAACGGGGTCTATAAGGGACAGGTTTCAAGGCCCTTATGTATATTAAAGTTCCTTGAATACATAAATAATAATACTTGAGGCACCTTAAAAAGAGGTTTTCAGTAATTTCACACCTCATGCTCTAACGATGGAATATTTTTCATATTTGATTTTCTTTTGTAAAATAGTTCTAATAACAAAAATAAAAAGTGATATTAAATAAATAAATACATAAATATTTATGTGGGGGCATAATTAATTGTGTTAATTTTTTAAACATGTTAATTGTTTATATAATTAATTGCACTGTGGCGAGTGAGCAAGAGACTGACATAGTGGGTGTGGCCTCAGGCATTTATTGGAAATAATAATAAACATAATATTTCCAAAACGGGGAATAAAGTGTGCACTGGGTAATAGTGTGTAAAATAAAATGGGATCTGGCGCCCTTGCTGTGAATGGGGCTATGTGAAGGAAAGGTGGATATGAAAGAGTAAGGTCCAGATACTGTGGACAGGGTCCTGAAGCCCAGCATCGCACCTAATCCACACGGGGGGTCCGAGATGCGGGTCCGGCAACACATTTTACTCATGCTGGACCATCCCCGCTCAGTTCCTGGACCTGCGAGGATGCCAGTGTGTGCACACGTGGAGATAGAAGCCAACTTCCCAAGGAGAGGCGCGCTCTGAGTTTTAATGGCAGCAGTGAGGAGGCTCCACTCACAACAGGTGTGCCTCATCATCCGCTGCCCAAACAAGGCTCATTAAGTTGAACCTCTTCTCTCTCCTGCCCACTCTTGTTTTGAGCCTAGCTGAAGGGCGGCCCTAAGAGGTGGGGCGACAATGAAAATAGTGAGGGGTGGGTCATTCCGCCACAGCACAGAATTAATGTGTTACATTGACAGCCCTATTTTTTTTTTTATTATTTTTTTCTATGCAATTAAATAGATTTCAAGTCTGGCTTAAGTATCCAAATACTTTTTAGGGCCACTGTGTGTATTAAAGAATTTCCTCTTTTTGTATGAGCTTTAGAAAGTTATATGATCTTCCTGGTTGGAAATGTAATGTGTTTGTATTCTACTTAGTGTTCATATTAAATCCACAATTAAAGACAGTTTGGTTTCTCACCTTAATCAGTGTTCCATTGTCCTTGTACTGCCAGTTAAAGTAAAGGTTTTTAATGCCAATGCAGCTTGAGTAAGTGCAGGGTAGAAGCACTGAACTTCCATTCATCACTTCAACAAAATTAACCTTCCCTGTATTCACCTCCAATGCCTGAGCATACCAAACTCCTAAGAGAAAGAGAAAGAGATGATCACCAGTTAACAGAAAGCTAGCCACTACACTGCATACTTACAAGGAAACACTGCAGCTATTGCAGCAAAAGAGGTATGAGGCCATAGCATCGCCAAATGGAATTGTGAACATAATTATCACTTTTTTAAACAGATTCCAGAAAACTTTACAGTGGATTGGATGTACTGTACAAATAGATAGTCCCGGCCCAATCTCACACCATTGTTTTAGCCAATGTTGCGTTTTTATTTTATTTTTTTAAAATCACCTAAGAGAGTCTTCATCTCTTGATTTTGTACAAATGTTTCAAAATTAGTATTAATTTCTAAGTAAAACTTCTAAAGTAATAAAAATTACTGAGTGCACCTTTAATCTGGGATAGGAGAAATACATTTAACATAAAAAAGTACATTATGAAGTTGATTATAAGTTAATCAACTTAATAATTGTTGATCATGTTCCACATTATGTAAATATATTTTTGTGTCAGCAGATAAAAGTCCCCTTTATTCCTACCAATGTGTAATGATGTTGCTGCTGGCAATGACGATAACAATGAAATGAAGAACCCAAGTGCAAATTTATTATTAAACGTGAAATCCAGTAAACCCTAACAATAAACATGAAAGAAACATAAAACATGAACTTGACTAAACTTGACATAAACTTGGCTTGGCATTAACATAACATTATCAATCACAAGACTAAACTATATTTAGTCTTGTTATCTTGTTTATAAAGTAATCAAACAATGAACCAATGAAAACAAGACACATGAACAGGGGAAACACATGACAAGATCACATGAGGGAACAGGAAATCACATGACATGACAGGAACAGGAACTAAACTTGAAAATAAAAAACATGAAAACAAGAACAAAACACATAAACATGACATATCCCCCCCTCTAGGGGTGGCTCCCGACACCCCAAAACATAATAACAAAGTTAATTAGGGAGCTGGGGGGGGGGAGCAGAGGCGGGCCTGGACCGTGGAGCAGAGGTGGGCCTGGACCGTGGAGCAGATGCTTGCTTGTGACATGGCATGGAGCAGTCTGGGGCTTGGCTGAGACATGGCATGGAGCAGACTGAAGCTTGGCTTTGACATGGCATGGAGCAGACTGAGGTTCGGCTGTGACATGGCATGGAGCAGACTGAGGTTCGGCTGTGAAATGGCATGAAGCACACTGAGGTTTGGCTGTGACATGGCATGGAGCAGAATGAGGTTCGGCTGTGACATGGCATGGAGCAGTCTGGGGCTTGGCTGTAACATGGCATGGAGCAGACTGAGGTTCGGCTGTGACATGGCATGAATCAGACTGAGGTTCGACTGTGACATGGCATGTAGCAGACACTGGCGTGGCAGTGACATGGCCTGGAGCTGACTCTGGCGTGGCGGTGACATGGCCTGGAGCTGACTCTGGTGTGGCGGTGACATGGCCTGGAGCTGACTCTGGTGTGGTGGTGACATAGCCTGGAGCTGACTCTGGCATGGCTGTGATATGGCCTGGAGCTGACTCTGGCATGGCTGTGTCATGGCCTGGAGCTGACTCTGGCGTGGCTGTGATATGGCCTTGAGCTGTGTTAGGCTCGAGGAGCGAAGCTGTAGAAGGCAGAGCTATGGTAGGCTCGAGACTAAGAGTCCTGGATGACTGGGAAAAGACCTTGGTGGTCGTGAACATGAGCAGAGTCTTGGGAGCGACCTCTGTGATTATGGGCATGGACTGAGTCTCGGGAATGACATCTGGGGTCGTGGGTGTAGACAGAGACTCGGGAATGATCTCTGTGGTCGTGTACATGGGCAGGGACTTGGAAACGACCTCCGTGGTCGTGTACATGGGCAGAGACTCGGAGACAACCTCTGTGGTCATGAACATGGGCTGAGACTCGGAAATGACCTCCATGGTCGTGTACATGGGCAGAGACTCAGAGACGACCTCTGTGGTTGTGAACATGGGCTGAGACTTGGAAACGACCTCTGTGGTCGTGTACATGGGTAGAGACACGGAGACAATCTCTGTGGTCGTGAACATGGGCTGAGACATGGAAATGACCTCCATGGTCGTGTACATGGCCAGAGAGATTCAGAGATGACCTCTGTGGACGTGAACATGTGCTGAGACTTGGAAACGACCTCTGTGGTCGTGTACATGGGTAGAGACTCTGAGACGACCTCTGTGGTCGTGAACATGGGCTGAGCCTTGGAAACGGAAGCCTTTCTCCTCCTCCTCCGGGAGGCCAAAGTTGGCAACGCAGGCTCTGGGACGGACAAGGCTGGCAACACAGGCTCTGGGAAGGATGAGGCTGGCAATGCTGGCTCTGGGACGGACGAGATTGACAACACTGTCTCTGGGGCAGATGAAGCTTCCAGATCGCTGGCCGTGGCAGGCGTGGGTGTTGACTCGTTGGCCGTGGCAGGCATGGGCGTTGGCTTGTCGACCACGATGTGGGATGCTGGCTCATCGACCATGATGTGGGACGCTGGCTCGTCGACCATGATGTGGGACGCTGGCTCGTCGACCATGATGTGGGACGTTGGCTCCTCGACCATGACGTGGGATGCTGGCTCTTCGACCATGATGTGGGACGCTGGCTCGGCATCCGCGTTGTGGACCTTTGGCTCGGTAGCCATATCGTGGACCTCTGGCTCGGTGGCCATGTCATGGACCTCTGGCTCGGCATCCACCTCCCCCACAGTGAAAGTGGAACCAATAATCTGCAGGGCGAGGTCGATATATTGAGCCAGGTTGTGGGTACTCTGACCACCTGGCATCAGAAAAGAGATGGACTCATCAGTCCAAATCGGAAACAGTCCTTGAGGGCCACCTCCTTAAAATCCACCTGGCATGCCACAGCAAAAAATTCCTCCATGTAATCCTCCAGAGGACGATTCCCCTGGCATAGGAGGAGGAGCTGGTTTGCTGGGTTCATTTGCGTCACTCAGGTAATCTGTAACGATGTTGCTGCTGGCAATGACGATGAGGATGAAATGAAGAACCCAAGTGCAAATTTATTATTAAACGTGAAATCCAGTAAACACTAACAATAAACATGAAAGAAACATAAAACATGAACTTGACTAAACTTGACATAAACTTGGCTTGACATTAACATAATGTTACCAATCACAAGACTAAACTATAAACAAGATAACAAGACTAAATACAAAGTAATCAAACAATGAACCAATGAAAACAAGACACATGAACAGGGGAAACACATGACAAGATCACATGAGGGAACAGGAAATCACATGACATGATAGGAACAGGAACTAAACTTAAAAATAAAAGACATAAAAACAAGCACAAAACACATAAACTTGACACAATGTAGCAGGTCTTTTATTTTGAAGTTTCTCTCATTCTTTGGTGAGAGTTAAGGATTAGGTAAAAAAAACAATTCTCCCCCAAAAAAAAAAAAAAGAGTTAGGAAGTACTACATCTTGTGTAGTACTTCCAAAAAATGCTGTGAGTTCATGGTTTTTATATGAATCCCCAAAGTTGAATAAAAATCATTGGTCAACTGTTTTGCACTTAACTTGTATGGAGTTTCATATAATATGACAAAGTTACAATACAACATTTAGATTAAGATGGAGAACTAGTTCATTACAGAGACTATTTAGCACGAGACAGACCACTAGTGTTAATATGAATGGGAGAAATTGGAACGCCAAATAGCCAACGCAGAAAAGGAAATGTAGAAAAGGAAGTCCCACCTTACAGGGAAAAGAGCCAAACACCTTTTAGATACAGTCATCACCTGTCAGTTAACTCGAGAATGCGCATGCGCATCAGCTGAACCAGCCTGAAAAAAAATATTTTTAAGCGTAATTCAAGCTAAAGCAGCACAATTTATGATACCATCAATTTTACAGCTGATTTAAAATGTTCTTGGATCGTAATCTTGACAAACCTTTTTGAAGATTTTGTTCTTTTCCCAATCAACTAGATAGGAACTTTAATTTTATGCTATTTGTTTACATAGAAAATAGCTGCCCAGCCTGTCTGGGAGTGTTCTAAAGTTGACCGCAGAGTGGACTGACCTGCCATGAAAGGGACTTTGTACATAATGACATTTAATATTACCTAAAGTTATCTCATTGACCAGTGGCGAATTCTCAGGGCCAGCAAAGCCTTCTCTACTGGCCTAACATGCCAAATAAATAAATATTTTTCATCCTTTCATATTCAATCACCTTTTTGCCCATGTATTTTTAATCACTTTCCACTCTTAATTAATCTACAAACAAATAGAGAAAAACGAAAAGTTTATCCAGTCAGAATGTATTCCTTGATGCTTACAAGCAAAGTGTGACAACTGTTTCACAAATCACATGCCCGAAGCAGCGCGTGAGTTTGATCTCCACCCCGTCAGGCCTTCAGAATTTCTTCAGAATCCCTAAACAGTGCAAATGAATGGGCAACTAAAGTCAGATTGTCAGATTCATCAGCCAGTCAGATTGATTTATTTGTTCTGGGTGAGTGGGTGTGATCTTTAGGATATGTCCCAGTCGAGGCCTTCAAGCTGGCCTTGAGTGACACAATCACGCTTTAAGTGATGTGCGTAATTCAAGAGTGAAAAGCATAAGATCAAGCTGTCTGACGAGTCTGCTGTCATCACTGCTGATATTGCCGTTGAGAAAGAGATCCTCGTGGATTTAAAAACACAAGATGTTCTGCATGACCGTGTGATTGCTTAATTTATTAAACAGGAAAGGAAGCAAATTGGTAAGTGCTTTTTGCATTGTTATAGCAACATCAGGAGTTTTCTAAGCGTAAATTAGGCTGCTTGAGCATTCAGTGTCGGATCAAGTTTTGAAAAGTATTTGTGCGTTCCATTCAACTCAGAAAGTCGGATTTTGCAACTTCCTACTAGGAAAAGTGCAATGGAATGCATCTTAAAATAAAAAATTACAACTTGTAGGCTCGTGCAGAAATTGTCAACACTCAACACTCAGGGAGATATACAAAGTAAGTGATAAACATTCACTTTATTAAGTAATATCGATAAATATGTTCGTTTCCACATTACATGTTATTAAAGCTTGTTTAACAAACACCTACAGAAACAGGTGTATAAAACATAATCTTTTTTGATAATCATACACCTATAGCACAAATGCTAGTGCTGCAGCATTGTTTATCAGTTGGGTTGCTAGGAGACATCTAATGAGAGTCAAACCCCTGCTAAGCTAACGGGAGCATTGCAGTTTTCCAAATATTGGGGAATGGAATGCATTTATGGTTGGAGATATCAAGTAGGAATATCCCACATCCAACTTGAATGGAACGCAGCATAACCGTGTAACCTGATAAAACGACATTTATTGCAAGCAGCATTTAAATCACAAATATTATTAGATAGATTTTTACAGGTATTATACACCTCCTTGGTAGATTCATATGAAAAATTATGATTTTTGAATGTCTGTTTGGGAGACGTTAATTTCACAAAACAGTCATGCTGCAGTTAAAATTAAGCTTGCTTGAGCATTAAGTGTCCTTTCAAGTTCTGGCTTTCGTGCGTGGATGTGTCAATTGGTATTACTAGTTAGCTGCGACATAATGTATGATGCCCAAAGGCATAGGGTGTCATATTCATTGTAAAACTGTGTTTTATTAATGTTATGAATCACGCTGAAGGCCTAGACTTTAAATGAATGGCCCGCCACTGTCACTGACCAAATATGAGAAGTGTCTGTTTTGTTATTAATCTGAACTGCAACACAGTAAAGTTAATGGAAAGGAGTACTGATGTTTACTTTTGTATTTTCGTTTTGCCCTTCAGCTCTTACAGTAGTATATGGAGTTTTTGGGGGGTTTGCTTAAGAAAAACTAGCTTTTGACAGATCTGCTGAAACAATACTCTAAAATCATCAGTCAGATCTTGTCCATTACTTGAATGGGGTCTGCAACAGCACCTACTGTAAATCTACCTTAAATGTATACTGTAGTTCACAAATGTTAACTTTATGGATGTTTATACATTCAAAAACACATTTTATTTATACAATTGAGTGGATAAATGTCCATCTTTGAATTATTGTGAGTGGCGAGCTTGTGGTTGAGTGTCTGTCCAGGGAGAGGGGAAGCGGTAAGGATTCATCCCTGGGTGACAATTAGGTCCAACAGCTGTTTCTTGTTGCAGTAATTTGGGAAGAGGGATAAGAGGGGCCCACACAAGAGCCCAAGGAGAGCGAGAGAGTGATGCATAGGAGTGCGACACATTAGAGTGTTTACAAGCGTATAGAGTGTTTATTTTGAAGTTAATAAAAGAGTGTGACATTACCTGAACCCCGCTTCCTCATTTCTACAACGACCAGTCCTGTTACAGTGGTGCCAAAACCCGGGAACCTTGAGGAAGATAATACACCGTCATGGAGTCCTCACCGCTGAACAAAGTCATCAAGTCCCTCTCCAGCATGCACTAGGCGCATCACCAAGCCCTGCTTGAGCTGCGTCGAGACCAAGACCAGTGCTTTCAGGTGATCTCTGGGCTCAAGCAGAGGACCGGCAGGTGCTCTGGAGCTTCATACACCAGGACCAAAGCTCGGCCGCAACCCGGACTCAACACCTTCCATGCCCCCGCTCACTCTGATGAAAATGGGCCCGCTCGATGAACCAGAGTCTTTCTTTGACTTGTTTGAGCAAACAGCGGAGCTCTGGAAATGGTCGAAGTCACAATGGGCAGCCGGAATCCTGCCGCTGTTGTCCAGGGAAACCCAGCTCGCAGCCCAACACCTGCCTTCAGCAAACCTCTTGGTGTATGAGGACTTGAAGAAAGCCATCATGCAACAGGTCGGCCGCAGCCCTGAGCAACAAAGACAGCACTTCCACTCACTGATGCTGAGCGAGCATGGGCGCCCGTTTGAGTTTTCCCAACAGCTCCGTGACGCCTACTGGAAGTGGCTGCTGGTGGAGGTATACGACGCTGAGGGAGTCGTTGCTTTGGTGGTGCTGGAGCAGTTCGTCCTTCGTCTGCTGACCGGAACAGCAGAATGGGTCCAGTGCCACCGCCCGGCGTCGCTGGAAGAGGCCATCCAGCTGGCTGAGGACCATATGGTGGCGAACCAGGGGCGTATCAGCCCTCGGTTTCTTTCTCTCCTCACACTCTCTCTCTTCACTCTCCCTCTCTCTCTCACTTCCCCTCTACACACTGGTCCCCACCCCATTCCCCCGGAAACAGGGGATGTTTACTCCCAAACTCGCTCCCCTGGCACTGCGGTTTGTGTCTCTTCTCACTCTTCCACCCAGGTTGGTGAATTCGTGCAGGCATAATGTCTGGGCCAGCTTGTTGAAGTTGTGGGGAGCCGGGGCACTTCCAGGACTAATGCACCATGATGGAATTGGGAGTATTGGTCCAGGTCCCTGACACCCCACGGGCCTCCCCCGATTGAGCTGGAACATACCGCATACCTGTGAGTATCAGGGGAATTACATATCATGCCTTGGTGGATACTGGTTGCAATCAAACCACTATCCACCATTGTTTGGTTCAAGACGAAGCTTTTGGCATGGGGCGGAAGGTGAAGGTGAAGGTGAGGTGTGTGCACGGGGATATTCAAAGATACCCTATAGTGACAGTCACTATTCAATTTTGGGGACAAAATCATAGTGTTGAGGCTGCAGTTAATTCCCGCCTCACCCATCCACTAATTTTGGGAATGAATTGGCTGACATTTACTTCTTTATTGAGGGGAATGTGTCTGGATGGGTCCTGCGACAAAGTGTATCAGTGTGGTGTGTGACTCGCTGGATGGGGAGGTGAAGCCATGGTTGTCTACGTCAGCTCCATGTCAGGAGGAGGACGAATTATTGGGTATTAAATCAATTCGCACCAGTGTTTATCACCCGCAAACAGACGGGTTGGTGGAACAATTTAATAAAACCCTGAAAAATATGATTCGTAAGTTCGTGCATGAGGATGCTAGGAATTGGGATAAGTGTCTTGATCCCCTGATATTCACAGTACAAGAGGTCCCCCAAGCCTCCACAGGGTTTTCCCTGTTCGAGCTGCTGTATGGGTGTCGGCCACACGGCGTGTTCAACATCATGTGGGAAGCTTGGGAGGAGGGACCTTCAAACAGTAAAAATGAAATTCAGAACGTTCTTGATCTTAGAGCAAAACTCCACACTTTGGGTCAACTAACAAAAGAGAATTTGCTCCAAGCTCAAGAATGCCAAAGCCTACTATATTATAGGGGAGCTCGGCTACAGGAATTTTCACCATGAGACAAAGTGCTTGTATTACTCCCAACCTCGAGCTCCAAATTACTCGCCAAGTGGCAAGGGCCCTTTGATGTCACACGACGAGAGGGAGATCTCGATTATGAGGTAAAACAAACAGACAGAGGTGACGCACGTCAAATATACCATCTCAACCTCTCTGACCGGAGTCGGTTGGTGGGGGTGTGTGGCGAGGGTGTGGTTGAGTGTCCGTCCAGGGAGAGGGGAAATGGTAAGGATTCATCCCTGGGTGACAGTTAGGTATAATAGTTGTTTCTTGTTGCAGTAATTCGGGAAGAGCGATAAGAGGAGCCCATGCCAGAGCCCAGGGAAAGAGAGAGTGATGCACAGGAATGCGACGCATTAGAGTGTTTACAAGCATATAGAGTGCTTATTTTGGAGTTAATAAAAGAGTGTGACATTACCTGAACCCCGCTTCCTTATTCCTACAATGACTAGTACTGTTACAAGTGTATACAAAGGCTGTAAGCACTAGTGTGTTATCTTCTATGTGATATGAAGGTCTTGTTATTGACTACCCTGACAGTACGAATACAATGCACATGTGTCTGTTCGATGGATGTGTTTTACTGGAACATGGAACAAGTGTTAACAGACAAATTACCGTCTGTCGCTCTGTTGTCACTGGAAATGTATTGCATCGTGTCTGATTAGAACACTGTGTTAGAGCATTTTCTCATCTGCAATATGTTGCTGAAGACATATGAGACTTAGAGGGAGAAAAGGGCAGTCCTTGATGACCCACACAACACCAGAACTTGTTGCATTGCTTGCCCTCTTATCAGCTGCTATTTTTATTTTTTATTTTTTATTTTTTTTTTACAACAGAACTGACAAATGGCTGTCATCCTCAAAACAGGGCACAAGTGGCTTGAGTCAGTGAATGTGCCTGGCTTATTCTGCTGAGGTTGCCATAGACATCAAGAGGTCAGCTATTACAGAGACAACAAACAGGACTAAGGCTATTGGTGTCTTAAAATATGTGCTAATGTGCTAACACATTGTACTGCAATTATCAAACTTGGTGCATGCCAAACAGGAGAAGACACAAAGCTGTGTTTGTAGAGAGAAAGAGAGAGATATGAGAGGGAGAGTTGTTTTGTGGCCCCTACTTCGGTATTCTTAGCATGTATCTGAGGGTCATTGCACGAAAGATAATGAACGGAGACTATTTTTAAATGCCATCTCAGTATTTTATTTCACAGTTAGTGTGTGTGTGTGTGTGTGTGTGTGTGTGTATGTGTGAGCTTGTAGCATGTTGTGAGATGTTATTGGCAATGATATTAAAGACATAAGGCATTAGACTGTTTGACATTATTATTAGATACCCGGATTATTAGCCAACCCAATTTGAAGTTAAAATCTAACAGAATGCACTATAAAATCATATAATGCTGAACTAGAATGTTTGTCCTATTATTTGTCAATTTACATTCACATTTACATCCACCCAAACGCACAATCCAGATTTTATGCACAAAGCTATGACCAGATCCCTTCTTCAAAGGCTGTCTTACATAGAATCAAAACTTTTCACAATCCTGTCAATTGCTGATGGATAAAATAAAAATAAAAAAATTCTTTTTGAATATCTTGTTTCAGTTCTGATTGCAGAATTTGATAATATCACCTGATATTTACCTATTTAATTAGGGTGACATTTCCTTCCCCACACACATGCTATATAAATAGCCTTGATGCATGTAGCTAAGCTAACACTTAGATAATTTAATAAGCACAAAACACAGAGCACACACTCTTTAGTTGGCCAAAATTATGAATCTCAGAACATTTGTTACAAATAATTTGATACAGGCTATGACAGAAGCAAGGATATGATGCCCAAAAAAGCGAATTAGGTAGACAGCAGTTTTGAGACACAGCCAAACTGTATAAGGCAAACTGGCTCGGATCAAATAGCCTTGTAGCGCAGTATGACGCTAGTTGTTAAGATCCACTGCTCAAGATACCAATAGCCTCATGTGCCTGCCTCTTCTCTGCTCCTTTCAGGCTATTGATCCCTGTAGCTTCTCTCTCAGAGATAGATGACCAGCCATCATGGTGCACTTATTCATCAACGAGACCACTCTAAACCTCAGAGAGAGAGAGCTCATTTCAGAGCCTGTCATCACATTAACATGCACACAGACTTGCATGTACACGCATGCATAACTGATGCAAAAAAATTAATAAAATAAAAATAAAAATGCTGTCAAACAGGGTTGACAGGGTTGTTCTCTCCTTTTGGAGGATTATTTCTTTCTCTTGGTCTCTTTCACTGTCTCTATCACTCTCTCTCATTTAGTCACCTCTTTTTCCATTAAAGTGTTAGCATGTTGCTATGCAAATGAGCAATAAGCATAAAAATGCATACACATATAGTACATATTGGGTAAAGTTGTGTTTTTGTAATTAGATTTAACAATTTTTTATTGATACTTTTCAGGATTGAATGAATAAAGAATATGTATAATCAACATTTCACTCACTTTGCAGTGGATTATGCGATTGCCATGTAAATATAAATAAAATTGCCACGGTCATAATTTAAATTATGATGCCTCACTACAAGAAATTACAGTGTAGGCTTTTGATGATGTGTGTTCCAGGAGAAATCATTTATTGCACTCATGGCTCATTTGTTGTCTGGGCATATGATGGCTTTAGTGAGTAAAAAATGCACAAATTAAACATTTGTAATGGAAAGGGAGTTTTTGCAAACATTTTCCCCTCAGTCATGACATAAGAAAAACAAAAATATGCAAATGGAATGTCTGTTTCTCTGCAACACAGCAAATCATTTTATTGCTTCTCTCCACTCTGTTATAGAAAACAATAAATGACTTAACAGTCCAGTGATTTTGGTAATTAGTCTAACCACAGCAATTGTGGAACAAGTGCTGAACAAGACCACTCACTGCTGTGGAAAACACATTCAGCAGTGTGGATTAGCTTGTGTCAAGTCGCAGCAATAAAATACAGATCTCACCCAACAAAACCCATCTTCAGTCTGACCTATTATTTAGATACTTTAATACTGCCACCGACAGCTGTTAATGACTATAACAAAAGCACAGCAATAACAATTTTAGGGAGACACCACCACATTTTTGGTATACAGATACATTTTGAATACAAAGACATACAGTGTCACAGAGTGCACTGCAAGTCACAGTATTAATATTATTATTATTTGGCAAAAATAAACTTTAGCAGGGGCGTGTTTACGATTTCTGAGGCCCCAAGCAACCGACCAGCCCCAATTTCGAAAATTTTTGCTTAAAAAATTACATAAAATTTATTTTAAATAATAATTTTAAATTCATCCTATCAGCCATTGTAGGCAAGTACATTCAAAATGTTTAATGAAATAAAAATCTAGTTAATGATAATTATTATTTCCAGTTGTTCCACAATACAGCGATAAAAAAAGCAATACATATATTTTTACAAAACACTTTTTAGAACATTGCCGTTTATCAAGTGCTGAAACATCTTGGTGCAGAACAATCTAGTTAAACATTGTAACAGTCACCTCTTTGCAACCTGAACTTGTTCGGAACATTAAATCTTTGTGACACCTGTGCTAAAAACACTCTAGATGCAGCACAACGAATGAAACAGAACACAGGTGTCTCGACACGTGTTTTTGAGACCTGATGTTCTTTTTAACTTAACACAGAGTCTAAAAATGTGCCGGTCCTGCGTGAGACACTGAAGAAATAGCGAGACGTGATGCAGCAGGTATGGAAGTTCATCCAGTGTGTGTTTACAAAGGAAAACAATGGAAAAACCGAGCAGATGCACGCAAAAACACATTCGGTGTGAACGACCCCTAACACATCTGTTTGTGCGTATGTGAGTGTTTGAAACAAGTTCGGAAGGACTGTATATTTTTTCATAAACTACAAACCCAAACTCAAAATCCTACTAGAAAAACTGACTTAAAAACACGGTGGACCTCTAACGTGAACCGCTCTAAAGTGCTGACAACAGTGTATTCACGCGTGTACCCAAAACAACATGTCACCTCTTAAGCATTGTTTGCTGAGCTTTCCTACTGGGGCGGGGGCCCCCCGATGTGTCGGGCCCCATGCAATTGCGTGGTTTGAGTGGTGGTTAAAACTGCTACTGCACTTAAGATCCGTAAAGTTGTTTACAAAAAAATAAAAACAAAAATAAAAAAGTGATACAAAGGTGAAGATGCTGCAATATACAGTTGTGCTCAAAAGTTTGCATACCCCTGGAGAATTGGTCATATATGTACCATTTTAAGGGAAAACATGAGTGAGCAGGCAAAACACATTTCTTTTATTTCTTATGGGATTCATATTCAACTGTAGGTTGTAACAGAATGGCACAATCATAAAACAAAACATGGCAACAAAGAAAAAAAATGAAATGACCCCTGTTCAGAAGTCTGCATACCCTTAGTTCTTAATACTGTGTATTGCCCCCTTTAGCATCAATGACAGCGTGCAGTCTTTTGTAATAATTGTCTATGAGGCCCCAAATTCTTGCAGGTGGTATAGCTGCCCATTCGTCTTGGCAAAATGCCTCCAGGTCATGCAAAGACTTTGGTCGTCTTGCATGAACCGCACGTTTGAGATCTCCCCAGAGTGGCTCGATGATATTAAGGTCAGGAGACTTTGATGGCCACTCCAGAACCTTCACCTTTTTCTGCTGTAACCACTGGAGGGTCAACTTGGCCTTGTGCTTAGGGTCATTGTCATGCTGGAAAGTCCAAGGGTGTCCCAAGCGCAGCTTCCGTGCAGAATAATTCAAATTGTCTGCCAGTATTTTCTGATAACATGCTGCATTCATCTTGCCATCAATTTTCAAAAGATTCCCCGTGCCTTTAGAGCTCACACACCCCCAAAACATCAGTGAGCCACCACCATGCTTCACAGTGGGGATGGTATTCTTTTCACTATAGGCCTTGTTGACACCTCTCCAAATATAGCGCTTATGGTTGTGACCATAAAGCTCTATTTCGGTCTCGTCACTCCAAATTACAGTGTGCCAGAAGCTGTGAGGCATGTCAAGGTGTTGTCGGGCATATTGTAACCAGGCTTTTTTGTGGCATTAGTGCAGTAAAGGCTTCTTTCTGGCAACTCGACCATGCAGCTCATTTTTGTTCAAGTGTCGTCATATTGTGCTCCTTGAAACAACCACACCGTCTTTTTCCAGAGCAGCCTGTATTTCTCCTGAGATTACCTGTGGGTTTTTCTTTGTATCCCGAACAATTCTTCTGGCAGTTGTGGCTGAAATCTTTCTTGGTCTACCTGACCTTGGCTTGGTATCAAGAGATCCCAGAATTTTCCACTTTTTAATAAGTGATTGAACAGTACTGACTGGCATTTTCAATGCTTTGGATATCTTTTTATATCATTTTCCATCTATATAAAGTTACATTACCTTGTTACGCAGGTCTTTTGACAGTTCTTTCCTGCTCCCCATGGCTCAGTATCTAGCCTGCTCAGTGCATCCATGTGAGAGCTAACAAACTCATTGACTATTTATACACAGACACTAATTGCAATTTAAAAAGCCACAGGTGTGAGAAATTAACCTTTCATTGCCATTTAAACCTGTGTGTGTTACCTTGTGTGTCTGTAACAAGGCCAAACATTCAAGGGTATGTAAACTTTTGATCAGGGCCATTTGGGTGATTTCTGTTATCATTATGATTTAAAAAGGAGCCAAACAGCTATGTGATAATAAATGGCTTCATATGATCACTATCCTTAAATAAAAGATTTTTTTCAAAATCAATGCCAAAATTTCACAATTTCTGCCAGGGTATGCAAACTTTTGAGCACAACTGTATATTACATTAGAGATATAAGCAAACTCACATAAGATTAAATGCAAAGGCAAAAAATGCAGCAATATGGAATACATTATGAAGACAATCCACATAAGAGAGTTGTTAATGGGGTTGCAAGGCAGTGATGCAGCAATATCATTTACGTGTTAAGAGAACTCATATGATAAAACGTGTGTGTGTGTATATATATATATATATATATATATATATATATATATATATATATATATGCACCAAAGTGGCATTCAGCTGATCACAGTGTATTGTCAGGATAATAATAACATGAAAGATTACTATTACAATTTGGAAAAAAAATTCAGAACCTTTTAAACTACTTCAAAGAGATCTCATCAAAACATCCTCCATGTGCAACAATGAGAGCTTTGCAGATCCGTGGCATTCTAGCTGTCAGTTTGTCCAGATACTCAGGTGACATTTCACCCCATGCTTCCTGTAGCACTTGCCATAGATGTGGCTGTCTTGTTGGGCACTTCTCATGTACCTTACAGTCTAGCTGATCCCACAAAAGCTCAATTATCTGTTGTCCAATGTCTGTGTTTCTTTGCCCACTCTAAACTTTTCTTTTTGTTTTTCTGTTTCAATTCTTCCCATAAGGCCTGCACCCCTGAGTCTTCTCTTTAGTGTTGTACATGAAACTGATGTTGAGCGGGTAGAATTCAATGAAGCTGTCAGCTGAGGACATGTGAGGTGTCTATTTCTCAAACTAGAGACTCTGATATACTTATCCTCTTGTTTAGTTATTCATCTGGCCTTCCATATCTCTTTCTGTCCTTGTTAGAGACAGTTGTCCTTTGTCTTTGAAAACTGTAGTGTAAACCTTTGTATGAAATCTTCAATTTTTTGGCAATTTCAAGCATTGTATAGCCTTCATTCCTCAAAACAATGATTGACTGATGAGTTTCTAGAGAAAGCTGTTTCTTTTTTGCCATTTTAGACCTACTATTGACCTTAAGACATGCCAGTCTATTGCATACTGTGGCAACTCAAAAACAAATACAAAGACAATGTTAAACTTCATTTAACAAACCAAATAGCTTTCAGCAGTGTTTGATATAATGATTTTCTAGTACCAAATTAGCAATTTAGCATGATTACTCAAGGATAAGGTGTTGGAGTGATGGCTGCTGGAAATGGGGCCTGTCTAGATTTGATCAAAAATTACTTTTTTCAAACAGTGATGGTGCTGTTTTTTACATCAGTGATGTCCTGACTATACTTTGTGATTAGTTGAATGTCACTTTGGTAAATTAAAGCACTAATTTCCTTCTGAAACAGCTAAATCTGTACATTATTCCAAACTTTTGGCCGCCAGTGTATATTTAAGTTTTTTAGGCATGTTATGCAAATGAAATACACATCCTAAATGCTGGCTGAGTGCAGAATGGCATACTACCATACTACTCATACTATTTCTGCCATAGAGACTTATGGCAAAAGTAATAAAAGTAGTATGGGTAGTATGCTATTCTGAACTCAGCAGCTGGTTCAAGATTTCTTCCTTGAGTTACTTCAGCGTTTAATGTCTGTGGTCAAAACAGTTTTATGTGCTTTAGCGCCACCTGTTGCGCTGGTTCTTGTAACTGCAGAGGCTCCTGACACGTGATCTAAAGCTTAGATTTTATTGGTTAGGGCATTTCATTGCCCAGCAATAAAAAAATAAATAAAATAAAATAAAATAAAAAATCAACACACTCAAGGTAAAAAAGGCTTTGCTTTGTCGGCACGCGATTCAGAGAAAATGTTTGATCCAGGTGTGAATGGCTTGTTAGTAATTGTTTTGACGCAAAAATTTAATCGCAGCGAAGATTCACGTTTGCTGTGAAAGTCTGGGACATGACATAAAAGCCTTTTGAAAAGTACCAAAACAAATGAAGGAGGCATGGTAAAAATTTAAGTCATTTTAAATGTGACCTTTGGAAAATAAATAAATAAATAAATATATATATATATATATATATATATATATATATATATATATAAATATATTATTTTTTATAAAAAATCAACCTTGAAAGTTCATGCTTTTGTATATTCATGCTTAACATGAAAACATGCATCATTTCAGGTTTTATGTCAATGATGCCAAATGCCATTGCATGGTTCTCACGTTTCATAACTGGTCATGATGTGATTCATCTGAATATGCAGAAGCACAAATGGGATTTGAGAGCTTCAGTGAAGGACAAGGTTTTGAGTGAAATTTTGATCCTTTTAGGAGACTGACCCTGGTCACTACTTGCTTTAGTTGAGAGAAAAAAAGGCAGCATGAATATTTTGTAAAACATCTCTTTATGTTCAATGGAACAAAGAAAGTCAAGTGGGTTTGGAATGATATGAGTGTCGGTAAATGTTTACAGAATTTACATTTTTGGGTTCAAAATCCTGTGTGCATATGTATTTTTACATCATACAGTAGAGTGACTTAGAGCGACATTTTTAACATACAGACTCTTTTAATTAAACTCTAACCTCATCTCAAACCCAAGTTATGTCCCCACATCCTCCCTCCCATTTTATCTTTTTCATTGCCATTGTGTTTGAATAAATTCCACCAATTAATTACTAAACCCAAAAATGTTTTCATTTAATCACTGTAGAATTTAATTAAAACCCAATCTCATTTTAGGAATACCTGAACTCCACGTCTCTCACTCTATCTGTCTGTTTTGTTGAACAGTAAATTCTCGGTGGCCCATGTTATTTATTGCCTTTGTCCGCAGCCAGTTGGCCACAGCTGTCCTTGGGGTGCTATTTCATTTATATAGAGGGCTGACACTCCATGTCTATTCACTCTGACCCTATGAGGGGTGACATGCCATTCTGTGTGCCATGATGACATTATCAACACTAAAGCAGATGGAGAGAGTTCAAGGTCTCCATTTATAGTAAAATGAAAGGCTGGGCCCTGGTGAAGCTGCAAAAATCACATAAAGCCAGCATAAAAGTAATCCATAATACACTAGTGGTTAAATCCATGTCTTCTGAAGCTATATGATAGGTGTGGGTGAGAAACATATTAATTTTTAAGTCCTTTTTACTATAAATATCCACCTTTGACCAGCCTGATCAGTAAAATGCATGAAGACTGTGAATCACCAAAAAACAAAAGAATGTGGACGTGAAAGTGAAATGGGAGATTTATAGTACAAAATGACTTAAATATTGATCTGTTTCTCACCCACATCTATCATATCACTTCAGAAGATATGAATTTAACTACTGGAGTCTTATGGATTACTTTGATGCTGACTTTATGTGATTTTTAGAGCTTCAAAGTTCTGGCCACTATTCACTTGTATTGTATGGACCTACAGAGCAGAGATATTCTTCTAAAAATCTTAATTTGTGTTCTGCAGAATAAATAAAGTCATACACATCAGGAATGGCATGAGAGTGAGTGAATTATATATATATATATATATATATATATATATATATATATATATATATATGTGTGTGTGTGTGTGTGTGTGTGTGTGTGTGTGTGACTTAACTTCTCCAGTTAGTTTAATAGAAAGGCTTTGCAATGGCGAAATAGGGGCAAGAATTTCCAGGGAGGGGCTCTCTCAGGTGGAAGCAACCAATGAGCCAAATATCTGAGACCGAATGCATAATAATAAAACAAAAAATTGGGTAGTCCTAGCCCACCTTTGTCAATCGGCCTATGTAACTTATTGAAATGTAATCTGGGACATTTACCATTCCAAATGAAGGACATCTCTATGCTATCAAATGCTTGAAATAAGAGAGGGGGACATCTACAGGGAGTGATTGTAGCAGGTAGTTGAATTTTGGAATACAGTTCATTTTAATAACATTAACCTTCCAAGTCATAGATAAATGTAATGAAGCCCACCTGCCCACATCACTTGAAAACCTTTTTATTAAGGGGTCAAAATTAACTAAATTAACTAATAACACAAATTTGCTGGGAATAAAATGCCCAAATACTTAATGCCCTGTTTGGGCCATTGGAAGGCACCTGGCTGAAAAGCCGTTACTGGTCAGTATGCTGTCAGAGCCAAATCTTCGGATTTAGACCAACTGACTCTGTATCCTGAGAACTTAGAAAAGGAATGAATAATTTTGTGGAGGCAAGGCATAGATCTAGTGAGGTTGGAGACAATCAATAAAATATCATCTGCATAAAGCAAAAGCTTATGCACCATACCTCCCGCCACCATCCCTGGAAAAACATCTTCCTTTCTTATCGTGGCTGCTAATGTCTAGGGCAAGACAGAACAATAATGGGGAAAGAGGGCAACCCTGCCGGGTGTCCCTATCCAGAGTAAAATAATCTGAAATTATTTTTTTATTTTTTGTACTGCCATTACCTGGTGTCTACAAAGTAACTTTACTGGAGAAGCAATCTATCTACAGGAGTCTGCAGTTGCGTGTAAGTGTGTTTATTTAATTGTTGTACTTTGTTGTAGAGTAGTATTCATTGCTAGACTTGTGCTGTTTGTTTACTGTCTTGAACTCGCGTCGCTTTACGTGTGTTGGAGTGTGCGCTACATTGTTTTGACTTGTCCCAGGGTATTCACTGCTAGATTTAGAGTTGTTTGTCCAGTGTGTGTAAAACTATCGTTGTTTTTAGAGTCTATAAACAGTGCTTCACTTGTTTTAAAGTATTATTTATTGATAAAGTGTAGCATAATTTATTTGCGGTGTACTGAAGTTGCATTTGTTCCTGTGCTTGTCACCTCACGCAACCCTTAGTCCTTCAAGGTAGCCTGGAGAGGTGAGGTGTCCAAGCCACATCAGCTACTTACTGAGGTACCTCAGGGTTCAGTGCTTGGGCCACTTCTCTTCTCTATATACACAACATCACTGGGTCCCATCATTCAGGCACATGGTTTCTCTTACCTCTGCTACGCTGATGACACGCAACTCTACTTGTCTTTCCAGCCCAACGACACCACAGTGACTGCTCGAATCTCTGCCTGCCTGGCAGACATCTTGGCCTGGATGAAGGAACACCACCTGCAACTTAACTCAGCCAAGACCGAACTCCTTGTCTTTCCAGCCTACCCTGCTGTTGAATACAAAATCACCATGCAGCTGGGTGCAACTATAGTAACGTCTTCCAAAACGGTCAGAAATCTAGGGGTAACTATCGATAACTTTCACAGACCACATCTCAAAGACCACAAGATCATGTAGATTTACACTCTACAATATCAGGAAGATACAGTGCATCCGGAAAGTATTCACAGTGCTTCACTTTTTCCACATTTTGTTGTTACAGCCTTATTCCAAAATGGATTAAATTCATTATTTTCCTCAAAATTCTTCAAACAACACCCCATAATGACAATGTGAAAGAAGTTTGTTTGAAATCTTTGCAAATGTATTAAAAAAAAGAAAGAAAAAAAAAAATCACATGTACATAAGTATTCACAGCCTTTGCTCAATACTTTGCTGAAGCACCTTTGGCACCAGTTACAGCCTCAAGTCTTTTTGTGTATGATGCTACAAGCATGGCACGCCTATTTTTGGGCAGTTTCTCCCATTCTTCTTTGCAGGACCTCTCAAGCTCCATCAGGTTGGATGGGGAGCGTCGGTGCACAGCCATTTTCAGATCTCTCCAGAGATGTTCAATCAGGTTCAAGTCTGGGCTCTGGCTGGGCCACTCAAGGACATTCACAGAGTTGTCCCGTAGCCACTCCTTTGTTACCTTGGCTGTGTGCTTAGGGTCGTTGTCCTGTTGGAAGATGAACCTTCACCCCACTCTGAGGTCCAGAGTGCTCTGGAGCAGGTTTTCATCAAGGATGTCTCTGTACATTGCTGCATTCATCTTTCCCTCAATCCTGACTAGTCTCCCAGTTCCTGCCGTTGAAAAACATCCCCACAGCATGATGCTGCCACCACCATGCTTTACTGTAGGGATGGTATTGGCCAGGTGATGAGCAGTGCCTGGTTTCCTCCAGACATGATGCTTGCCATTCAGGTCAAAGAGTTCAGTCTTTGTTTCTCATGGTCTGAGAGTCCTTCAGGTGCCTTTTGGCAAACTCCAGGCAGGCTGTCATGTGCCTTTTACTGAGGAGTGGCTTCCGTCTGGCCACTCTACCTTACAAGCCTGATTGGTGGAGTGCTGCAGAGATGGTTGTTCTTCTGGAAGGTTCTCCTCTCTCCACAGAGAAAAGCTGGAGCTCTGTCAGAGTGACCATCGGGTTCTTGGTCACCTCCCTGACTAAGGCCCTTCTCCCCCGATCGCTCAGTTTGGCCGGGCAGCCAGCTCTAGGAAGAGTCCCGGTGGTTCCAAACTTCTTCCATTTACGGATGATGGAGGCCACTGTGCTCATTGGGACCTTCAATGCTGCAGAAATTGTTCTGTACCCTTTCCCAGATCTGTGCCTCGATACAATCCTGTCTCGGAGGTCCACAGACAATTCCTTGGACTTCATGGCTTGGTTTGTGCTCTGACATGCATTGTTAACTGTGGGACCTTATATAGACAGGTGTGTGCCTTTCCAAATCATGTCCAATCAACTGAATTTACCACAGGTGGACTCCAATCAAGTTGTAGAAACATCTCAAGGATGATCAGTGGAAACAGGATGCACCTGAGCTCAATTTTGAGTGTCATGGCAAAGGCTGTGAATACATATGTATGTGATTTTTTTTTTTTTCATTTTTTTTTTTTTTTAATACATTTGCAAAGATTTCAAACAAACTTCTTTCACCTTGTCATTATGGGGTATTTTTGGTAGAATTTTGAGGAAAAGAATGAATTTAATCCATTTTGGAATAAGGCTGTAACATAACAAAATGTGGAAAAAGTGAAGTGCTGTGAATACTTTCCGGATGCACTGTAAGACCCTTCCTCTCTGAACATGCCACACAACTTCTTGTTCAGTCACTTGTCATAACTAGACTGGACTACTCTTGCAGGCCTCCCTGCATGTGCAATTAGACCCCTGCAAATGATCCAAAATGCAGCAGCATGACTGGTCTTTAATGAACCAAAGAGAGCGCATGTTACACCACTCCTTGTCTCTCTTCACTGGCTGCCGGTTGATGCACGTATCAAATTCAAGGCTCTGATGCTGGCATAAAGAACAGTCACTGGGTCTGCTCCAGCATACCTAAAATCATTTCTGCAGAGCTATGTGCCCACTAGAAGCCTGCTGTTGGCTAAGGAACGTCGCCTTGTTGTACCGACACAAAGAGGCACCAAAACACTTTCCTGTACTTTCAGCTTCATCACACCACATTGGTGAAATGACCTTCCCAACTCCATCCGTGAAGCTGACTCACTTTCAAAAAACAGCTAAAAACACATCTTTTCCATGAGCACATAACCAGTCTCAAAAAAACAAACAAAAAAAATACAAATAAAATACATTTCTTGTTGCACTTTAATCTCTTTTGAATGCTACTACTCTGATGCTAGTGAAACTTTGTAATATGGCACTTTTTGTACCACTGTCTCCTTGAGATGATTTGCTTATGTTTTCCTCTTTTGTAAGTCGCTTTGGATAAAAGCGTCTGCCAAATGAATAAATGTAAAATGTAAAATGTAACTTAATCCATCCAATAAAAGTATTCCCAAACCCGTATATTTCCAAAATCTTAAAAAGATAATCCCATTCTACCATATCAAACGCCTTTTCGGCATCAAGGGAGATGGCAGCAACCGGAGTCTGATCATTCGTCACTGACCACATGCTATTGATGAAACGCCTAATGTTATCAGAAGAGCTGCAGCCCTGAATAAACCCCACCTGATCTATATGTATAAGAGATGTCATAACTTTACTTAATTGGTTAGCCAAAATTTTTGTCAATATTTTAACATCTAGCTGGATCAGGGAAATTGGACTGTAACTCTTACACTCATTTGTATCTTTGTCCTTTATAGAAACAGACTGATCCGGGCTTGTGTCATGGTTGGCGGAAGCTTTCCATTCTTTAATGATTCCGTATAAACTTCTAACAAAAGTGGAGCCAGTTCTATAGCATAAGATCTAAAAAATTCAGCGGCAAAGCAGTCTGGCCCTTGAGACTTGCCTGTAGGCAAGGCCTTAATTACCTCGCCATGCTCCTCCAATTTTATCTCAGAATCAAGATAATTTTTTTGCTCAGTCGTCAGTTTAGGGAGTTCTAATGGTTCCACAAAGTTCCTAATATCTTCATCAGTAGATGAAGACATGGAACTATTGAGATCAAGATAGAATTCTTTAAAAGCCGTATTAATATCAATGGCCTTGAATAGCCAAAACTCCACCTTCCATGACAAAATAGTATTATATCTGTATTTCAATCAGGTCAATTCTCTGAGGCCATCAGACGACATTCGGCGCTTCAGCTCTGCCTCGTCACTTTTAATATTCCCTTCCAACTCCACGAGTTCTTGTGCTTTGGATTTTTTGGTGAATGTGGCATACTGTATGATCTGGCCCCTAAGAACTGCTTTAAGTGCCTCCCAAGCCATGCCCACAGAGGATACTGAGGACCAGTTGGTCTCCATATAAACATTGATTTCAGCCTTTAACATTTGTTGGAATTCAGGATTTTGCAAAAGGGATACATTAAAGTGCCGACTATATGATTTCCTTTTCTCCATATGTGGCAACACTTCTAAACTCACCAGGGCGTGATCTGAGATTAAAATGTTTCCAACTGAGCAATCAACAACAGATGAAATGAGGGACTTAGATATAAAAAAAAAATCTATTCTAGAATAAATCTTATGGACTGATGAAAAACATTTATAGTCCCTACCAGATGGGTTCAAAAGTCTCCAAATATCTGTAAGACCAAGATATTTACACATCCTGCGAAGTGTCAGTGATGCTCTAGGGGGCTTACACACTTTTGCTTCACCATGATCAAGGACTGAATCCATCAATAGATTAAAGTATCCTCCCAATATTATAACATGATGGGTGCCAGTGGCTTGCAACATCCCTTCTAGATCTATAAAAAAGCCCTGATCATCAGCATTAGGTGTGTAAATATTAGCCAAAATAAGACTTTGCCCTGAATTTCTGCTAAAACAATAATGACACTTCCTAATTTATCTTTAATCTGTTTGAGACATTTGAATTGTAGATGCTTAATTATCAGTGTAATGACTCCCCTGCTCTTACTTGAGCCAGCAATAAAGAAAACATGTCCACCCCTTATCTTCCCAAATTTTTCAGCTTCCTGCGGGGAAAGATGTGTTTCTTGCAGAAACACTATGTCATATTTCTTATGCTTAAGAAGAGAAATAACCTTCCTTCTTTTTATGGGGTGCCCCAACCTATTCACATTCCACAGAAAGAGATACAATCCACTCATATTAACATTTGACATTTTGACATATTAGAAAAAATAGATTGTGTCAAAAATAAAATTATAAAGACCACATTCCAACAATAGTGCAACAATAAAACCCCAACATTCCCCCTAAACCAAACAAACAGAAAAAAGAAAAACGTGCACATTAACCCCGCACACGACAGCGCCAACTGGTGTCCATTCCTCCAAACTCAAACAGTCCATGTACACCTACGAGAGCCCCTGTGAAAACTTTGCTGCCAGATTGCTCAAGTCCAGTGTTCAATACAAATTTTGTGAGCGAAAATTACACAACAAAAGATAATCTATAAAACAAACTCCAGCCAATAGGCTGAATAAACACAAAGAACGTGTAGATTCATCCACATAACTGTCCCGAAGGTGTGTTTCTCCACAAAACAAACTCCAGCTGCTAGGTGGAACCTGCACAAAAAAAAAAAAAAAAAAAAAAAGGCACTTAGTATTCTCGGACAGTCAAACGAATGTTCAGTGAGCTGGCCCATTCGGCTGCTACATGAGTGCAACAAATGACTTAATCACTTCAATGACTTGCAAGAAATACTCCACAAAACAAATTCCAAACAATAGGAGGCATAAGCACAAAGAATGTGCAGATTCATTCACCAAAACTGTCCCGAAGGAGTGTTACTCCACAAAACAAACTCCAGCCGCTAGGTAGAACCAGCACAAAAAGAAACAAAAAAGGCGCTCAGTTTCCTCGGACAGTCAAGTGAATGTTCAGTGAGTCGGTCCACTTGGCTGCAACGTGAGTACCACAAAATAACTTACTCACTCCATTGACTTTATGAAGGACATTGCTTGCTGTGGACATGTGAATGTTTTACGGCCATCCTTAGCATCTGTTCTTAATAGTGCAAAAGTGACCTTCCGTTAATGTAAGAGTTTCTAGCATTCCTTGAATCGATCACGTTTCTTTCTTATCGAATTCACCAAGTCTGGAAACAAGAAAATGCTGTGGTTCTTCCAAGAAAACCTTCCTTTATTCCTCGCCTCGCGTAACAAGATCTTTATTGGATGATCTCAGAAATGTGGCCAGAATTGATCGGGGCCTGTCTCCCTCAGCGGATCTCCGAGCCTGAACCCTGTGAACTCGCTCGATTTCCAGCTTATGGCCTGTTATGTCGAGCAGACACAGAAAGAGCCCGTCCAGGAATTTCACCATATCCTGTCCCTCTTCGGCCTCAGGAATTCCAACAATACAGACGTTATTCCACCAGCTACGGTTCTCCAAGTCCTCCAACTTCTCCCAGACATGCTCCAAATCCACCTTGGTCGCAAGCGGATTAGCAGATAATTCCCTCTCCGATGACTCCAGATAAACAATCTGTTTCTCTACATCCCCCACTCTTGTAACCACCTCAGTGAATTTCATCTCCATGGCAGTGATCGATTGACATATTACAGCAAGATCCTCCAAGTCAGCAACAACCTTTGTCAGCATTGCCGACATGTTCAACATTCCTTGCCGAATTTCCCACATTTCTCCGAACAAATCGGCTCCCGGGCTCGAGGCCTCTGCAGGGGTGTCAGCTTGAGCACGTAAGTGTCTTTTAATGTCTCCAGATCCCGAGGATTTTGAATTCTTTGACATATTGTCCTCCTAGAACAGTTATGGAACAGAGTGTATCGAATCTCACCGGTTTATGACATTAATAGTGTTAAAACTAGCAAAGTGTGCAGAGATCGCCGTTCACATGTCCGAATCTCGCATGGCGTCATGTGACAATATCCACAAAATATGTTTAATAATATACAGTCTGTCCTCCAGTACATCTGCTGGGAAGTGTAAGGCAACAATTATTTTTTTAAATACAGCACACATAAATTACTCACTCTGGAGGATTAGTCAGTACAATAAGAACTCACATGCAAAGAGGTTAATTTGGTTACAAATTTTAATCCATTGACCACCCTGGTTTTGAATTGCAATATATTTAAAAGTAATGGACTCTATGTATGGCACATAGCCTACATATTTCTGGTAAATTTCAAGTTTGGCGCCAAATATGGCTGCTGCGTTGCGTGCTCCGACCCAATATTGCAGTTTTTTGTTTGTTTTGTCTACAATTCTTATGTTTTTTGTCTTGGATTTTGTCTGCCTTATTGTCAACGATAGACAAACACTTTTGGACATTGGTTCTGCAATAGCACACCGAAAACCGGACTTTAAATACCTCAATGCTGACCCGCTGTTTTCAAACACGACAGCGGAGCCCTTTGTCTGGTCAGCACGGCTGCGGAAATGCAGCCGGAAAAGGGGAAGGAGAGCCGGCGTTCTCGTCATACTGTGACATCATGCAAATCGACCCCCACTACCCAACATTCTACTGGCAAATGTTCAGTCTCTGGACAACAAGCTCTGTGAGCTGAGAGCGCAGATCTCTTTCCAACGAGAGACGAGGGACTGTTGCATTATCTGCCTTACAGAAATTTGGATGTCTGCGATGATTCCAGACTAAGCCATTGAACCTATGGGGTTCTCCGTGCACTGAGCAGACAGAGTGAAAGACCTCTCAGCTAAAAGCAGAGGTGGTGGTGTATGTTTTATGATCAACAAATCCTGGTGTGATCAGTGGAATGTACGTTCTATCAAGTCTTTCTGATCTCCTGATCTGGAATTTCTCATGCTTCTGTGTCGGCCATTCTGGCTACTGAGGGAATTCACAGCGGTCATTATCACAGCTGTGTACATCCCGCCACAAGCTGACACAGACCAGGCACTCAAGGAACTGTATGGGAGTATAAGCAAGCAGGAAACCGCGCACCATGAGGCCGCATTCATTGTGACCGGGGACTTTAACAAAGCCAACTTCAAGTCAATAGCACCGAAATACTACCAACACATCAGTTTCAACATGAGGGGACCAGGTTTTGGACCATTGCTACTCTCCCTTCCGGGATGGCAACAGATCCCTCCCCCGCACACCATTTGGCAAATCGGACCACTCTCCCGTTCTGCTTCTGCCCGCTTACAGGCAGAAATTGAAACAGGAAGCACCCACCCTCAGAATGATCCAGTGTTGGTCGGACCAATCAGATTCTATGCTACAAGACTGTTTTGATCACACGGACCGGGAGATATTCCGGTCCGCCTCTGATGACGATGTCAAGGTCTACGCTGATACCATAACATGTTTCATCAGGAAGTGCATAGATGATGTAGTACTGACCAAAATAATACAGATCTACCCTAACCAAAAAACGTGGATTAATAGCAATGTTCGTGCGGCACTTAATGCGCGGACCTCCGCTTTTAATTTCGGGAATGTGGAGGAGCATAAACAAGCCAGTTATGCCCTCTGCAAAACTATCAGAGCAGCCAAACGTCAGTACAGGGACAAGATTGAAGGACAGTTCAACACCACCAACTCTAGAAGCATGTGGCAGGGAATTAATATCATCACAGACTTCAAAGTGAATAAAAACTCAGCCGTGAACACCGCTGCCTCTCTCCCAGATGAGCTTAATACTTTTTATGCTCGTTTCGAGGGAAATAACACCGCCCTCATGGAGAGAGCTACCGCGGCCGAAGCTACAGAGGTTAGTTCACTCTCCGTCTCTGTAGCGGATGTAACCCGGTCCTTTCGATGGGTGAATATCCGTAAAGCCGTGGGTCCAGACGGCATTCCGGGTCACGTCATCATAGCATGCGTAAACCAACTGGCTGTTCAACCTTTCCCTCTCCTTGTCTGTGGTCCCCACATGCTTTAAAACATCCAAAATCACTTGCTTAAATGACTGGCGTCCTGTTGCTCTGACCCCCATCATCAGCAAATGCTTTGAGAGACTAAGCAGAGATTACATCTGCCTCACTGGACCCACTGCAGTTTGCATACCGCAACAACCGCTCCACTGATGATGCCATTGCATTTACACTACACACTGCTCTCTCCCACCTGGAAAAAAGGAACACATATGTGAGAATGTTGTTTGTAGACTACAGCTCAGCATTCAACACCACAGTGCCCTCCAAGCTTGATGTGAAACTCTGGGCTCTGGGCTTAAACAGCTCGCTGTGCAGCTGGATCCTGGACTTCCTGTCAAGCAGACGCCAGGTGGTTAGAATGGGCAACAATATCTCCTCATCACTGACCCTCAACACTGGAGCCCTGCAGGGCTGTGTTCTCAGCCCACTCCTGTATTCCCTGTACACACATGACTATGTGGCAACACATAGCTCCAATGCCATCAAGTTTGCTGATGATACGACGGTGGGAGGTTTGATCACTGACAATGATGAAACAGCCTATAGAGAGGAGGTGCACACTCTGACACACTGGTGTCAGGAGCACAACCTCTCCCTCAATGTCAGCAAGACCAAGGAGCTTGTAGTGGACTTCAGGAGAAAAGACAGAGAACACAGCCCCATCACCATCAATGGAGCACCATTGGAGAGAGTCAGCAGCTTCAAGTTCCTCTGTGTCCACATCACTGAGGAACTCACATGGTCCGTCCACACTGAGGCCATTGTGAAGAAGGCTCACCAGCGCCTCTTCTTCCTGAGACGGCTGAGGAAGTTTGGAATAAACCACCACATCCTCACATGGTTCTACACCAGCACTGTAGAGAGCATCCTGACTGGCTGCATCACCGCCTGGTATGGCAACAGCACTGCCCTCAACCGCAAAGCCCTGCAAAGGTTGGTGTGTACTGCCAGACACATCATCGGAGGTGAGCTTCCATCCCTCCAGGACATCTATACCAGGTGGTGTGTGAAAAAAGCTCGGAGGATCATCAGAGACTCCAGCCACCCGAGCCATGGGCTGCTCTCACTGCTACCATCAGGCAGGCGGTATTGCAGCATCAGGACCCTCACCAGCTGACTTCATGACAGCTTCTTCCCCCAAGCAATCAGACTTTTGAAATCTTGATCTCTCACGATCAATATACATCAGCACTGCACTTTATTAATCTCACACTGGACTGTCATAAATTATATTCTCTCTTAAAAACACACTGGCAACTGACTGAATGTCAATACAGCACAATACAACCTACTGTATATTTTATATATATTATTTTTACTGTATACTGTGTATTCTATATTGTGTGTATGTGTATTCTATATTGTGTGTATTGTATACTGTACATTGTATATTATTATTTGTATATTGTGTTGTAATTATGTGTATATTAGATATGTAAATTGTGTTGTGTAAATCTGGTGTTTATCGTTAATTGGTATATGTCTCATCACTGTCATGACTGCTATGTTGCTCGGAACTGCACCCAAGACTTTCACCCACTGTTGCACTTGTGTATATGGTTGAGTGACAATAAACTGATTTTATTTTATTTTATTTTAAAACCTCAGGGTGATAATGAACTTCCGGTATCATATTTAGCCATAGAGAAAGTGTCAAGAGAGTTGCAGAAAACTAATCTTCTTTCTAAAACAATACAATTGCTCACAACAAAGTGTAAAAGTGTAAGAATTGTAGTAATTCAGTAATGAGCCCCAATAAGTTTAAATTCATACAATTTGAAGCTTGCAGATGCTATACAGTTTTGTAAGGCTTCCTCTGTGTGCAAAGTATTAACATCCAGCGATTACACAGCAATTTACAAGTAAGAAATACAACAACACAAGCGATTATATAGCACAAACAATCACCAGAAGATGAAGTTAGGGACAGTCCGTTGCTCATCTAAGGTTTTAACACCATCCAACGAAATATCACTGAGAACACTATACACTGACTTTTTGTAAATCATTATAATTTCCCCCCTGGTCAAAGCATGAGCTTACACATGAGTGAAAAATAAATAAAATAAATCTAAAATACCCTAAAACATACAGTTGAGGATTTATTCATTTGCTTTTATTCAAATAAACTGTAATATTCCTCCACAATAGTCATAAATAACAGTAATTAAGCAATTACACAATTTAATCAATATTTATTGTGCCAAATTATTGTGTCATTGTTAACTGTCCCTTTTTGCTTTGGCAAATAATAAAAAAAGAGTATGAAAAGTTCACATCTCTTATTCCTCCATCATCAATGCTCTCTTCAGTTCGACAGAGCTCTGCCATATGACAAATCTCTCAGAAACGGGACACTTTTTTTTTGCTTTTTTTTAACGTCCTGGTTACTTTCGTAACCTCCGTTCCCTGATGGAGGGAACGAGACGTTGTGTCGATGTAGTGACACTAGGGGTCACTCTTGGGAGCCCCAAACACCTCTGCTTTTTTGAAAAAAGGCCAATGAGAATTGGCGAGTGGAATTTGCATGTCACTCCCCCGGACATACGGGTATAAAAGGAGCTGGTATGCAACCACTCATTCAGGTCACTCCCAAGGGGAAGACACCGTGGAGACCACACCCTGCCCAGAGAAAAGGGAGGGAGGTACTTCAAGTGGAAATACATTACATATACTTACCGAGTCTTGTCGGAAGTATGTCATGTGGAGAATCACGTGGTAGGTCCTACCCAAGGGGGAGGAGTTTCTACAAGCATGGGAACCAGAGCAGAGGGCCCTCTGCTCAAGGAAGACGTAGTTTTACCAATAGGGAAACGATTTTACGGAAGATATAACACATGGGGTTACCTATGGGGAACCACCGCATGCAGAGCACCTACCTCAGTACAGGGCCTTACCAGCGCACTTACTGAGCCAGCAGCAAGTTTCTCCGCAAACTCGACTGCCACAGGGCTAAGGAGGAAGCCATCCAGGGATCACAGTCTGTGAACACTACTGGGAGTCAAGAGTGCACGTCTTCCCCTCAAGGGCGTCAGTGACCCTGTGGGTGATCCTCTATTTGGAGACAGCTCTTCCTTTCCGCTGTCTACCAAAGCAGACAAAGAGCTGCTCGGAGCATCTAAAGCTCTGCGTACAATCCAAATAGATGCGTAAAGCTCGCACCGGACACAGCAACGCCAAGGCTGGGTCTGCCTCCTCCTGGGGCAGCACTTGCAGGTTCACCACCTGACCCCTAAAAGGGGCCGTGGGAACCTTGGGCACATAGCCCGGTCAGGGTCTCAGGATCACGTGAGAGTAACCCGGACCGAACTCCAGGCACGATTCGCTGACAGTGAACACTTGCAGGTCCCCTACCTTCTTGATGGAAGTGAGTGCAGTCAGGAGGGCAGTCTTGAAAGAGAGTGCCTTAAGCTCAGCTGACTCCAAGGGCTCAAAGAGAGCTCCCCGTAGACCCTGCAGGACTACAGAGAGGTCCCACGGGGGAACGAGGCATGGTCTAGAGGGATTCAACCTCCTAGTGCCTCTCAGGAACCTGATGATCAAGTCGTGCTTCCCCAAGTACTTACAATCTACTGCATTGTGATGAGCCAAAATAGCGGCTACATACACCTTCAAGGTGGAGAGGTACACACACCGTCTGCTCATCGCCAAGGGCGTCCCCCTGCAGTGACTGCACTGGCTCCGCCGCAGCCCACCCCTTCGGCCCGGCCCCGGCATGGAGCCCACCGCAGGAAGTAGACGCCACCCGTCTCACGGCCGGCCGCTAAGAACCCACGAAGGTCGTCAAAGCGCCCCTGAGACGGGCGACCCAGGGTCGACGAAACCCACTGCATTAGAGCTGGTAGTAAAACCACTCCATCCCCCGGTGGAGGGCCTGGTGGAGAATCTTTTGTTGCATTTTTATTTGATTTCGCTGCATGCCCAAGTGGCTGCGGTACCCAACAGTTCAGCAAAAGAGTGGTTTCCTCCTTCCCTGGGTCACATATCCAGTGTGTGTCCACCTTGGTGAAGGATGAAAAAGCTGCTACCTTGTGCACGGAGATTACTACCCTCCTATGGAAGGGTGCGATAGAATCTGTCCCTCTGGCCGAGATGAAGAAGGGGTTTTGCAGCCCCTACTTCATTGTACCGAAAAAAGGCAGTGGTTTGCGGCCAATCTTAGGCCTGCGAGTACTGAACCGGGCTTTCAAGTTCAAGATGCTGACGCAAAAACGCATTCTGGCGAGCGTCCGGCATCAAGATTGGTTTGTGGCGGTAGACCTGAAGGACGCGTACTTTCACGTCTTGATTCTACCTCGACACAGACCCTTCCTGCAGTTTGCATTCGAGGGTCAGGCGTATCAGTACAAGGTCCTCCCTTTTGGCCTGTCCTTGTCCCCTCGCGTCTTCACGAAGGTCGCAGAGGCAGCCCTTGCTCCGCTAAGGGAAGTGGGCATTCGCATTCTCAACTATCTTGATGATTGGCTAATCCTAGCTCACTCTCGGGACATGTTGTGTGCACACAGGGACTTGGTGCTCTCACACCTCAGCCGATTAGGGCTTCGGGTCAACTGGGAAAAGAGCAAGCTCTTCCCGGTTCAGAGCATCTCTTTTCTCGGTTTGGAGTTGGACTCAGTCTCTTTGACAGTGCACCTCACGAACGAGCACGCACAGTCGGTGCTGGCCTGTTTGAAGGCGTTCAAACAGAAAACAGCGGTTCCACTGAAACTCTTTCAGAGGCTCCTGGGGCATATGGCATCCTCAGGGGTTGCCACCACGCTCAGGTTGATGCATATGAGACCGTTTCAGCACTGGCTTCAGACTCGAGATCTCTTCAGCCCTTGGACCGACATCTTGTTTCTACGGGCAGGTGTTCCCCTAGAGCAGGTCTCCAGGCACGTCGTGGTCATGACATACGCCTCCAAAACAGGCTGGGGTGCTGTTTTCAATGGGCACGCAGCCGCCAGCTTATGGACTGGCCCTCAACTGCCTCGAGTTGTTGGCAATTCTGCTTGCCATGCGGAGGTTTTGACCGTTGATCCAGGGCAAGCACGTGTTAGTTCGGACAGACAACATGGCAACGGTAGCATATGTCAACCGCCAAGGCGGTCTGCGCTCTCGTTGTATGTCACAACTCGCCCGCCGTCTCCTCCTCTGGAGTCGGCAGCACTTTAAGTCGCTGCGGCCACTCACATCCCGGGCAACCTCAACACTACAGTGGACACGCTGTCAGGCAGGTTACCCTCAGGGGAGAGTGGAGACTCCACCCTCAGGTGGTCCAGCTGATTTGGAGTCGATTCTGACAGGCACAGGTAGGATTCTTGCCTCCCAAGAATCCTCCCACTGCCCGCTCTGGTACGCCCTGACCGAGGCACCCCTCGGCATAGATGCACTGGCACACAGCTGGCCTCCTGGCCTACGCAAATATGCATTTCCCCCAGTGAGCCTACTTGCGCAGACTCTGTGCAAGGTCAGGGAGAATGAGGAGCATGTCGTCCTGGTAGCATCCTACTGGCCCACCCAGACGTGGTTCTCGGACCTCACGCTCCTCGTAACAGCCCCCCCCCCTGCGAATTCCCCTGAGGAAGGACCTTCTTTCTCAGGGATGGTGCACCATCTGGCACCAGTGACCAGACCTCTGGAATCTCCATGTCTGGCCCCTGGACGGGATGCAGAAGATCTAAGCAGTTTACCACCCGCGGTGGTAGACACGATCACTCAGGCTAGGGCCCCTTCTACGAGGTGCCTGTATGACTTTAAGTGGTGTCTGTTCGCTAAGTGGTGTTCTTCCTGACGGGAAGACCCCCAGAGATGCGCAGTCGGATCGGTGCTTTCCTTCCTGCAGGAGAGGTTGGAAGGGCAGCTGTCCCCTTCCACCTTGAAGGTGTACGTTGCTGCTATAGCAGCTCACCATGACAGAGTGGACGGTAAGTCCTTAGGGAAGCACGACCTGATCATCAGGATCCTGAGAGGAACCCCTCCAGCTGTGCCTCGTTCCCTCATGGGATCTGTCTGTAGTTCTTCAGGGTCTACAGAGAGCCCCCTTTGAGCCTTTGCAGTCAGCTGAGCTTAAGGCACTCTCCTTGAAGACTGCCCTCTTGACTGCGCTCACTTCCATCAAGAGGGTAGGAGACCTGCAAGCGTTCTCTGTCAGCAAAACGTGCCTGGAGTTCGGTCCGGGCTACTCTCACGTGATCTTGAGACCCAGACCGGGCTATGTGCCCAAGGTTCCCATGACCCCTTTTAGGGACCAGGTGGTGAACCTTCAAGCGCTGCCCTAGGAGGAGGCAGACCCAGCCCTGACGTTGCTGTGTCCGGTGCGAGCTTTACACATCGCACACATAGCTTTAGGATCTCTGAGCAGCTCTTTGTCTGCTTTGGTGCACAGCGGAAAGGAAGCGCTGTCTCCAAGCAGAGGATCACTCACTGACTCATTGACGCCATAGCTATTGCATATCACTCCCAGGATGTGCCGCCTCTGGTAGGGCTACGAGTCCATTCTACCAGGGGTGCAGCGGCCTCCTGGGCCCTGGCCAGGGGTGCCTCTCTAACAGACATTTGCAGAGCAGCGGGCTGGGCAACACCCAACAACTTTGCAAGGTTCTACAACCTCCGGGTGGAACCGGTTTCATCCCAGGTAGTGGCATGCAATACAAGCAGATAAGCCTGGGATAGCCGGCTGGGTGTATCGCTTGCACATAGTGCCTTTCACCTCCTCTGGGCTGAAGACATGTGCCATTAATTCCCAGTAGTGTTCACAAACTATGTTCTCTGGTTGACTTCCTCCAAGCCCTGTGGCCATTGAGTTTTCGGAGAGACTCGCTGCCGGCCCAGTACACGTGCTAAACTAAGAGCCCTGTTCTGGGTTAGGTGCTCCGCATGTGGCGGTTCTCTGTAAGGTAACCCCATGCGATGTGTATCGTCTGCTAATTCATTTCCCTGTTGGCAAACTGCGTCTTCCTTGGGCAGAGCCCCCTCTGCCACAGTCTCCACGTTTGTAGTAACTCCTCCCCCGTTGGGTAGGATCTACCATGAGACTCTCCACATGGTCGGCAAGACCTCTCTTTGGGCGAGGTGTTGTCTCTGCGGTGTCCTCCCCTTGGGAGGGACACCCCCCGACTAGACCTGGCGGCCCAGTCGGATAATCCCCCTTGTTTTTTAGGGAGTGGAAAAAAAGAAGGGGAAAAGAGGCCATGACTGGGTTAGCCTGTCTCTATCTTTTGGGTAGTCGACTTGTCCCCAAAGGGCCGTTCGACACTCATAACTATGTTGGGGAAGCATACCAGCTCCTTTTATACCCGTATGTCCGGGGGAGTGGCATGCAAATACCACTCGCCAATTTTCAGTGGCCTTTTATCAAAGACCAGAGGTGTTTCGGGCTCCCAAGAGTGACCCCTAGTATCACTACATCGACACAACGTCTCGTTCCCTCCATCAGGGAACAGAGGTAACGCAAGTAACCATGACGTTAGTTTGATTGCTTGTGTGACGTGAGCAAATATGTAGTAGATTTATTTTAATGCAGGTGTGGTTTGGATCGCGGTCTTTATGTTAAACTGTTGGGTCAGGGTCAGGGTCAGGTGTAACAACTTCAAAAGTACAAAAAATAGAGAACACAATTTTTTAACTAACCAAACACACATCACATGCACAAATTAATAAACTTATTTAATGAAATTCTGTGCAAATGAATAAGAAAGAATTAAATTACCAAATTAAGGTATGGTGCAGAACACTTGCTGTAAATAGTGGCATATGGTATTTGCACCCTGGTGTATAATAAAACAGTATATAATATAATAAGTAGGCTATTATGATGGAACTTAACTACATCACTGGCAGAGGGAAGAAACGCACCTGATGTGTCACATAATGGTACCTCATCACTGTTGTCTTCAAATTCCGAGAGCGACTTTACAGAGAGTGGTCTCTTCAAGTCCAGGAAACGGGTTACCGTGACCCTCGTTCTGCTGGACTGTGAGATGTCGAGCTGCTAGAAAAAGATGCCAACCACACGTTTCAGACCAGGAAAGGCATGCGTGTGCCCATTCATCCCCTTCTCTGCACTGCCTAACCTTTTGTGATCACAACGAAAATGCCACGTTTATTTTCAGTGATATCACAGTCCCCTTAGACACTTTATTTAACCTTTTGTATTCATTTTTATTTAAAATAAATGACTGTCCAATGGCGTGTACTGTATGTTTTTGCTTACATAGATCCATAAGGGGAAAATACTGAAATTGGCAAAAGGTGGACTCGAATCCGGATCGCCCACACAACTAACCAGCTGTCTTACTAATGTCACCACATCAGATCAAGCAAGAAGGAGGTGGGAACTGGCAGAGCAGTGGAGTCTTAATATCATAAATGAACTTTAATCAACGTAAACACAAAAACAGACACACACACAGTGGCCGCATGTCTCTCTCTCTCTCTCTCTCTCGAATTGGTGCCTCTGGCTTCTCTCCATCCCCCTCCCAGCTGATTAGCCCAATTCAGGGCTGGGCTCACAGGCCCGCCCCGCCCTCCTCCTCGTCACATTCCTCCATTGCCCGACTCAGGCCGGGAAACCTCCGGCATGACGTACTCCCCTCCCCTTCCTTCCTGAAGGAGGGCTGTTGCCCTTCCAGCCATCCCCGCTGGCAGGTCTTCCCTGCCTTTCTGGAGCCCTGGGAGAGAAGATGGGAGGGAGAGGGAATAGAGAAAGAGCAAGGCAGAGAGAGAGAGAGGCGAGAGAGAGAAAAACTCACTCGCCGGTCCCCAGACATGCCGTCGCCTGGTCCTCAGCCACTTCTCCGGTCTCTGGCGGATGGCAGCGAGTCCTCTGACCCCTGGCAGACGAAATGGCTCCTTCCCTTCTTGGCAGACGGCAGCGGTTCCTCCGACTCCCGGTGGCCAGCTGCGACCCTTCCGTGCCCTGGCAGATGGCCGCAGCTGCTCCCCTGGCAGATGGCAGCGGCAAGGACTCCGCGACAGTGCATCCTTCCTCCTTCCCGGGTTTCGGCACCAGTGTAACAGGTAAAGCTGGGCAAGGAGGAGGCGAGAACCAGCTGAGCAGTCAACATATGTTTTATCATAAATGCACTTAAATCAATGTAATCACAAACACACAGACACACACACACACAGTGGCCGCATGTGTCTTTCTCTCTCTCGAACTGGTCTCCATTCTCTCGTCTCCATCCCCCTCCAGGCTTATTAGCCCAATTCAGGGCAGGGCATGTGTCCTCACAGCCCGGCCCCACCCTTCTCCTCATCACAGCATGTAATATTTGTAATAGTTTTGACAGGTTCCATCAGACTGTTGGCATGCATATAGCTGGTCTGTGTGCCTAGTGCTATTTTCACTTATTGCAAATAATTATATGGCTATACTGAACCAGTGGTGGGCCTGGTGGAGGTCAACCTCAAGATCTTTTTTAGGCTGCTGATTTCCTGTATCAACTAGTTCAGACATGCCCCCCAACCCCAACTTTCATGCATGCGAGCTGCAGAGGTCAGAGAGAATGGCTCCATCTAGCATTGGGTGAGCAAATATCCTGCATTCCTGCAAGGAAATATGGAGTAAGATAAGGTGAGGATGTGATGGTCAATTCTGCTTGTTGCAAAAAAAAACAAAACAAAAAAAAAATGGGCTGTTATTTAATTTCCATTTACATATTAAGGTAGCTATGATACTTCTCACCAGCCAATGCAATGTGTGTAAACAGTGAGGAAATCAAAACTAGTCAGCAGTAGACGCTTCTAGGAGGCACGAAAGAGACTGAAACTGATCCTGCAGGATTCACGGTTTCTCGCACAGACCTCTCTCACGCGTTCTTCATTTGGACGATCCCAATGTCAATTCTTAAAATGCCAAGATCGCTCTTTCATTCTATCTGCATTCCCTTACAATCAGATGTGTGTAAATACTTCCCATATGCTACAAAAAATTTCTGTGATTAGTAGGGTGACCAGATTCCTGCTGTGGAAAACAGGACAGCCCCCTCCCAGCAAAAATGAAATTGGCGTATCCTTACCTAGGCGCAGATCAATACAAAGTAGAGGGTGCATCCGCATCTGTAACTGTTGTCACCTTGTACTTTTCGCTGGCAGCAATGTTTCTCAGTGTGCACTTGTCTTTCAAGAGTTTATCGTAAAATGCTGAGCAGTCCAGTCCAAATTTAAGATGTACAAAAAGCATTGCCTTCATGACTGTTACACTGAGTCGAGATTTATCCAGTATCCATGCTGCGTTCATTAATGAGAACACACGCTACACAGATGCATATGTCCCAGGCAGGCATAAAACAAACTCCACGACCTTGGTTAAGACTCCGAAATTGATGGTCTTGCTCTCCAGCTCACAAAAACATCTGTCCATCTCTCAGACACAGCCATCTTGTTCATGTTCCACTCAGTGATGCGATGAGTGACAATGTTTTTCATGCAAGCCCACTCATCAAAGAGCGTGGTTTCATCAGTCAAACTGAGAACGGGGATTCTAGAGTAGAAGTGTTTGAGGCTGCTCTGAATGTCTTTCCACTCTGGGATGTCTCTCAGTAGGGCCCATTCAAGGCCTCCAATGAGCAGCTGCAATTTTGGAGGTAATCCACCAATGCTGAATAAAAGTTTCTGACTGCACAAAAGAAATCATCCGCTCGCATGTCACCAGTTTCAACTAGGGCATCCAACTGCTTTAATTTTTTTTAAAATATATAAATATATTGTTTAATCTTACAATAATAAAGAAAAGCAAAAGCATATATATATATATATATATATATATATATATATATATATATGTATATATATACAAACAACATTTAAACCCCACAACCACCCCTCCGCCTCCTAATCCCCAACCCGCCCCCCAACAAACATCCCCGTGGTCACACGAGTAAATATACAGAAAAAAAGCAAACAAACACACAAACAAATATATATATATATATATATATATATATATATATATATATATATATATATATATATATCAGAATTACACTACTCTCTCCACGCTCCACCCCGAGAGTCCTCCAAAAACTAATTGCCCCATTTCCCAATAAACAAATCTAAGTTACCCTGTTTTCCAAATAACACCTCTTCAAAAGCCGCCCCCCTCCCCATCTCCATGCACCACTCCCGAAATGGGGGCGCACCAGTTGACCTCCAACCCCTCAAAATAATCTGCCTGCCAAAACAAAAGCATTATTAATATCAATGGCCAAGGTAAATATTTCACAGAGGGAATGGTAGAAAAACACTCTTTCTGCATTATATATCTAGCCAAAAGCTTCCCTGCCTTGTCCCCTGACTCAAATTGTGACTGTCTTGCCCTGAATAACCAAAACTCCACCTTCTGTGACATAATAGTATTATATCTATATTTCAATTGGGTCAATTCTCTGAGGCCATCAGACGACATTCGGTGCTTCAGCTCTGCCTTGGCACTTTTAATATTCCCTTCCAACTCCACGAGTTCTCGTGCTTTGGATTTTTTTATAAATGAGGCATACTGTATGATCCGACCCCTAAGAACCGCTTTAAGTGCCTCCCAAGCCACGCCCACAGAGGATAGTGAGGACCAGTTGGTCTCCATATATACATTGATTTCAGCCTTTAACAGTTGTTGAAAATCGGGATTTTGCAAAAGGGATACATTAAAGCGCCAACTATATGATTTCTTTTTCTCCATATGTGGCAACACCTCTAAACTCACCAGGGCGTGATCTGAGACTAAGATGTTTCTAAAACTGAACAATCAACAACTGATGAAATGAGGGACTTAGATATATATATTTATAAAAAAAAAAAAATCTATTCTAGAATAAATCTTAAGGACTGATGAAAAAAATGTATAGTCCCTCCCAGATGGGTTTAAAAGTCTCCAAATATCTGTAAGACCAAGATTTTTACACATCCTGTGAAGCATCAGTGTTGCCCTAGGGGGCTTGCACACTTTTGCTTAACTATGATCAAGGACTGAATCCATCAACAGATTAAACCCTGCGCATGACAGCGCCAACCGGCATCCATCCCTCTAAACTCAAACGAGAGCCCCCGTGACAACTTTACAGTCAGATTGCTCGAGTCCGGTGCTTCTGTACAAATTTTATGAGACAGAATTACATAACAGAAGAAAATCTATTGTACAAACTCCAGCCAATAGGCAGAATAAACACAAAGAATGTGTAGATTACACGTAGTGTAGATTACACATAGTCTCGAAGGTGTGTTCCTCCACAAAACAAACTCCAGCCACTAGTGGAACCAGCACATACACACACACACACAAATAAAACGTTCAGTTTCCTCAGACAGTGAAACGAATGCTCAGTGAGCCGGCTGTTCATGAGTGCAGCAGATGACCTAATCCTTTCAGTGTCCTGCAAACAATACTCTGCAAAACAAACTCCAACCTATAGGAGGCATAAACACAAGGAACATGCAGATTCATCCACAACTGTCCCGAAGGAGTGTTATTCCACAAAACAAACTCCAGCCGCTAGGCGGAACCAGCACAAAAAGAAACAAAAAAGGCGCCCAGCTTCCTCAGACCGACAAGTGTATGTTCAGTGAGTAAAGCTCACTTGGGAGCAAAGTGAGAAACACACCATGACTTCCTCAGTCCATTGATTTTATGAAAGACATCACTTGTTGTGGGCATGTAAATATTTTGTGGCCATCCTTAGTATCTATTCTCAATTTGGCCGGGAACATCAGTGCAAAAGCGATCCTCCGTCGATGCAAGAGTTTCTTGAAGGAGTGTTACTACACAAAACAAACTCCAGCCACTAGGCGGAACCAACACAAAAAGAAAAAAAAAAAGGTGCCCAGCTTCCTCAGACAGTCAAGTGTATGTTCAGTGAGTCAAGCTCACTTGGGGGCAACATGAAAATCACCAAATGGCTTACTTACCCCATTGTCTCTATGAAAGACAATGCTTTCTGTGGGCATGTAAATATTTTGTGGCCATCCTTATCTGTTCTCAATTTGGCCGGAAACATCAGTCCAAAAGCGATCTTCCATTGAGTTTCTTGCATTCCTTGAATCGATCACATTTCCTTCTTGTCGAATTCGCAAAGTCTGGGAACAAGAAAATGCCATGGTTTTTCCAAGAAAACCTTCCTTTACTCCTCGCCACGCGTAACACGAGATCTTTATCGAATGAACTGATCGGGGCCTGTCTCCCTCAGCGGATCTCTGAGCCGGGACTCTGTGAGCTTGCTCGATTTCCACCTTATTGGCTATTATGTCAAGCAGACTCGGGAAGAGCTCGATTACGATTCTCAAGGTCTTCCAACTTTTCCTAAATGCGTTCCAAATCTACTTTGGTCGCTAGCGGATTAGCAGCTAATTCCCTCTCTGATGACTCCAGATAATCGATCCGTTTCTCGACGTCCCCGATTCTTGTAACCAATTCAGAGAATTTAGTTTCCATAGCAGTAATCGATAGACGTATTACAGCAAGATCCTCCAAGTCCGCTATGACCTTCGTCAGCATCACAAACATGCTGAACAGTTGCCGTTGAATTTCTCCTGCCGCACCATCCAAATTGAGTCCCTGGTCTGCGGCCCTGTCAGGGGTATCAGCTTGAGAATGGAAGTGTTTTTAATATCTCCAGAGCTCGAGGATTTTGAATTCTTTGCCATGATGACTTCATAGAACAGTTATGTAGCAGGGTGTATTGAATCTCACCGGTTTATGACATAAAAATAATTAAAAACTAGCAACGTGCGCAGAGCTCGCCGTTCACACGTCCGACCCCTGCATGGCGCCACGCGACTCTGGGCATCCAACTGCTTTTTAATGTTAGAGGGTATGAATGATTCCTCCAGCCTGGCCTGCAAGACTTTTCTCAGGTCATGAATGTGCAAAGCTATGGCCGTGCACAACAGAATGATAAGCAAAAAGTCCTTCACTTGCATGCGCCTTGTCAGATTCAGAACTTTGCTTAAAAAAAATCGCTAACACTTGGTGTGGCACACTTACATCCACATGCTTTTTTGTATGAACATGCTGCGCGATGTCAGTGCGGCCTCCATGGGCGATGGCAAAGCAAGCTCCACAAATCTCACACCTCACTTTACTTCACTGTTAAAGATTTTCTCTTCAAAAATCAGAAAAGAACTGGCAGCAGGGTTGCCAGCATGTTACTGTAAAATTAACAGTGTCTTGCTGTTGCTGAAATTAACAGCTAGATACTATTTTTACAGCTACAGTATACAACTGTAATTTAGCAGCATATAGCTGTCAAATTACATACTATCTACTGTTGTTGAAATTAACAGCTATGTTCCCAGCATGCACTGCGGCATGAAGAATTTACTTAGATTTTTTACTATTTACTGGTTTATTTTGATGTTGTTTTTGTTGTAGTCTAAGTTACTTGTATTTTAATGTTCAGCTTTTACTTTTTTACGTAAACGTATGTTTGTTAATTGTCACCATTGTTGCGTTTTGTATGCCGAGAGTTGATTTCTGTGTGTGTCTTGATAACAACTCGAGTTATGCTGTAAGTTCATCAAAAACATCAAACACTCAGTTTGCTGATATCATTTTGCTGAAATAACCTTTACTGTTTTTGCTTTTATGTTTTAATGTGTAATGCATCACTATTTGCCACATACAGTGCCATTTGCAAGGTATGATCAGTCTGACCTTAGCTTTTTATCTTCCAAGTAGCACAGTGCAACAACTTGTGTTTTACTTAAACACAAATTGACTGGCTGGAAGAACATAATATAATAATAAAGAAGGTCCAAGTTGCCAGCTCAAGAGAACACTAATCATTATAATGGTGACTTCAAACAAAACACAACTATTGATAACAAAACAACAACACTAATTAAACTAAGAATTCTATTAAGTCTGAATAAAAACTTTTGTACTTCACAGTGAGCCTGCTCTTGATCTCCCAGAATGCAACATTTGTAACAGCAAACTACTGTATTTAAGAATCACAGTAGATTGCTGTAGGAATTTGGCCATAAATGTAACATTTTTTACAGTGTAGGCTCTGTCTGTGACTAATTTTTTAGAAATTTTAACTCTTTTTGAAGATCCTCATTAAATGTACACGCACGCTTCCTTGACATTTTTCCAGCCGCAATTTCATTTGTGTGCTCTTAGAAACTGATTCTTTAATCAGTTCACTAACCGAACGTCTATTAGTAGGGGATTTTGATTGGATAGTTTAATCCAATCATGTACTTCAAATAACACGGTGTGATTTTATTGGTTTTACAAGTCATATCCTTGCTACCTTTGATTAGAATACTCATGTGACTGACAAAGCCGCATAGGTGATAGGGAAATTTTAGGAGAAGGGAAATATGGGACAAAACACGATTTTTTCAGAATAAGTTGGGACACTAGAAAAAGTGCTTGAATATGGGACTGTCCCAGGAAAAACAGGACATCTGGCCACCCTAGTGATTAGCCACTGGCTGGTAATTTAGATTTCACTCACCATTGTTTGAGAGGTGTAGTAGCGAAGTTCAGCACTGAGTTCTTTTCACTGCATGCTGAGAATAAAAGCTTTGACTCTTTCTGTGTGATGTAAGTCCAAAGACTAGATCCAAGCAAACCATTTATTGTTTAATAATGACTCTTTTGATATCCTTTCTGTTCTCTGCTGTCAGTTATTTATCAAAAACAACAAAAGAAACATTTAGTTCAAATCACACATAGCATGAATGCTGTTAAGAAGCCATTCGACCAAACAAACACTACTGTCAAAGTCCCTGCCACAGGTCTTAAAAAGACAGTACTGTTTTAGCACTTGTTCTACATATCTAAGTAAATACTTGTAAATAGTACAAATTAGGCATGTAAAAAACAAACATGTAACAATATACTGTATATATACAATATAATATATGCAATTTCAGTACATCATATCTATTGATGTAATACACTGGACTAATATATTCATAATTGAAAAAATGAGAAGGTCCCCTATATAATATCAGCATTAGCTGAAAGAGAATTACTTTCATACTGTATGTAAGCAAAATGGACATTATAATTAAAATATACCCAAATTAATTGAAATTAAAAGTGAAATTGAAATCTAATCATAATATCGTGATGTATTGCAATATAATGTATATATAATCGTGACATGTGTATTGCAATATGTATCGTATCGTGAGGTGGCTGGCGATACCCAGCCCTAGTCAGCAGCCAGCTAGCGAGCTAGTCTAACTATCGTTAGCGAGTTTACTAGATAGTGTTAGCTAGATCGCTAGCTAGCAAGCTGAAATGGAACATTATTCAGATTTGCCTTCAGTTAACCTGAAGGAAGAAATGGGCTCTGGCAAGGGGAAAATAGCATTAGCACTAGCATTGGACATTAGCGCTAGCTAGTCAGTCTTTCTAGTTAATCTGTTGTTGGTGTTAGCAACTGCATGTGCATTTGCTAGCTAGCTAGTAAAGTGTTTAAAGCATTACTCCTTGTTAAATAGCAAGAAAAGTACCAACTGTTTTACATGTGATTTATTTAATAGGGTTTGCCACAAGGCTGCAGTGTAACCTTAACATAAATAAGTATAGAAATGGCTGCTATCCATTCTATATGTAGAAACCGATTTCAGTTAGGATCTCATTCACTTATCAGATCTTAACTTGCTGATAGGACAAATTTCAGAAGGAGTTCACTTTTACCTCCAGGTGAGGTCAGTGTGTATTAAACACTCTGATTTGCCATTTTTTTTCTATTGGCAGGTTTTGAATCTGTCTACAGTATTGAGCAGTTGCTCTTCCACAATTCTTATTCGCTCAGAACTGCTCCATGACCTCTAAAGCCATTACATTCTCTCTCTCTGTCCTCCTCACCAGTGTTCCTCCCTGTTAACTTATCTCTATCCAAACATTTTATATTTCATGCTTGTACCAGGTACCGTCACCAATGCTGCTTTTCTTTCCCCTTTATAGCCCACCTCCACACGCATTCGCCATCTCTTCACCTCCTCTCTATACCGCCATTCACCCCATCTCCTTCTATTGGCCATAATTCGCTTTGAGAGACTCTTAGAGTGCAGGCTGCAGGAAAAAGAGGGAGGGGCTACTGTTTACAGTAATGCGTCAGCCCTTTTCTTACTTAATATACTGACTGCGGCATTGAGCTGAGACGGGGAGCACGTACTTCTGATCAGTTTTACCACAAGCCACTTTGTCAAGTGGTTTTCCATATTTATTGATGGATGATTTGCAAACAGATGGTGCAGGTTTTTTTTAGTGTTTTTATTTATTTATTTATTTATTTATTTATTTTTTATGGATGAGGCAGTCAGTCAAGTAGATTACGATAGGAAAATAATATGAATGAGATCTCAGTTGTTTTTATAAACAGCAATTACATTAAATAGAGAATAAATGGATACTTTTATTAGAGTTTATTTATTTATTTATTTATTTTTGCTAATGTCACATGTCTCCTCCGGAGTTTCATAAGAGATCTCACTAACATTTCCATGTGCTTTAAAAATGTAATGTTTAAAAGTTTAAATTTTAAAATTTGATCACAGTCAGACTAAAACAATGATTATTATTATTATTATTATTATGTATGTATGTATATATATATATATATATATATATATATATATATATATATATATATATATATATATATATATATATTTCTTAGAATATATTGCTCAGATTTGCCAAGATATCAAAGTCTGCCATCAAATTTTAATGTGAACTCAAACATTTCTCATCCAATTTGTTCAAAATCAAATTGTCTGAATGGTGCTTACAACATTCATTTTATAGCCCTATACTCTTAATGCATGTCACCAATTGTCTAATTTGTTTCCTTTATTTATTTATTTATTTATTTATTTATTTATTTATTATTATTTATTTTTTATTAGAAATGTAGGAGAAACACTTGAGACAAAGTTGATCCTTAAATATCTCCTGAAGTCTCCTGGAGTCTCCTGAAGGGATAAGAACAGCCTTTGAGCAATAAAATTGTCCTCTCGATTCAGACTATATTAGCAATGTGTATAATTATGAATTTTGTTTGTTTTTCCTATAAATAAATAAACAAGTAAATAAATGTAATCAGATGTACAAAAAAAAAAAAAAAAAAAAAAACAAAAGTTCAAAGGTACTTCAGACTCCATAGAAAAAAGATAACACCTTAGGCTTTATAAAATAAGAGGCCTAAAGCTTCAAAGAAAATTACATTATTCTGTCATCAGTCTGATTCAGATAAAAACTCCATGTAAATCTACACCCTACCTTCCTTTCAGGAACACTCCTGAGAATGAACTAATTAAAGAAAACAGCTTTCTCCCATCACTCTGCCCTTCATAAGCATCTCTCTCTTTCCCTTTTTAGGCCATCAATTTAGGCCATCAATTTAGAGCCAGCTAACATATCTCATTATCTCAGTCACTGATGAACCATTCCCTTGACTATAAGTAAAGTTTCTCCTCATTGAGATGGCATAGAGTAAACAGTGAAAAATAAACAAGTGTGAAAGGACAATCTGAAAAAGGCACAAAAGCCACTGTGTTTACACTCTTACTTAATTGCAAATTAAACATCCATATGGGAACAATACATGTATTTTAACAATAAAAAAAAAATCACTTTGTCTTCAAGTTAGGCAATAAAAGTTTTCTGAACAGTTGCTGAAAACATAGTCTCATGACAACTTGAAATAAATTGTTCAAGATGACGAAATCATACAACATTGTCTGACTTGGTTCTTGTGAAATGGTACAATGTTTATTCATATATAGACCAACCAATCAACTAAAAAAATGTGAAATTGATGCAATACAGCATCACATTTTAGCTAGCCTCCTATCGAACACTTTTTTTTTAAGAAAAGAAACGTTGGTGAACAAGTTTGGTTACTCATTCCATATTTATTTTTGCAATAAAAATGAATAATGTGATGTATGTCAGTAACCTGTAAGACGCTTCCCTCGCATTGTTCCAATGTTTTCTGTTTTTTTTTTTTTTTTTTTTTTTTTTTAATTGTATCCCCTTTTCTCCCAATTTGGAATGCCCAATTCCCACTACTTAGTAGGTCCTTGTGGTGGCACGGTTACTCACCTCAATCCGGGTGGCGGAGGACAAGTCTTAGTTGCCTTCTCTTCTCAGACAGTCAATCCGCGCATCTTATCACATGGCTTATTGTACATGACACCGCGGAGACTCCTAGCATGTGGAGGCTCATGCTATTCTCCTCAATCCACGCACAAATTACAACGTGCCCCATTGAGAGCGAGAACCACTAATCACGACCACGAGGAGGTTACCCCATGTGACTCTACCCTCCCTAACAACCAAGCCAATTTGGTTGCTTAGCAGACCTAGCTGGAGTCACTCAGCACACCCTGGATTCGAACTCGCGACTCCAGGGGTGGTAGTCAGCGTCAATACTTGCTGAGCTACCCAGGCCCTTTTTTTATATTATTAAAATAATGGAAATTATGGTTAGGTTTAGGTCTGAGATAGGGGTTGTGATAGGGGTTGTAATACCATTGATCGTTGGTTCGTTTAATTGTCTCTATGGGAGTAAAACAATTTATGTTTTTGTACAGGCCATCTCGTACTTTTATTACAACTTGTCATGAGACCAGTTTTGTTGCTGAACACAAACATGGCATGTTGCGTCATTTCCATGAGGAACCAAGTCACATACACCTCAGCATCAGAACAACTAGTAATCATAACCAAGGTATAAGGCGAAGCAATATTAAGCAATGCAATTTGTCATGTTTAGGTAAATAAGTAATTAATTATTATTATTATTCTTTTTATTTTTTTAGTTTATCTCTTTGCTGATTACATGATCAAACTAGTCACCTAAAGTCATCTAAGGTCAAATGTGTATGGTAAGCATGTCTTTTTGACAAATATGTTAGTGAAGACCGATACTGAGAAAGAAGATGTTGATCATTTACTGTTAAGATTTTTCCACAGCTGTCTGCCTGGAACTTTTTGTTTTTGGTTCACAGGGTTCGCTTATGATATATATTTTATTTTAGCATCCAGATCTTTAGTAAAGATCTTTAGTAAAGTGACAGTTTTCTGACAATTTTAGGAAAGCATGTCTTCTTTTTCTCATATCTTTCAATTGTATATTTTCTTGGCTGAACTGTTGATGGTGCACTGGATGTGTAAAGTATGCTACAAGAACTGACACATTTTGGCAGATTACCTAAGCATTGTAAACAGTGCAGATTATGGTTTAATATATTAAATGGAAGCAACATTTTTGTAACAAGAAACCATGTCTCAGAAACAGCCTGTGACATCAGCTATTTTTTCACAAACTTCAGAGCAGACAGTTCTTGATGTTGGATTAAACCAAAGTACCTTTATGGCAAGTCAGTTCACTAAATAGCTACTTGAATAGAACAAGACTGAAATCTCCAAAACAGCTGACTACCAGTGTTGGGTAAGTTACTCTAAAAAAGTAATTAAGTACTAAATACTAATTACATCTTCTACAGTGTAATTAAATCACTGTACTTATTACTCTGTATGAAAAGTAATTGCATTACTTATTACTAATTTCTTTCTAAAACCCTTATCAACCTCGACCAGATGAAAAATACAAGGATAAACATGAAACTGTTCTTTTAATTCTTTCAAATAAATCATATAAAATCAAATAAATCATTCATGAACTGGCCAAAGAATTGAAGGGGGCAGCGTTAAATTAGAAAACATATATTTTAACATTAGACGTTACATTTTGATTTTAAATTCATTATTGTTTTATATAGAATTGTTCTATAGTCTTTACAGTATTTAACGCAATTACATCAGAAGTAACTGTAATTAAATTACTGAAAATTAAGAGTAATCCCTTTAATGTTTTCAATAAAAAAGTTCTTTAATTACACTAATTAATTACTTAGTAATGCACTACACCAAACTCTGTTGACTACGTATATTTCAAGCATAAAAACATATTATCATAAAACATCGTATCACACTGAATCTTTAGCTTAAATTAGGCAATAAATAAATAATTACAGGTTGTGCATGCTGGCCTTTACCAATAAGGTGATTGATTGTTGAAAGGTGAATTTCCTTTCTGGAAAATTTAGCTTATGATCAGGGGGTCAAAGTTTGGCTGGCTAGCTTTGGCAGTTACTGGCAAATGCCATATCGACACCATAATGCGGGCCAAAGGCATGTTTCTTCAGTGATGGCTATTCAAAAGTAACAGTGTATTCTGATGAAATAACATTGTTTTAACATGTAAATAAAACAATAAAAAAAAAAACATGCAAACTATTTTTATTTTAGTAAAGATAATAATGACAAATACGATTTATGCAGTTAGGATATGGTCAATTTTGTGAATTAATTAGTTACAATAATTAATGTCTTTGAAATTTATTTTCAGGCTATTTGTCACATCTCTTTAAAAATGTAAATTCCCCTATTCCAGTCTTATGGGGGTCACCACTTGAGGTTGTGAGGGTGGTTAGTGCTCGTTTGTATGTCATCATGAATGCGCACGTCAACATACAAACGAGCACTAACCCCCCCTCAAGCACTGTCTAGAATGATCAGTCACATGGCATTTTAGGTGATTGGCTCAAAAAATATTTTTCCATAAATAAGCGCCCATGATGCAGCATTCAAGTTACATACTTCCAGGGCTTAATGTGCCAGCCACGCAACTGCTATTGAGATGAATGGGAATGCAAATAGAACTCATTCTCCAGGTATATTAGAACTTCCAGGTTACAATTTCACAGATTTATTTCTATAAGTGGTCTGTCTCCTACTCATCCTGTTTCTGATTAAACTTACCTCAATCTAAAAACAAGCTTATACTGTAAATACTCATAAAAAAAAAAAAGAAATCATACTCCCGAAACTGCTGCTCAGTAATAAAAATAAATAGAATAAATAAAAAGTTGAAAAGAGTGTATGTAAATGTCTAAACCCCCCCCCCCCCCCCCCCAAAAAAAAACCATGGAAATAGTTAAAGAATTAAAAAGTTAAAGGATTAACTAACAACCACCAATTAATATAGTATACTATTTAATTAAATATATTTTAAAATAATATAATAATACAAAATAAAATAATATATAAGTTACAAAAAGTGCCTATTGTTTTCCTCACAATCAGACTAGTAGTGTTGCTTATTAGCATTGAGGCTAATTGTTGTGCTCAGTCTTGCTGTCAGAGTATCGGTACAGAGACATGAGTGCAGCCATGAGCTCCATGTGTCCTAATCACTCTGAGGTGTGAGGGTCTATTGACGGTAGAGGAGATACCACAACTGCTCTTCACACGCACAGCGTACCATGACATTACGCACGTCTGTGCTCACTGACTTTTTATAGAGGGCTATTCTTATCCACTATCCTGTTTATCACAGAATGCAGAGGAAGAACTGTGTGTCCTATAATTTATTTTATTATTAGAATTAGCTGTATTGAACACTATATTGGGACCAGCTTCATTTATACAGAAATATAATATGATGCAATTATGATGCAAAATGTAATGAATTGCTTTAATTATAGAATTAATGTGGAGTTTAAGTTATTAAATGGGATGTGTGTAGTTTTTTCGACGTTACAATATGTTCTCTAATCCTAGATTAATATGCAGAGACAAATCATTGATAGTCTGATGACCCTGAAAAGTGTAAACACCATGGCTCTTTAAGTACTATGGTGTATGTACTCGTGGTAGTAAACAAGTTAACCTTTAGTCTCCTAAGGCATAATTCTGCATTGTTTTTTTTTTTTGTTTTTTTATTTTTTTTTTTTTATATTCAGTCAGAAACAGAAACATTTTGTGTAATCAAACCACAAGACAAATAATACATTAAGACATCACAGTGAAGTGTGTGTGACATTATTACCACCCTCTCTGTCAAAATGGTGATTTGCCTTTAAGTGGTGCACCTTCTCAAAATCTGAAGGATGTGCCGTGAACATATTGCAATATGTCATACCTCCCAGAATCCACTGGGACCTTTGCAGAAGATGCATATTAACCCTCTGAGTTCTAGCTATGAAGAGAGAGTGAAGGAAAAAAATTACCCATTTTATTGGCCTCTAATTCACCTTCACAAGCAGTAAAGGGAAAGGCGGGGCTCGGTTGGAAGAATAATGCCCACCTGCTCAAAAAGAATTAATATAATTCAACTGTGAAATTCAGCTGAAGTGTTGAGCTCAGCAGAGCTGGTGTGCCTCAAGAGTCGCACAGCCCAATAAATCATAAAGACAGTCTGAGCATGAACCCCCTAATCCTGCAAAACAATATACCGCAGCTAGTGTAAAGCAATCAAACAATTTCAGCAAAGCAAATACCATTCACAGCCAGGACAGACTTTGCATGATATACAGTATGGGCAAATATTTCTTCAGTAGCTAACAGTGAGTTTATCAGTTATTGGTGTAAAGAGTCAATGCAGAGATGTAGGAGAGCTCAGGAAGAAAGCTTTTATAGAAGCTAGGGCTTGAATTTATTAAAAAATTGTAACTAATTACTTGCACAGTTTTCTGTGATTAATCACAATTAATCGTTATTCAATTATGGTACATGATACATTACAACAAACAACATAAATATATTTACTTTATACTTCGTATGCAAGAAATTGGTCAGTCATCATTTATTTTAATTATTTAAATATGTACATGGTAAAATGTTCAGGTTAATATGAACATTATTTTTACAGGCAATAATCATTGATGCAAGTAAATGCATACATGCCATAAAATCAGTGGACATGCTGTACTTACAATTTGGACAAAATCTTTTTTAATAGTAGGATCAAATGGGCAGATTCAATTCATATCAAACTTTACTGGCAAGAGAAACTTAAGTGTACATTGCCAATGCATTATTAGACATATTAAAACATATTAAATGCAGAAGTTTAAGTTGTTGAACTTTAAAATCTCAATACTATTATTATGTTCTCTGGCTGCCGTTCAGCCTCTACAAGTACTGTATACCTGGTTGCAGATCATCAGCACACACTGATTCTCGCTCGGGCAGTTTCACTTTTTGATAGTAGTTCAGATGATAGTAAAAGTAAGCATTTTCAGGCGATATGAAGAGATATGGCATTACAGTGTTTATTTTGCCCAGGACATGTGTCATGCATAATGAATGACGTGTACAAATGTACATTGTACAAAGGTATCTGGGTTTGTTCTTGGCAGGCAGAAGATGTCCTAACCCCACCCCCACCCTAATCGGAGACTGTAAGGCTGAGTAGACTGCCAGGAACAACTCGACACCTTTCTCCTATCGTGTGAAGATTCAGGAAGTAAAAAAAAATGGATGCTGAATTAACTGAATTAATTTTTTGTTTTGTTTTGGGGTTTTTTTGTGTAAAAAAAAGGAAAAAAAGAAATTAACACGTTAAATTTCCCAGCACTAATTAAAACCAACTTTCAAAATTAGGAGAATCAAATGTACGTTTTTAAGAACCAGTCATTGAAAACCTCATTTTGAGTGTGTTTACATGTACACTGATAATGTCAGGATCCTGTCACTCTGACAGTCTGGCTTTTTGTGTGACAGGGTTGTGACATCATCGTTCTGCATCTGTTTTGTGTTTTGTCTTCTGTCTTCCTGTGAGCGAATGGCTTCGATTGTGGTTTCCCTGCTGTGTGCTCTTTGGTCGGTCTCGTGTCTCATGTCCAGAGCATGGTGTCTGGATCCTGACTTCCCTGTCTGGTTCTGTTTCGGTGTTGGGATCCGGACACTTATGTTCCATGCCTTGTCTTGAATTGGTGTGAGTGCATTGCGCTTATGTCACCTTGGCGGGATGCACTCAATAATCAGTCAATAATCTGTGTCTGTCTCTCGCGATCGCGGATGTGCTTTGTGCTCACTTTACTCTGCATGCCCGGGTCGTGAGCTGTCTTTACATCATGCTGAGGTTCGGTCACTTCGGTCTGAGGTGTCGGGTTTGTGTGTGGCCAAACTCTTGACAGATGTCTTGTCTTGTGTTGTTGCTTGTTGCGTGCATAGCATGGTGTTTGCCTCGTGATGTATGCTCAGGTTTTATGCTGTGTGAAAATGCATGCTGTTGCTTCATTGGCGTTGCCGTGCATTCTCTCGTCTTATCTGTCGGTTGGCATGAGCGCATATTGCCTTATTGTCTTGGCGATGTACGCTCGTGCCATTCGGGTGTCTGTGTTTTTTGAGAGCACGTGGTTTTGTTTTGTTTCTGTTTGCCTCATGTCTTTCAGTCTGCGTCATACCCCTCCTTATTTGCCCATTATTAGTTCATTAGTTACACCTGCCCTCCTTGTTAACCTGTTTGATTTCTCTCCCTATTTTAGTCTCCTCATGTGTGCTATCCAGTGCCCGTTTGTCTTGTTTCATGTCCATGTCGGTATTGTTTCTAGTCCCTGTTCCTAGTCAGTTACGGTCAGTCCAGTATCCAGTTCATCTGCCCCAGCCCAGCTTCAGTGGGCTTCCAGCTTGGACTGTGTTTTCCCCTACAGGGTAGTTTATGTTTGGTTTTGTTCCATTTTTGTATTAATAAAGCGTTGCTTTTTGTCCCCTTCAAAGTCTATGGTAATTATGGCATTTTTTTTAAGAGTGGCATGAATGTATAGTAGCCTAAAGGGAAATTAAAAAGAAAAGGTGAATCACTGGAG